>NC_057805.1:250103721-250403721 GCF_018294505.1 Triticum aestivum
TCTCCAGCTCCGACCGCTGCGCGCCCCGACTCCGGCCGTCCTCGATCCACGATCCGCGCCTGATCTGGATTTGGAACCGAGAGGTTGACTCCCCCCCCCCCGAAATTCTCTGAAGTCCTAAAATATTGCATTCTGTTGCATTTTTTGACGCGTCATAACTCTGTGACCGTAGCTCCATTTCGTGCGTCTAATATATCTAAATGTTCATCACGAGATGCTCTTCATTTCATTCCATTGTGCCAGGCTCATTTGAGTTCATCTTGATGCCCAAATCTCTGATGCAAGAGTGCTATGTGTTGTTTACTGCTGTTACTTAACAGGACTTGGTGATTTGTTATTTTTATTGCCATTGATGTGTGCATCTTATGGGCATGAGCTCTATAGGGGTTTTGATTTATGCCATGTCATCTTTACAGAGGTGTATGCCATGTATTTTTGTGATCTATGTGGTGACTGCTGTTATTTTGTTGCATGTATCCATGTGGCTACAGAGAGATCCATGCTTCTTTTGGGCATGTTCAGTAAGGATGTTTTGTAGATATAGTTGTGCTCTATCTATCCATGCCCTTGTTTGCATTTATAGAGGGCCCTAGCATGTCTCAATCTTGCTCTACGTTTGCTATAAAATGTTTCTGGCAGATTGTTAACATGATATTCAATTTTGCCAAGGTTGTTGTAGTTGATCCATACATGCTATGAACTTGCTCTTGCCATGGTTAGCTTCATAAACAGGCCATCTTGCTTTAGGTATGCTTGTTTTGTCATGCATGGTTTTTTGATGAGTGAATCAAGCTCACCAAGATGCCCTCATAATTTCTGTTAATGCCATGCTCTGTTTTCTGCAAAGTCTGAAACCTGTTAACGAAACTTGCTATGTTTATACGGGTTGCATCATATCTTCTGATCCTTTTTGGCTCATGGTCAGTAAGGGACTTTTGTTCTATGCATTTAGTAGGTTCATTCCATCCCTTGTTTTGCTATGTTAAGTTCTTGTAGCATGTTGATTGCTTGCTCTAAACATTGCTACTTAATGCTGTTTATGCCATGTCCAGTAATTTCACTAAGTCTGTGAACCTGATATCTTTCGCACTTTTGCCATGCTTGTTTGAAACTGTTATTGTGTGATCTAGCCATAGCTCAGTGTTCATCTTTTGTCAAGCATCTCCTGTAGTTTACTGCCATATGCTTTTCTGCTATGTTGGAGTGCTGTAGCATAGCTACTTGATGTATTCTAAGTGCTATCATGTTGTTAATCGCAGAATCGTGTCATTCTTGTTTAGCTTGCCATTTGCAAACCGTGCATCCGTTTCCGGTGATCTTTATATCAATTTCGTCCGAAATCATCTCATCTTTCCAGTGGCATACTTGGTTTTCCAAGGTACTGCCTTGTCCATCCTTTCTCTTCCGGAGTACGCATACACATCGCATATCATATCTCGCATATCATGCATGTATTGCATCATGTTGTTTGTGCATTTCCTGTGATTGATTGTGGTTCCATTGCTTGTGTTCTTGCTGTGGGTAGAGCCGGGAGACGAGTTTGTGAATGAGGAACCTGTTGAGTACGCTTACGAGGATCAAGCTTTCGACAACTCTGAGAACCTTGTAGGCAAGATGACCATACTCTCGAAATCACTTCTATCTTTGCTTTGCTAGTTGTTCGTTCTATTGCTATGCTGCGCTACCTACCACTTGCTATATCATGCCTCCCATATTGCCATGTCAAGCCTCTAACCATCCTTTCCTAGCAAACCGTTGTTTGGCTAAGTTACCGCTTTTGCTCAGCCCTTCTTATAGCGTTGCTAGTTGCAGGTGAAGTTCAAGTTGGTTCCATGTTGGAACATGGATATTTTTTTGGAATATCACAATATGTCTTATTTAATTAATGCATCTATATATTTCGTAAAGGCTGGAAGGCCCGGCCTTATGCCTGGTGTTTTGTTCCACTCTTGCCGCCCTAGTTTCCATCATACCGGTATTATGTTCCTTGAGTTTGCGTTCCTTACGCGGTTGGGTGATTTATGGGACCCCCTTGACAGTTCGCCTTGAATAAAACTCTTCCAGCAAGGCCCAACCTTGGTTTTACCATTTTCCACCTAAGCCTTCTTCACTCGGGTTTTCGCGAGTCCGAGGGTCATCTTTACTTAAATCCCCGGGCCAGTGTTCCTCTGAGTGCTGGTCCAAACTAGAGCCCTTTGCAGCACCACCTCGGGGAAACTTGAGGCCTGGTTTTAGTTGTACGTACTACTCATCCGGTGTGCCCTGAGAACGAGATATGTGCAGCTCCTATCAGGATTTGTCGGCACATTCGGGCGGCTTTGCTGGTCTTGTTTTACTGTTGAGGATATAACCCTTAGAGTCACCCGCCAGGAGGGGCCGGGTTACTCATAATGGTCATCACGCGAAGCCCACTACCGAGCTTGAAGACGGCGGGTCAATGATGGGCCTAAGATCCGGAGATAGCTTAAAGCCCATAGTGATAAACCGCCGTATGGTAAGACTTGTAGTGTAAGTCAAGAATAGTTGAGAGTCCGAGCCGGACATTCTTATGAGCCGGCCGGGACTCTGAGAGCCGCTGGGCGTCAACCTCTCTATATAAAGGGACGACTCGGCGGCGGTTTAGGGACAAGTAAGATCTCGTCGAGAGCCAGGCATAGCAATCAAGCTCCCTGGTCATCGAAACCCTAATCAATACCACCTCAACTGGACGTAGGCTTTTACCTTCACCGTAAGGGGCCGAACCAGTATAACCCCCGTGTTCCTTGTCCCGTTTAACCCCTTTAAGCTTCCTAGCTGCGATGGCTCCACGAATAAGTCCTAGCTCGAGTACATCTGCCGTGACAATTCCACGACAGTTGGCACCCACCGTGGGGCCAGCGCACGGTGGATTTGAGTTCTTGAAGGGCAGCTTCGAAGGGCTCAAGGGATACGCTGTGGGCCGGATGACCAAGAGTCGTCGCGGCAAGCTCTACATTGACGATGCAAACTGGGGCCCCGGCGCCGGCTCAGTTGAGTATGGGTACCGGTCCCCTTTGGCGGAATTCATGTCTTCATTGGAAAGATTGGTGAGCCGGGACCTGAGCCGAATCTCTGCGCCGATCTCATCGAGACGGCTCAGCGTGCACGGCCCGCCTGGGCTCTACCTGCCTTGAAGCCTGCTTTTGTGGGATGTGTTCATGAGGGACTCTCTGAAGGGTCTAGATCTGGCGATGAGACGGCTGCCGGCTCTGACGGCGAGTCGTCTACGGATGAGTCAAATTCGTTGTATCAACTTCAGGATGGCAGGCTCAGGGGTTGTTCCGATGGCGACAGCATTCCGGACCCTTTAGAACCGCCGAGCCGGGTTGGAATCTTCATGGACGGTGTGCAACCTGTTCAAACCCGCCTCCGGGTCAGGAAGCCCGGTGCCTTCACCGGCTCAGGTGCTGATGGATCTCACAGACAAGCTGACGGTCCTGTTGACCGCTACGGTGGCTCCAGCGGATCAAGTTCAGCATGACACGGAGGTGGCACAGTTAAAGTTGGATCTAGCAAAGGCCAAGGAGGATCTGGCGGTGGAGGGGATCAGGATGGCTGCAGAGAGGGCGGCTCTCGACGCCCAGACTCAGCTGATTCAGGCACAGTCCTTCCGGCTCACGATGGATCAAAACGCATCCAATGAGGTCATGAGAAGGAGGCATCAAAAGGCCCAATGTTGACTCCCTCCAGTTTACGATCCTCGAAACCTCTTCAACACGCCAGGTGCAGGGTCGAGTAACCCGCCGGAGATCATAGTGCCCGGGGCTGGGAGACCAATTCAGCCCCAAGTAATGGGACCGCCCCGGGTGAACCCTGCCCCGCCTCCGTACGTGCCAATTCCTCTGGGTCATTATGCCAACCTGTTGGAAAACATGGTCGCCGCGGCGGCACGGCTGGCGGCTCTCCCAATCGATGGCGACTCTCCAACGGCGGTTGAAACCCGCCGGGTCAGGGAGCTCCTTCAGACAGCTCAGGCGCAGCAAGAGGCATACACTTACAGCTGGGACAGGATTCATTCAACCCCTCGTCCAGGCCGGAGCCCGAGTTATAGCAGACACATGGATTCAGCGACCGGCTCCAGTAATGTCCGACGCCATGACTTGCCACCTGGCCATGGCCCGGCTCATAATGGGGCCTTTCACGCAACAGACCAAGACAGAGCACGGCAAGAGGCGGAGCAGGTGCCTCAGTTGACGGCTTACCAGACACCCCCGGCTAATCCGACGGCTTCCGTCGACGTGGGTATCCCTACGAGGACTGGAGGTGTCCCTTGTTTAGTGCCGGCTCTCCGCAATGAACGTCTACCCAAGGACTTCAAAGGGCCGAGGAAGGTGCCTAATTACACGGCTGATTTACAACCCGGAGCCTGGATCGAGAGCTATGAGATGGCCATGGAATTGCTGGAGGTCAGTGAAGCGGCGATGGCCAAGTACTTCACCTTGATGTTAGATGGGACTGCCCGCACTTGGTTTAAAGGGCTGCCACCGAATTCCATCGGTTCTTGGGCTGAGCTGAAAGCCCGGTTCATCCAAAACTTCAAAGATACCTGTAGACAGTCTATGTCAATTGTGGATTTGACTAACTATAAACAACAGGAGGGTGAGTCTACGACACATTGGGTTCGCCGGGTCAAAGAGATAATACATTCATCTGATAAGATGGATGCCGGCTCTGCAGTCTTAATGTTGGAGCAGAATTGTCGCTTCCTGCCCCTGAAGATGAAACTCGGGTGGCTCAAACGCGACTGCAATGATATGGGTACGCTGATGGCGGCTCTCATCAAGTACGCCGACTCTGATAGTACCAAGGACCCCGCTTCAGATAAAATAGCTCTCTAAAGAGCAGCAGGCTGGGCTCTTCTCCAAGATAGACTTCGCAGAATACTTGGAAGTTGCATATATTTGACACGGAATTGGGTCCTATGTCTTGCGGCCGCAGATCGAAGAAGTTTAGAACATCCCTAAATAATTTTGAGCCGGGCGGTGCGAAGCCCCGGCTCATGTGATCAGCAAATATCACCACCTCACCATCTCTAGGTTGAGGTCTCTCCTCCGACGGGTCAGGGGCACGATAAGACATGATTTCCTTCTTGGGCAAGTAACCCTTCTTTATGAAATCAGCTAAAGTGTCGTCGGTGACATTGGATCTCATCCAGTTGCACGTGATGGGTGCCTTGGGAGCTTTAGGAGGCATTGTGAAAGATGAAGCCTATGACAAAAGGAAAATGTCCGGTTCAATTATAAGCCGGCAAACATCTACAGTTTAATACTCAAAAGGCGGCTTATGAGAGGGGCCTAATGACATATGGTTAAGTGCATCGCGTTATTTAAGCCGCTGAAGGTATCGTGCGTAATTCAAATTGTCTACAGCTTTATCATAAATGAGCCGGAAATTTTACAGCGCGTGGCTTCTTTTAAGCCGGAAATGTGAGCCGCCATAGCTCACCGATGCAATTTTTGACTAAGTGTGGTGAAAACAAGTTTCACAGGTCGCAGTAATTATTTTGGATCAAACAGTTGGCTAAAAGGAAAAATTTCTAGACCTAGAACAGACGCAGAAAAAGTTCAAGGGTTTAAACGGAGCCTTTATGCAATGAAAGGGGATCTATGTACATTGGGAACGGGTGTGAAATAGCTACCGCAGCAGGTCTGTACAGTCTAAAGATCAAGAAAAGGTGGTAATAATGGAATCTATCAAGAGCTCGTGATGAACGGCGACGAACACGGGAAGAACAGCAAAAGAACCCTAATGCGGATCTATTTTATGGAGTGGCAAGGGCTTACGGGTGCTGGAGAGTTGCGGAGGTCGCCGCCGTTTCTCTGGTCACGTCAGGTTGATGCAGCGGCCTGAGTCGGTGAAGACGAGGAGACCCGCGGCGGCGGCGGCGGTGGAGCTCGAGCGGCAGTACAGTGGCGAGAGGAGGAAGACGATGGAGGCGACGAGTAACTGGAGCCTCATGGGCCGGGATATTTATAAGGTGAGGCTCATAAGTGGGCGCGAGAAACGAGGAGGCCACGGCGTGATTATCTCACCACAAAAACGCCTCGATTTTCGGGATGGCCTTTAAAGATAAGATCCGTTGAGGATATGGGGGGATAAAAAACTGGACTTAATGGAAGATGACGTCATGGCGGGTTACCAGGAATCCAGAAGATGACGTCATGGTGGGTTATAGCCTTCACACGACCATGAGCCGGAAGATCTTTTCTCTCAAAAGAATTGAAGATTGACATGAACCGGTTCGAATCAATCTGGGGCCTAATGTTGAGGATATAACCCTTAGAGTCACCCGCCAGGAGGGGCCGGGTTACTCATAATGGTCATCACGCGAAGCCCAGTACCGAGCTTGAAGACGGCGGGTCAATGATGGGCCTAAGATCCGGAGATAGCTTAAAGCCCGTAGTGATAAACCGCCGTATGGCAAGACTTGTAGTGTAAGGCAAGAATAGTTGAGAGTCCGAGCCGGACACTCTTATGAGCCGGCCGGGACTCGGAGAGCCGCTGGGCGTCAACCTCTCTATATAAAGGGACGACCCGGCGGCGGTTTAGGGACAAGTAAGATCTCGTCGGGAGCCAGGCATAGCAATCAAGCTCCCTGGTCATCGAAACCATAATCAATACCACCTCAACTGGACGTAGGCTTTTACCTTCACCGTAAGGGGCCGAACCAGTATAACCCCCGTGTTCCTTGTCCCGTTTAACCCCTTTAAGCTTCCTAGCTGCGATGGCTCCACGACTAAGTCCTAGCTCGAGGACATCTGCCGTGACAATTCCACGACACATTGTCGAAATGTCTTGTAAACCGGGATTCCGAGACTGATCGGGTCTTCCCGGGGGAAGGTTTATCCTTCGTTGACCGTGAGAGCTTATAATGGGCTAAGTTGGGACACCCTCTGCAGGGTATTATCTTTCGAAAGCCGTGCCCGCGGTTATGAGGCAGATGGGAATTTGTTAATGTCCGGTTGTAGAGAACTTGTCACTTGACTGAATTAAAATACATCAACCGTGTGTGTAGCCGTGATGGTCTCTTCTCGGCGGAGTCCGGGAAGTTAACACGGTTTGAGTTATGCATGAACGTAAGTAGTTTCAGGATCACTTCTTGATCATTTCTAGCTTCACGACCGTTGCGTTGCTTCTCTTCTCGCTCTCATTTGCGTATGTTAGCCACCATATATGCTTAGTGCCTGCTGCAGCTCCACCTTATTACACCATCCTTTCCTATAGGCTTAAATAGTCTTGATCTCGCGGGTGTGAGATTGCTGAGTCCTCGTGTGGCACCCATGTTTTTATTTGGATTTTTTTTGAAAAGATTTTATTTGACTTGAGGGGAGTGATTTAAAATTTTTTCTTCAAGAGAACTCTCCCCCTCATATATTTTCTTTATGGCAAAAATTTGATTTGGATTCACCCAAGATCTGCCTTTGACCTTGGGAGTTCTTGCTCTTCATTTGGACTCAAGACAAAATGTTTTTTTTCATTTGGGAAAAGAACTTTTGAAAACCTTTTTCTGAATTTGCACTATGGCTTTTGGAAGGTACTTTGCCACTTTCAACTATTCCTTCTTGCCATGGCATAAGTGCAAATCCGCTCTCCTAAACACTCCCTCACCTCTGGATCATGATTTACATCAAATCCAGCAAGTTGAACCTCCCCATGTATTTATTTTCCATTCAAATTCTATTCAAATATTTTCTGCCTTCTATTCTACCTCTTGGAGATTTACAGAGCAACTCCATTTTCTGTTTGGACTTTTACCACCAAACTTCTTTCCCCTCCTAGTCCTTTGAACCCTCAACCTAGAACCATGAAGATCCACTGGTCTCCAGTTCAAAATTTTCAAACTACATCAGCTGCAAGTTTGGACCAGATTTGGCAAATTTGGTGAAATTCATTCAAAACCTTCTCCAAAAATTCCAAATAAATTCATGCAGCCCCTGGGTGCTTTGAGTGGTCATCTCACCAAGTTACAGCTCCAGCAAAATTTACCTCTTTACCAAAACCTACTGTCGAACACCTGCAATGCATGGTCACTGTCAAGTTTCAGTAACTTCAGAGTTTCAGTTCAGTGCTTGCTGTCGTTTTCTTCAGAAACGGGCATCGATCTCGCCAGTACCGCCGCGTCGCCTTGCTCCTCGTCCTCGCCCACTTGTTCCTGCACCGCACGAGCGCCTGGCACCTTGCGGGCGTCGGCGACGGGCAGCAGGAGGTGCGCCACCCTGTGACCGACGCCGGCGGCGGCTTTGCGGACGCCAGCGGGAGACACGGCGCCGACGACTCCACCCAGCGCCGCCCAAACCACCGGAGCCCGCCGCGTGGCCGTCCAGTCCCCCGAATGCGCTGCCGCTCTCGTCGTGAACCGCAGGGCGCGGAGCGCGCTCTCTGCCGCCGTTGAGCCCGTGCGGTCACCTCACCGTGGGCAGACGCCATTACGCCAGGGCCAACTCCGTTTAGCTGCAAAACGAGTCCCGTAACATCCACCGATGCTGCCCGACCGCTCAAACCCTCTGCCAACCCACTGCTCCGCCGTAATGCTCGCCGGAGATTCTCCGTTCACGGCCACCCCGTCGATCTGCCTATAAATAGAGGTCCCAAGCTTCAACTCGAGCACCCACCAGCCCTGCACTTCCTCTAGAGCACGCCTAGCCACTTGAAGAGCCCCGAGGAGGTCTCCTTCCTCGACTCCGGCCGCCGCGACCCGCCACGGGATCCTGCCCGATTCGCCCCCGTGTGTGCTCCGCAGCCTCCATTCTCTTGCCAGTAACTTCACCATGCATCTCTCGTTCTGACCCGCACTTCAATTTGAAGCTTGCAGCCCTCCACCGGAGTTCCCTATCCTCACCCGAGCCGCCGTCCGCCGGAGATAATGTCGCCGTCGACGTGGTGCTCCCCGTTGGACGAGTCCAGCACCCACAGACGCGGAAGAAGACACCGAAGCTCTTGGTACCCTCCGTTTCTCCTAACTCGCCGTGGTTCGACGCCGGCGTCCACCGCCGTCTTCGGGCGCCGGCGAGCCTTTTCAAACCTGACATGCGGGCCCCGCGTGTCAGCCTCTGTTCTATTTCCCCGAACCGTTTTCTGTTGACGCCTTCGGGCAAAATACGTCTTCTCTCTTGCGCTTGCGCATTTCCAAACGAACCGTTTTCTGTTTTCTCTGTTAAAACCCTGGAACTTTTCTGTTTCATTACAGAAAGGTCCCTGGACAGAAACCTTTATCACTTTTTAATAAAAAGGTATTTTTGAGTGATTCTTTTTCTGACATTCTTAAAATTTTGTCTAGTTTTTTATGGGATTTATTTGGGAAATATTTGGCAAAATTTCTGTGCATGTGTTGGTTTTCACGTTAGTACCCGTTTCGTGATTGCCGTAGGTTCCGGGAGAGGTGACGGAGCCGCGAACTTCGCCGAGCTAGATTCCGACTTCTCCGAACCAGGCAAGCATGTTTGGACATTTGATATGGCAGAAGTTTTGCATGTTCATGTGAAAGTTTGTGTGTGGCATATGAGTGTCGGTAAATATCTCGTTGCTCGTAAGGCAACGACCCGGTTGTTCCGAAGTTGCGATGACCTCTGATGAGAGGTGGCCTAATCATGTAGTGACATGAAGGGCAGCAAGGTGGTACTGTTGTAGCATGCCAGCCTTGCGTCATCCGACTTTCTTCGACGTTAACATGGTTGGAGCCACGTTATCGATCTTTTCCCGCATGTTCCAAAGTTGTGATGACCTCTGATGAGATGTGGCCTAATCATGTGGTGACATGAAGGGCAGCAAGGTGGTACTGTTGTAGAATGCCAGCCTTGTGTCATCTACCTTTTCCGACGTTAACATGCTTGGAGCCGTGTTATCGTCCCTTCCCCTTTCCGTGCTACCACATGTCTCATTGCCGGGATACGGTTTAGTAAGTTGGTAACCTCTTTCCGTGTACACACCAAACAGAGAGGCCGGGATGATGGTACCTTGGCCCAGGATTAAAGCCATTCATTCGGTCAGGGGGCATGGGTGTTTCCGGTTGGGACCGAGAGGGGGGCACCCCCTTATAGCGCGCGTATAGAAATTTGATCCCATGCTACGCGAGGTTGTAGCCTACCCGACTCAAGGTTTTTCTTGAATGTTGCCGAGGGTGATCCCTGGCTTCGGATGGTTGAATTGGGTGTGTACTGGTTAGACGTGTTCCTTCCAGAACACCGTAGACGGAACTAGTCCCCGTGACTACTGAAATCCGTTGGCTGTGGTTAAGTACAAACTCTGCAGAGTCAATTCTTTCCAAATCATCGTATCCATGATCAGTAGTTTATACATTATATCCATATCTATCCATGTGAAAAACTTGTCCCCGGTGAACAAGCTCAAGTGGTAAAATCTCAGGTTTTATTGTTATTTCAGTGGATGGACAAGCTTTATTTTGTGTCTCATGCTTGTGATAATTTATGTCTCCGAGCTGTTGTAATAATGAAATGTGATATAAGCCCTTTAGGTGACGTCGTGCAGACGTTCGACTGTGGCGTGTACTCGTTTCTCACTTTCGATATAAGCCCTTTATGTGATGTCGCTCAGACGTCCGACTGCGGCATGCACTGCCTTTACTTTCTGTTATAAGCCCTTTATGTGGTGTCGCCCCGACGCCCGACTGTGCCATTATTATTCCGCATTTTCCGCTCGAGGAGTCTTTCAGACACTCGTTTGGCACCTGTATTATTATTCCGCATTTTCCGCTCGAGGAGTCTTTCAGACACTCGTTTGGCACCTGCATTATTATTCCGCATTTTCCGCTCGAGGAGTCTTTCAGACACTCGTTTGGCACCTGTATTATTATTCCGCGTTTTCCTCTCGAGGAGTCTTTCAGACACTCGTTTGGCACCCGTATTACTATTCGGCAGTTTCCGCTCGAGGCGTCATTCAGACCCTCGCTTGGCACCCAGTATTTATTATCTCTATGTCTGATCGCACTGGTTAACTTATTCATGTGTTTCATGTTTGCATTTGTTATACCTTATGTCCGAACTGTCTTGCGAGTACTTTCATAGTACTCACCTGGCTTGTTGATTTGGCCAGATGTTGACGAAGGCGACCTCTTGGATGAAGAGTTTGATAGCGCGTCCGATGCCTAGAGGAGTCCCAGTCAGTCCTGCGCGATCCCGGATTTTGGTCACTTGTATCGTATACGCTTCCGCCACCCGCAATAAGTCTTCTCGAGTCTCACTCCGACGCTCGAAGAGCTGTAGTCTTCTGGAGACATATCACTCGCCTCGCGGCGATATCTCCACCATCGTCATTATCATGAGTTAGTAGTCTGCCACCCTATCCGCCGTATTCTTTTATCGGCGTGCATGTAATAAATTGTTGGGCAGTCTCTGCTCAACTTTGTATTATATTTAGTACTCCTGGTATTTTTTTCTTCTGTGACCAATGTATTGTCTATCAGTGAGAAGGAATTCTTCCTCGCTGGTCCGTAACAGGGATTGGTTTCTCAATAATTATTTTATTGAAAAACCGGTCTTGACAAGCTTGGTATCAGAGCCAGGCTGACTGTAGGAAGCCACTAGGTGCGACCGCTAATCAGTGATTAGCGTCTCTTGTGCTTCTTCAGCATTTTGCAATTGTAGCTATTTTCTGTTGGTCATCATAAAATTTATGACATGACTACTCAGAATTTTTGCCTACTTTTGTAGATGGCTGGCAACAGCTGTGAGAATCGAGTGTTCACCAACGTGCCCGAGGGGTTTTTCAAGCTCCTCGTCTCCATCACCAAGCTCGCGATCGGGCCAGCAGCTCGCCCGGTGTTCACCCTCTATCAACACATGCTCAGTGACGACGTGTCTATGCACCAGGCTGTGGTGCAGTTCAAGGGAGGACGTCCAGCTGCACGCCACTTCCGTTTTGTGGGAAGGGCCATGCCTACGGAGAGGCATGCCATGCAGATGGCTGCCCGGGAGGCGATAGCTCGCCTTCAGGACATCCTTCCTACGATGAAGACTCGTCGCTACCGCTACCTCCCATGCCATGTGCCTTACACCAGCCACTATGCGTTCGCCTGCCATCGGGGAGAGCGAGATGAAGCCATCGAGATGGTTGTGGAGTATCTCAAGGCCCTGGAGGAGTCTTTCGACAACCTCGTAGATGATCTTGTGGCTGCCCGCATGGACTTAGTCCGGGGCGGTCCTGCCAGCAGGAAGGAGCTTCTCCACACGGCGCCGCCTCTGACATTCGTCTCGTCTTCAGCCTCGTATGCACCGGCCGTTTTGGCCACTGCTCGCCGTCTGCCTACCACTAAGGAGTTCGACCGGGTCATCGCTCCTACTCCAGTCAGAGCCGCACCGCCCGCCGCACGCGCTCTACCGCCAGTCGCCCCCGCACCATCACCGCAGCGCAGCGTCGCACGCCAGGAGCCAGCTAGAGAGGAGGAGGTTGATTCTCCTGGACCGCTGAGCCTTGCCCTCGGCAAGGGGAAGGAGATCTTCACCATCTCCGACTGAGAGCACCGAGTAGCCGCGTGTTATGCCTGCTTGTTTGATGTGTTGTTTTTATCTGTACGCTAGTTTGTGTTGGTGTGTTTGCTGCCTTCCGGAGTAGTACGCTAGTTTTTAATAACATGTCAGGATTGTGTACGCACAACCTGAGTGCTGTATCTTGTGTTTTCTTTCGCATGTAAGATTTGTGTTAAGCACTTCTTCTCCGTGAAAATCATTTGTGTTTCTTGAAAACCTTGAAGCCTTTTTGATTATTGCCTTTGCAAGGGTTTTCCTGCGCTACACGGTTTTTCTCATGGGTTTTGCAAATGATACCCCAGATTGGAAAAATGTCTCGCCCTTGGACTCGCTCTATGCCCAGTCAGCCAGAAGAGGTTTACAGAACACAGACCAGCAACAATTTCACTCAGGGTCAGTCCAGCCAACAGGACAGCGAAGCGGCACTATCTCAAGTATGCCGTCTCTTCGAGCAAAGCCAGCAACAGCACCAGGAGATGATGAACCATGTCATCAATATGGGAAACCACCGTGAACCCTATCAACCACATTCCAAGTTATCTGAGTTACAGAAGACTCGCCCCTCAACTTTTGCTCACACCGACAGGCCACTGGAAGCCGATGATTGGCTTCGCGAGATTGAAAGGAAACTGATTATCGCTCAATGCTCAGATCATGAGAAGGTGCTTTATGCACCACACTACCTTACTGGAGCACCCGCAGCATGGTGGGAAAACTTCCTACACATGCACCCCAGGGAATACAACATCACCTGGGAAGAATTCAAGGAAGGCTTCCGTGGGGCACACATTCCCAGGAGCATCCTAAAGATCAAGAAGAGAGAGTTTGATGACCTGAAGCAAAGAGGCATGACCGTCACAGAATACAACGGCCAATTTACCCAACTGTCTCGTTATGCCTACGACGAGCACATGACAGAAAACAAGAAGATGGAAAAAATCCTGGTCGGCCTGGCACCAGCATTCAGATGCCAACTGATTGTACACACCTTTCCGGATTTTAAGACGCTGGTGGACAAGGCCATCACCCTGGAGAATGAGCGCCGTAGTCTGGAAGATATCCGCAAGCGGAAGAGGGACAAGACGACTCTTGCCCGTAGCAACCGAGGCAAGACTGAGGTCCCAAGGACAGACACGAGGAGATCCACGACTACTGAGCCAAGACCCGTCGGACAATTTCATGCCAGAGACAAGGAGTTCACATACCGTCCAGGGGTCACCTGCTATGCTTGTGGTCAACAAGGGCATTATGCTAAACACTGCCCGAAGCCAAGAGACTCGGCACCCAAGCCGAACAATGGTGGAAACAATCCAGCCCCCAACCGCAACAACTTCAATCCCAGCAACAACCACAGGAAGGGTCACTTGAACCATGTGACCAGGGAAGAAGCGCAGAATGCCCCAGACATCGTGCTCGGTACGTTCCCTGTCAACACAGTACCTGCCACGGTTTTGTTTGATTCTGGAGCTTCCCATTCGTTCGTTTCGAAGAGTTTTGTTTCGCAACATGGTTTTCCGATACTCCCCTTGGAAAAATCTAGGATCATCAAGTCCCCCGGAAATAAGCAAATTGCTCAGGGTTACTGCCAAGGAGTGGTCATTGAGTTCGAAGGACTACCATTCCACGCGAATCTCATCGTGTTGGAAAGTAAAGGACTGGATGTCATTTTAGGAACGGGCTGGTTGACCACCAACAAAGGATTCATCTACTGTTTCAATCGGACAGTGATTCTCACTCACCATCACGGCAAGACTATAAGAGTTTCCTCTCAAGAAAGGCCACGATCATAGAAACCAAAACTGAACAAGATGGACATCGCAGAATTAAGAAAAGTGCCAGTGGTATGCGAGTTCCCTGATGTGTTCCCGGAAGAACTACCAGGCATGCCACCAGACCGAGAGATCGAATTCAGCATCGAACTAGCACCTGGCACCGCTCCCATTTATAAGAAGCCATATAGAATGGCACCCTCAGAATTGGTGGAGTTAAAGAAGCAGATAAAAAATTATTGGACAAAGGATTTATTCGAGCCAGCTCCTCACCTTGGGGTTCGCCTGTGTTGTTCGCCAAAAAAAGGATGGGACTTTAAGGCTGTGCATAGACTATCGAGCCCTCAATATGGTCACCATCAAAAACAAATATCCGATGCCACGAATAAATGATTTGTTTGACCAGCTCGCACAGGCCAAGGTATTCTCGAAAATTGATTTGCGATCGGGATATCACCAATTGAAGGTACGGACGGAAGATATTCCCAAGACAGCTTTCACTTCCAGATATGGGTTATACGAGTTTACGGTGATGCCGTTTGGACTAACAAACGCCCCCGCATATTTCGTCCACCTCATGAACAAAGTATTCATGAAATTCATGGACAAATTTGTAGTGGTATTCATTGACGACATTCTGGTTTACTCAAGGACACCAGAAGAACATGCTGAGCACCTCAGAATTGTTTTGGGAGAATTGAGGAAACATCAGTTGTACACCAAATTTAGCAAATGCGAATTTTGGCTAAGAAAAGTTGGTTTCTTGGGCCATATATTGAACCAAGAAGGCGTGGCCGTAGACCCAGAAAAGGTCAAGGCCATACTGGACTGGAAGCCACCCGCGAATGTTACAGATGTACGGAGTTTCCTAGGAATGGCCGGATATTACAGGAGATTTATTGAAGGATTCTCCACTGTGGCAAAACCTATAACACAGTTACTCAAGAAGGACAAGAAATTCCTATGGACGGAAGCATGTGAGCAGAGCTTCCAAGAACTCAAGAAGAAGCTAACAACCGCACCAGTCTTAACCGTACCAGACATACACAAGAGCTTTGAGGTGTATTGTGACGCGTCCCGAAAAGGTCTCGGATGTGTGCTAATGCAGGATGGCAAAGTTGTCGCATATGCCTCCAGACAGCTGCGAAAACATGAGGAAAATTACCCAACACATGACTTGGAACTAGCAGCAGTTATACAGGCACTCAAGGAGTGGAGGCACTTTCTGTTGGGAAATCGCTGTGAAATATATACAGACCATAAGAGCCTCAAATATATTTTCACACAGCCAGAGCTGAATTTACGCCAACGACGCTGATTGGAACTGGTCAAGGACTATGACATCGGTATTCACTACCACCCAGGGAAGGCAAATGTAGTGGCCGATGCCCTTAGTCGAAACCCCAGCCCGGACAGTGACGGTCAGCAAAGTTTGAGGCCTGAGTTTCAGCGAGAGTTCACTCGGCTCAACATGATGTTAGTCTCTGAGGGCACCATATCGAACCTGGAGATACAACCCACCCTAGTGGAACAAATCAAGAAGGCCCAACAGGGACACCCCAGTATCGAAGGCATAAAGAAGAAAATGAACCGTAGTAAGACTTCAGAATTCGTCACGGACAGTCAAGGAACATTATGGTACCGGGACAGGCTTTGCGTACCTAACATTGAGGAACTCAAGCAACAGATCTTGACGGAAAGCCACACCGCCCCATACTCGATCCATCCTGGGGGAACCAAAATGTACAAGGACATCCAGGAAAGATTTTGGTGGCACGGTATGAAAAGAGATATAGCCACATTCATTGCTTGTTGCGATTCATGTCAGCGCATCAAGGCCGAGCACCAAAAGCCAGCAGGGCTACTCCAGCCTAACAGGATACCGGAGTGGAAATGGGATGAAATCGGAATGGACTTCATTGTCGGATTACCCCGATCGCAACGCGGAAATGACGCCATATGGGTCATCACAGACCGACTAACCAAGGTTGCACACTTCATTCCCGTGAAGACTACCTACTCCACACAAAGACTGGCAAAACTCTATCTCTCCCGTATAGTTTGCTTGCACGGAGTCCCAAAGACTATAATATCTGACCGAGGCACCCAATTTGTCTCTAAATTTTGGGAACACCTACAACAAGCTCTGGGCACACAACTGGCTTTCAGTACAGCATACCACCCTCAGACAGATGGACAAACAGAGCATGTAAACCAAATCCTAGAGGATATGCTAAGAGCCTGTGTACTCACCTATGGATCCAGTTGGGAAGAGAGTTTGCCCTATGCCGAATTTGCGTACAACAACAGTTACCAAGCCAGCTTGCAAATGGCACCCTTTGAAGCATTGTACGGACGGAGGTGTCGTACCCCATTGAATTGGTCAGAAACAGGTGACAGCCGTATCTTCGGCCCAGATATGCTTAAGGAGGCCGAGGAAAAAGTTAAACAAATCAGGGACAGACTCAAGACAGCACAGAGCCGACAAAAGAGCTACTATGATCAGAAGCATCGTGAGGTCAGCTTTGAACCTGGTGATTCCGTATACCTCCGAGTATCTCCTATGAGGGGTCTGCAACGGTTCAAAATAAAGGGGAAACTAGCCCCAAGATTTATTGGACCATTTTGTGTGAAGGCACGAAGAGGCACGGTAGCCTACCAGCTAGACCTACCCAAGGAGCTGTCAGACGTCCATGACGTATTCCACGTCTCGCAGTTGAGGAAATGTGTAAGCAACCCAGAAATACATGTACCTCATGAGGACACTGATATACAACCAGATCTCACCTACAGAGAAAGGCCAGTAAAGATTTTAGAAGAGTCTGAACGGAGGACCCGTCAGAAAACGACAAAGTTTTTCAGGGTTCAGTGGAGCAACCACACTGAGGATGAAGCTACATGGGAAAGGGAGGATTTCCTTCGAGTAGAGTATCCATATCTATTTGAGGATCAGCAGAAATCTCGAGGACGAGATTTTTCCTAAGGGGGTAGGTGTTGTGGCACCCAAGTTTTTATTTGGATTTTTTGAAAAGATTTTATTTGACTTGAGGGGAGTGATTTAAAAATTTTCTTCAAGAGAACTCTCCCCCTCATATATTTTCTTTATGGCAAAATTTTATTTGGATTCACCCAAGATCTGCCTTTGACCTTGGGAGTTCTTGCTCTTCATTTGGACTCAAGACAAAATGTTTTTTTCATTTGGGAAAAGAACTTTTGAAAACCTTTTTCTGAATTTGCACTATGGCTTTTGGAAAGTACTTTGCCACTTTCAACTATTCCTTCTTGCCATGGAATAAGTGCAAATCCTCTCTCCTAAACCCTCCCTCACCTCTGGATCATGATTTACATCAAATCCAGCAAGTTGAACCTCCCCATGTATTTATTTCCATTCAAATTCTATTCAAATATTTTCTGCCTTCTATTCTACCTCTTGGAGATTTACAAAGGAACTCCATTTTCTGTTTGGACTTTTACCACCAAACTTCTTTCCCCTCCTAGTCCTTTGAACCCTCAACCTAGAACCATGAAGATCCACTGGTCTCCAGTTCAAAATTTTCAAACTACATCAGCTGCAAGTTTGGACCAGATTTGGCAAATTTGGTGAAATTCATTCAAAACCTTCTCCAAAAATTCCAAAGTAAATTCATGCAGCCCCTGGGTGCTTTGAGTGGTCATCTCACCAAGTTACAGCTCCAGCAAAATTTACCTCTTTACCAAAACCTACTGTCGAACACCTGCAGTGCATGGTCACTGTCAAGTTTTAGTAACTTCAGAGTTTCAGTTCAGTGCTTGCTGTCGTTTTATTCAGAAACGGGCATCGATCTCGCCACTACCGCCGCGTCGCCTTGCTCCTCGTCCTCGCCCACTTGTTCCTGCACCGCACAAGCGCCTGGCACCTTGCGGGCGTCGGCGACGGGCAG
Source organism: Triticum aestivum (assembly GCF_018294505.1). Lineage (NCBI taxonomy): Eukaryota > Viridiplantae > Streptophyta > Magnoliopsida > Poales > Poaceae > Triticum > Triticum aestivum. Next base: position 250,121,911 of record NC_057805.1, read on the forward strand.
CAGGAGGTGCGCCGCCCCGTGACCGACGCCGGCGGCGGCTTTGCGGACGCCAGCGGGAGACACGGCGCCGACGACTCCACCCAGCGCCGCCCAAACCACCGAATCCCGCCGCGTGGCCGTCCAGTCCCCCGAATGCGCTGCCGCTCTCGTCGTGAACCGCAGGGCGCGGAGCACGCTCTCTGCCGCTGTTGAGCCCGTGCGGTCACCTCATCGTGGGCAGACGCCATTACGCCAGGGCGAGCTCCGTTTAGCTGCAAAACGAGTCCCGTAACATCCACCGATGCTGCCCGACCGCTCAAACCCTCTGCCAACCCACTGCTCCGCCGTAATCGCTCGTCGGAGATTCTCCGTTCACGGCCACCCCGTCGATCTGCCTATAAATAGAGGTCCCGAGCTTCAACTCGAGCACCCACCAGCCCTGCACTTCCTATAAAGCACGCCTAGCCACTGGAAGAGCCCCGAGGAGGTCTCCTTCCTCGACTCCGGCCGCCGCGACCCGCCACGGGATCCAGCCCGATTCGCCCCCGTGTGTGCTCCTGCAGCCTCCATTCTCTTGCCAGTAGCTTCACCATGCATCCCTCGTTCTGACCCGCACTTCAATTTGAAGCTTGCAGCCCTCCACCGGAGTTCCCCATCCTCACCCGAGCCGCCGTCCGCCGGAGAAAGTGTCGCCGTCGACGTGGTGCTCCCCGTTGGACGAGTCCACCACCCACCGACGCGGAAGAAGACACTGAAGCTCTTGGTACCCTCCGTTTCTCCTAACTCGCCGTGGTTCGACGCCGGCGTCCACCGCCGTCTTCGGGCGCCGGCGAGCCTTTTCAAACCTGACATGCGGGCCCCGCGTGTCAGCCTCTGTTCTTTATTTCCCGAACCGTTTTCTGTTGGCGCCTTCGGGCAAAATACGTCTTCTCTCTTGCGCTTGCGCATTCCCAACCGAAGCGTTTTCTGTTTTCTCAGTTAAAACCCTGGAACTTTTCTGTTTCATTACAGAAAGGTCCCTGGACAGAAACCTTTATAACTTTTCAATAAAAAGGTATTTTGGAGTGATTCTTTTTCTGACATTCTTCAAATTTTGTCTAGTTTTTTATGGGATTTATTTGGAAAATATTTGGAAAGTTTCTGTGCATGTGTTGGTTTTCACGTTAGTACCCGTTTCGTGATTGCCGTAGGTTCCGGGAGAGGTGACGGAGCCGCGAACTTCGCCGAGCTAGACTCCGACTTCTCCGAACCAGGCAAGCATGTTTGGAACATTTGATATGGCAGATGTTTTGCATGTTCATGTGAAAGTTTGTGTGTGGCATATGAGTGTCGGTAAATACCTCGTTGCTTGTAAGGCAACGACCCGGTTGTTCCGAAGTTGCGATGACCTCTGATGAGAGGTGGCCTAATCATGTAGTGACATGAAGGGCAGCAAGGTGGTACTGTTGTAGCATGCCAGCCTTGCGTCATCCGACTTTCTTCGACGTTAACGTGGTTGGAGCCACGTTATCGATCTTTTCCCGCATGTTCCAAAGTTGCGATGACCTCTGATGAGAGGTGGCCTAATCATGTGGTGACATGAAGGGCAGCAAGGTGGTACTGTTGTAGCATGCCAGCCTTGAGTCATCCGACTTTTCCGACGTTAACATGGTTGGAGCCGTGTTATCGTCCCTTCCCCTTTCCGTGCTACCACATGTCTCATTGCCAGGATACGGTTTAGTAAGTTGGTAACCTCTTTCCGTGTACACACCAAACAGAGAGGCCGGGATGATGGTACCTTGGCCCAGGATTAAAGCCAGTCATTCGGTCAGGGGGCATGGGTGTTTCCGGTTGGGACCGAGAGGGGGGGCACCCCCTTATAGCGCGCGTATAGAAATTTGATCCCATGCTACGCGAGGTTGTAGCCTCCCCGACTCAAGGTTTTTCTTGAATGTTGCCGAGGGTGATCCCTGGCTTCGGATGGTTGAATTGGGTGTGTACTGGTTAGACGTGTTCCTTCCAGAACACCGTAGACGGAACTAGTCCCCGTGACTACTGAAATCCGTTGGCTGTGGTTAAGTACAAACTCTGCAGAGTCAATTCTTTCCAAATCATCGTATCCATGATCAGTAGTGTATACATTATATCCATATCTATCCATGTGAAAAACTTGTCCCCGGTGAACAAGCTCAAGTGGTAAAATCTCAGGTTTTATTGTTATTTCAGTGGATGGACAAGCTTTATTTTGTGTCTCATGCTTGTGATAATTTATGTCTCCGAGATGTTGTAATAATGAAATGTGATATAAGCCCTTTAGGTGACGTCGCGCAGACGTCCGACTGTGGCGTGTACTCGTTTCTCACTTTCGATATAAGCCCTTTATGTGATGTCGCTCAGACGTCCGACTGCGGCATGCACTGCCTTTACTTTCTGTTATAAGCCCTTTATGTGGTGTCGCCCCGACGCCCGACTGTGGCATTATTATTCCGCATTTTCCGCTCGAGGAGTCTTTCAGACACTCGTTTGGCACCTGTATTATTATTCCGCATTTTCCGCTCGAGGAGTCTTTCAGACACTCGTTTGGCACCTGCATTATTATTCCGCGTTTTCCTCTCGAGGAGTCTTTCAGACACTCGTTTGGCACCCGTATTACTATTCGGCAGTTTCCGCTCGAGGCGTCATTCAGACCCTCGCTTGGCAACCAGTTTTTATTATCTCTATGTCTGATCGCACTGGTTAACTTATTCATGTGTTTCATGTTTGCATTTGTTATACCTTATGTCCGAACTGTCTTGCAAGTACTTTCATAGTACTCACCTGGCTTGTTGATTTGGCCAGATGTTGACGAAGGCGACCTCTTGGATGAAGAGTTTGATAGCGCGTCCGATGCCTAGAGGAGTCCCAGTCAGTCCTGCGCGATCCCGGATTTTGGTCACTTGTATCGTATACGCTTCCGCCACCCGCAATAAGTCTTCTCGAGTCTCACTCCGACGCTCGAAGAGCTGTAGTCTTCTGGAGACATATCACTCGCATCGCGGCGATATCTCCACCATCGTCATTATCATGAGTTAGTAGTCTGCCACCCTATCCGACGTATTGTTTTATCGGCGTGCATGTAATAAATTGTTGGGCAGTCTCTGCTCAACTTTGTATTATATTTAGTACTCCTGGTATTTTTTTCTTCTGTGACCAATGTATTGGCTATCAGTGAGAAGGAATTCTTCCTCGCTGGTCCGTAACAGGGATTGGTTTCTCAATAATTATTTTATTGAAAAACCGGTCGTGACACCTCGTGCCTCACAGATTCTAGCGAAACAGTTGCAGGTGCCGACGATACCAGTGCAGATGACACAACCGAGCTCAAGTGGGAGTTCGACGAGGAACGTTTTCGTTACTATGTTTCTTTTCCTGATGATCAGTAGTGGAGCCCAGTTGGGACGATCGGGGATCTAGCATTTGGGGTTATCTTATTTTCATTTGGATTTGACCATAGTCGGTCTATGTGTGGATTTTGGATGATGTATGAATTAATTTATGTATTGTGTGAAGTGGCGATTGTAAGCCAACTCTCGTTATCCCATTCTTGTTCCTTACATGGGATTGTGTGAAGATGACCCTTCTTGCGACAAAACCACAATGCGGTTATGCCTCTAAGTCGTGCCTCGACACGTGGGAGATATAGCCGCATCGTGGGCATTACAAGTTGGTAATCAGAGCCATCGCCGACTTAGGAGCCCCTTCTTGATCGAATCCCTGGCGTTGTTGAGTCTAGAACAAAAATGTTTTGAGTCATAGGATTATATATATCGGAGAGTAGGATTCTTTTTACTCCTCAATCCCTTCGTCACTCTGGTGAGGCCTCCTGACGTAGAAGTTTTGACTCTTCTCTCCTCAAATTTCACAAAAACATATTTAGGATCACGCGGGTATCTTGGAATCGTTCCGATGGTTTTGTGACGAGAACATTGTTCTTGGTGCCTCCTGACATTTAGGGGTTGTGGCAGTGTCCTGGGGAGTTGAGCTCCGAGGTGTTGTCGTCACAATTTTATCGTTGCAGTTCTGGAATACCTGAATTTCGCCGACATCGAAAATCTCTTTTATGCAGTTGTTGGTGAGATCACCTCGACGCCACCCAGTACTGGGGCGGGAGTTCGGGAGTATTGCCATAACTCGTATAACAGATGCTTTTCGAAGGTTGAGGTACACGATTTCCGAAGGTTTCTTGGTTATGTGTTGACGGATGGATACAGCTGGATCTAGGGATTGCTAGTTTGGGTGATATATATTTTGTGTCCCCTGTATCCCCAACACCAGATTGCATAACCAGAAAGTTTCGGGAGTTTATAGGTGGGATTCATGTAGCTCTTAGCATTTCTTCTCGCAGATATTTCGTTTGTGATTGGGTAATCCTTACCACTTATTTGTTCCACTCATACCTTTTTATTTTATTCATCAATCTCTTATCAAGTGGCTTCTCACCTTAATGGAAGTGTGATGATTTACTATGGAATTCATTCATTCATCCTCATTCGAATGTTTATTGTCAAGACTATATGTTGCAATTTCTATCCGTTGATTCAACTTGTCTATTTGTCTATCAAGATGCTAACGGATGTCACCCTCTTCAGGATGGCTCCGCCAACGCGTTAGAATCCGGAACACAATGAGGGGAGTCAGGCAAACCCTCCGCCACCACCTCCGCCTCCGGAGGCATGGCAAGCTATCATGGCAGCCACCATCGCCAATGCTCAGATGATTTTGCAACTCTTGCAAGAATGCACCCAAGGGCAAGGCAATCAAGGAAATCAAGGCCAAGGCAACAATCAGCCTCACTTTGCTACCCTCAACCAGTTCCTCGCTAATCAGCCGAAGTCTTTCAGCTACTGTGCCGAGGCCACAGACGCCGATGATTGGCTCGTGGACATCAACAAGCATTTTGAATGTAGCAATGTCAGGCCTGAGGACTTTGTCAAGTTCGCTTCTTTTCAACTCAAGGATCAAGCTGCCGAGTGGTATCAACAATACAAAGATTCCAGAGGAGGTCGTGTGATTACCTGGGATGATTTCCACCGAGACTTCAAAGCTCACCACATTCCACAAAGTGTTGTTGAGAGTAAGCGTGGGGAGTTCTGCAATCTCAAGCAAGGCAGCATGTCCGTGTATCAATACAATACTCAGTTTCAGAAACTCGCTCGCTTCGCTAAGCAAGACGTTCCTGATGAAAAGAGCATGATCTATCAATTCAGAGGTGTCCTCAGAGAAGATCTGCAATTACCTCTCGTGCTTTTTGAGCCGACCAAGTATGATGATTTCTACAACATGGCACTGAAACAAGAGGTTGTTCAGCTCAAGTGTCAGGCTTCTAAGAAGAGAGTCAGGGACGCAGTTCAGTATTCTTCTTCCTCACTAGTGGCTGCTACGCAACAGAAGTTCTGGTTGCCTCCTCCTCCTCTGTTTCGTCAGCCTTTCCAGCAGAAGAACAAAGGTGGCCATGGATCCTCCCACTCATCCAACCCTGGCTATCAGAACAAGTCTCAGAATCAAGCTCCAAAGTCGAATGCTCCTTATCATCGTCCTCTCTCAGAGGTGACTTGCAACAAGTGTTAGCAGAAAGGTCACTATGCTAACAAGTGCTTCAACCAAAGAAGTCTTCCGCCTCCTCCTCCTCTGAGATCTTCTAGCAATGCAGTGGTCAAGCATAATCCCAAGTCTGCAAAGCTGAACATGATGAATGCAGCTCAAGCGGAGGAATCTACTGATGTGATAATGGGTAATCTCTCAGTTAATGATATTCCTGCAAAAGTTCTTTTTGATACTGGTGCATCGCATTCTTTCATTTCAAGACCTTTTGTGGCTATGCATGATTTGGTTACTCAAGTATTGCTGAGTCCTTTGTCTATTGTTTCCCCGGCTCGGCAAATGACTTCTCGAGTATTCGTTCGGGATTCTGTTATCAAGATGGGCGATTATAAATTTCTGGCCAAACCAATTGTCCTTGGTGACTTGGATATTGATCTAATTCTCGGCATGGACTGGCTTTCTAAGCACAAGGCTCAACTTGATTCTGCTGCCAGGGAAATTCAGTCGACACACTCTTCTCAGGATGTTATCATCTATGCCGCTCGTGATGAAACCATTCGGTTGTTTTCTCTCAATGAGAAGGGCGAGTTGGATGCTATTTCTCAGATTCTAGTCGTTTGTGAGTATCAAGATGTCTTTCCAGAAGAGCTTCCGGGTATGCCTCCTCACCGGCCAGTTGAGTTCGTTATCGATCTTGACCCTGGCACTAAACCCGTTTGCAAGCGCCCTTACAAGCTTGGACCCAAGGAGCTGAAGGAATTGAAGAAACAACTCGATGAACAAGAGCGTCTGGGCTTGATCAGACCGAGTTCATCTCCATGGGGTTGTGGTGTTCTTTTTGTCCAGAAGAAGGATGGCACGGACCGACTTTGTGTCGACTGCCGTCCATTGAACAAGAAGACAATCAAGAACAAGTATCCACTTCCCAACATCAATGAGCTATTCGAGCAACTTAAAGGTGCTAAAGTATTCTCCAAGCTTGACCTTCGTATGGGTTATCATCAGATTCGCATTCGTGAAGAAGATATTCCCAAGACAGCATTCAGAACAAGCTTTGGTTCTTATGAATATAATGTCATGTCTTTCAGCCTTGTCAATGCTCCTCCAACATTCTCTCGGATGATGAACTTCATCTTCAACCCCTATACCAATGAATTCGTCCTGGTGTATCTCGATGATATCTTGGTCTTCTCCAAGAATAAGAAGGATCATGCCAAACATTTGCGATTGGTGCTCGACAAGCTCAGAGAGTATCAATTCTATGCGAAGTTTTCCAAATGTGAGTTTTGGATTGATGAAGTTCTTTACCTTGGTCATATCATCTCTGCCAAGGGCATCGCTGTTAATCCCAAGAAGGTGTCCGCAATTGTGAAATGGGAACCTCCTCAGAATGTCAAGTAGCTCCGCAGTTTTCTGGGTCTTGCAAGCTATTGTCGAAGATTCGTTGAGAATTTCTCTAAGATTGCAAAGCCTCTTTCCAACCTCCTCCAGAAGCATGTGAAGTATGTCTGGACTCCTGAGTGTGACGTTGCTTTCAACACTCTCAAAGAGAAACTCATCACAGCTCCTGTCTTAACTCCTCCTGACGAATCCAAGCCATTCGAAGTTTTCTGTGATGCTTCTCTTCAAGGTCTCGGTGCTGTGTTAATGCAAGAGAAGAAAGTTGTGGCCTATAACTCTCGTCAGTTGAAGCCCAACGAAAAGAACTACCCCACTCATGATCTTGAGTTGGCGGCAGTTGTCCATGCATTAATAACATGGAGACATCTCTTGTTGGGAAGAAAAGTGGACATATTCACCGATCACAAGAGTCTCAAGTACATCTTCACTTAGCCCAACCTCAACCTCAGGCAAACTCGATGGGTCGAAATGATTCAAGAGTACAATCCGAGTATTGAGTATACTCCAGGCAAGGCCAATGTCATTGCAGATGCTTTGAGCAGGAAGGCTTATTGCAACAGCTTAATTCTCAAGCCCTTCCAACCGGACCTTTGTGAAGCTTTCCGCAAGCTGAATCTCCAAGTTGTTCCTCAAGGCTTTCTTGCCAACCTCATAGTCTCTCCTACTTTGGAAGATCAAATTCGTGAGGCACAACTCCTAGATACCATGGTGAAGAAAGTGAAACGTGGTATTGACAAGGGTCTTTCCAAATACAAGTGCTATCGCATTGATGACAGAGACACTTTGTTCTTTGAGGACTGGATTGTGGTTCCTAAAGGTGATCTAAGGAAAGTCATATTGAACGAGGCACACAATTCTTTTATTTCCATCCATCCTGGAAGTACGAAGATGTACCATGACCTCAAGCAGTCGTATTGGTGGACTCGAATGAAGCAAGAAATCGCTCAATTCGTGAATGAATGTGATGTCTGTCGAAGGGTGAAAGCAGAACACCAACGACCAGCTGGTCTCCTCCAACCTCTTTCTATACCAAAATGGAAGTTTGATCATATCGAAATGGACTTCGTGACTGGATTTCCAAAGTCCAAGCGCAGAAATGATGCTATCTTCGTTGTCATCAACAAGCTTACTAAAGTGGCTCATTTCCTTCCAATCAAAGAATCTATCACAGCAGCTCAGTTGGCAGAGCTATACACCTCCAGGATTGTCTCCTTGTACGGCATTCCACAATTGATTTCTTCATATCGTGCAAGCATTTTCACGTCTAAGTTCTGGGACTCCTTCCAGAAGGCCATGGGCACCAACATTCGCTTCAGCACAGCTTTCCATCCTCAAACTAGTGGCCAAGTCGAGCGAGTCAATCAAATCCTTGAAGATATGCTCAAGGCTTGTGTCATTTCCTTTGGCATGAAGTGGGAGGATTGTCTTCCATATGCCGAATTCTCCTACAACAACAGCTTCCAAGCGAGTTCGGGCAAGGCCCCATTCGAGATTCTATATGGTAGAAAGTGTCGTACTCCTCTGAATTCGTCAGAGACTGGTGAACGCCAACTTCTTGGCAATGACTTAATCACAGAGGATGAAGAAATGTGTAAAGTCATCCGTGAAAATCTCAAAGCCGCGCAATCGCGCCAGAAGAGTTACTATGATAGTAAGCATCGTGATTTGGCTTTCGAGATCGGAGACCATGTCTACCTCCGCGTCTCTCCAATGAAAGGCACTCGTCGCTTCGGTATCAAGGGGAAGCTTTCCCTAGAAACGTGGGTCCTTTCAAAATCATTGGCAAAAGAGGCGACCTCGCCTATCAACTTGAGCTTCCCTCCAACTTCGCGAACGTGCATGATGTGTTCCACGTGTCACAGCTTCGCAAGTGCTTCAAGACTCCTGAGCGCACCATCAACTTTGAAGAGATTGACCTCCAAGAAGATCTATCTTATCATGAGCACCCCGTTGCTACTCTTGAAGAAACTGAGCGCAAGACTCGCAACAAGTCAATCAAATTCCTGAAAGTGAAGTGGTCGCACCATTCCGACCGAGAAGCCACCAGGGAACGCGAGGACCACCTCCGTTCCGAATATCCGGAGTTCTTTCAGTCCTAGATCTCGGGACGAGATCCTCTCGTAGTGGTGGAGTGTTGTAACACCCCGGATGTAACATTCCATATTTGTAACTCCAACTCTTGCCATTTTCGGCTATATGTTATGATATTCCCTTCGTGGTCGGGTTTCGTTCTTCGCTTTGCATTTTGTTCATGTCATGCATCTCATATCATGTCATCATGTGCATCTCATTTGCATACGTGTTCGTCTCATGCATCCGAGCATTTTCCCCGTTGTCCGTTTTGCAATCCGACACTCCCACATGCACCGGCGCACCCCTCTTGTTTCTTTTCGTGAGCGGGTGTTAAACGTTCTCCGAATGGACCGAGGTTTGTCAAGTGGCCTTGGTATACCACCGGTAGACAACCTGTCAAGTTTCATTCCATTTGGAGGTCGTTTGATGCTCCTACGGTTAACCGGGTAACCGCAAAGGGCTTTTGTGTGTTGCAGCAAAACCCCCCAAACAGCCCAATAACCCATCTAAGTCACCTCCATGCTCTCGGTCGTTCGATCAAGATCGTGTGGGCAAAAACTGCACTCCATTTGGACTCTCCTAGCTCCCTATGCCTATATAAGCACCTCCCCCTCCGAAATTTGCGTCCGAACCCTAGCCTTCTCCTCCCTCTCGCCGGCGGACATGTCCGCGCGCCGCCGGACGAAACCTGCCGCCGCCGCTCCAGTGAGAGGCCCCACGTCAGCACCGCGCCGTCCCACCGCCACCGGCCGCCCGGCCCGTCCGCCGGCCCCGTGGCCCGATAGCCCGCCGCCCCGCCCTCCCGCGGCCGCCGCCGCTCCGTCCTCCTCCCGGTCATCGCCCCGCTGTCCGCCGCGCCCGAGCCGGCGAGCTCTGGCACCCGCGCCCGCGCGCCCTGGCTTCCCCACGCCGTCGCCTCCGCGCCTCCGCCCCTCCCTCGAGCTCCTCCGGCCCCTCTCCGGACCGACCCGAGCTCCAGCCGCCGCCATCCCCCTCTCCTCTCCAGCTCTGGCCGCCACGCGCCCCGACTCCGGCCGTCCTCGATCCACGAACCGAGAGGTTTACCCCCCCCCCGCTCCCAAAATTCTCTGAAGTCCTAAAATATTGCATTCTGTTGCCTTCTTTGACGCGTCATAACTCCATGACTATAGCTCTGTTTCGTGCGTGTAATATATCGAAATGTTCATCACAAGATGTTCTTCATTTCATTCCATTGTTCGATGCTCTTTTGAGTTCATTTGATGCCCAAATCTCTGATGCAAGAGTGATTTGTGATGTTTACTGCTGTTACTTAACAGAACTTGGTGATTTGTTATTTTTGTTGCAATTGATGTGTGCATCTTATGGGCATGAGCTCTACAGCGGTTTTGATCTATGCCATGTCATCTTTACAGAGGTGTATGCCATGTATTTTTGTGATCTATGTGGTGACTAGCACAAGCATGCAAACTAGGCTTCGTGATGTTTCTGTTTTCAGGGACTTGGAATTTTGCCAAGTCTGTGACTGCTGTTATTTTGTTGCCATGTATCCATGTGGCTACAGAGAGATCCATGCTTCTTTTGGGCATATTCAGTAATAATGTTTTGTAGATACAGTTGTGATCTATCCATCCAAGCTCTTGTTTGAATTTATGGAGTGCCCTAGCATGTCTCAATATTTCTCTACTTTTGCTATAAAATGTTTCTGGCAGACTGTTAACATGATATTCAATTTTCCCAAGGTTGTTGTCGTTGATCCATACATGTTATGAACTTGCTCTTGCCATGGTTAGCTTCATAAACAGGCCATCTTGCTGTAGGTATGCTTGTTTTGTCATGCATGGTTTTGTGATGAGTTAATCAAGCTCACCAAGATGCCCTCATAATTTCTGTTAATGTCATGCTCTGTTTTCTGCCAAGTCAGAAACCTGTTAACGAAACTTGCTATGTTTACATGGGTGCCATCATATCTTCTGATCCTTTTTGGCTCATGGTCAGTAAGGGACTTTTGTTCTATGCATTTAGTAGATTCAGTCCATCCCTTGTTTTGCTATGTTAAGTTCCTGTAGCATTTTGATTGCTTGCTCTGAACATTGCAACCTGATGCTGTTTATGCCATGTCCAGGAATTTCACAGTCTGTGAACCTGATATCTTTTGCACTTTTGCCATGCTTGTTTGAACCTGTTATTGTGTGATCTAGCCATAGCTCACTCTTCAACTTTTGTCAAGCATCTCCTGCAGTTTACTGCCATATGCTTTGTTGCTATGTTGGAGTGCTGTAGCATAGTTACTTGATGTATTCTAAGTGCTATCATGCTGTTAATCGCAGTATCGTGTCATTCTTGTTTTGCTTGCCATTTGCAAACCGTGCATCCGTTTCCGGTGATCTTTATATCGATTTCGTCCGAAATCATCTCATCTTTCGAGTGGCATACTTGGTTTGCCAAGTTACTGCCTTGTTCATCCTTTCTCTTCCAGAGCACGCATACGCATCGCATATCATATCTCGCATATCATGCATGTATTGCATCATGTTTGTGCATTTCCCGTGATTGATTGTGGTTCCATTGCTTGTGTTCTTGCTGTGGGTAGAGCCGGGAGACGAGTTCTTGAATGAGGAACCTGTTGAGTACGCTTACGAGGATCAAGCTTTCGACAACTCTGAGAAACCTTGCAGGCAAGATGACCATACCCTCGAAATCACTTCTATCTTTGCTTTGCTAGTTGTTCGTTCTATTGCTATGCTGCGCTACCTACCACTTGCTATATCATGCATCCCATATTGCCATGTCAAGCATCTAACCATCCTTTCCTAGACAACCGTTGTTTGGCTAATTTACCGCTTTTGCTCAGCCTTTCTTATAGCGTTGCTAGTTGCAGGTGAAGTTGAAGTTGGTTCCATGTTGGAACATGGATATTTTTTTGGAATATCACAATATCTCTTATTTAATTAATGCATCTATATATTTGGTAAAGGGTGGAAGGCTCGGCCTTATGCCTGGTGTTTTGTTCCACTCTTGCCGCCCTAGTTTCCATCATACCGGTATTATGTTCCTTGAGTTTGCGTTCCTTACGCGGTTGGGTGATTTATGGGACCCCCTAGACAGTTCGCCTTGAATAAAACTCTTCCAGCAAGGCCCAAACTTGGTTTTACCATTTGCCACCTAAGCCTTCTTCCCTCGGGTTTTCGCGAGCCCGAGGGTCATCTTTACTTAAACCCCCGGGCTAGTGTTCCTCTGAGTGCTGGTCCAAACTAGAGCCCTTTGCAGTGCCACCTCGGGGAAACTTGAGGCCTGGTTTTAGTTGTACGCACTGCTCATCCGGTGTGCCCTGAGAACGAGATATGTGCAGCTCCTATCGGGATTTGTCGGCACATTCGGGCGGCTTTGCTGGTCTTGTTTTACCATTGTCGAAATGTCTTGTAAACCGGGATTCCGAGACTGATCGGGTCTTCCCGGGGGAAGGTTTATCCTCCGTTGACCGTGAGAGCTTATAATGGGCTAAGTTGGGACACCCCCAGCAGGGTATTATCTTTCGAAAGCCGTGCCCGCGGTTATGAGGTAGATGGGAATTTTTTAATGTCCGGTTGTAGAGAACTTGTCACTTGACTTAATTAAAATACATCAACCGTGTGTGTAGCCGTGATGGTCTCTTCTCGGCGGAGTCCGGGAAGTGAACACAGTTTGAGTTATGCATGAACGTAAGTAGTTTTAGGATCACTTCTTGATCATTTCTAGCTTCGCGACCGTTGCGTTGCTTCTCTTCTCGCTCTCACTTGCGTATGTTAGCCACCATATATGCTTAGTGCCTGCTGCAGCTCCACCTCATTACACCATGCTTTCATATAAGCTTAAATAGTCCTGATCTCGCGGGTGTGAGATTGATGAGTCCTCGTGACTCACAGATTCTAGCGAAATAGTTGCAGGTGCCGACGATACTAGTGCAGATGACGCAACCGAGCTCAAGTGGGAGTTCGACGAGGAACGTGGTCGTTACTATGTTTCTTTTCCTGATGTTCAGTAGTGGAGCCCAGTTGGGACGATCGGGGATCTAGCATTTGGGGTTATCTTATTTTCATTTGGATTTGACCGTAGTCGGTCTATGTGTGGATTTTGGATGATGTATGAATTAATTGATGTATTGTGTGAAGTCGCGATTGTAAGCCAACTCTCGTTATCCCATTCTTGTTCCTTACAAGGGATTGTGTCAGGATCACCCTTCTTGCGACAAAACCACAATGCGGTTATGCCTCTAAGTCGTGCCTCGACACGTGGGAGATATAGCCGCATCGTGGGCGTTACATCTCAGGGCACCGTTCTGCTCTGAATGCAGTGCTACGGTAGAGTGTTTCTTTGAAATCTGCAAACCAAACTGGGTTGTTCTCTTTACCTCTGACTGCATGATCAGAAGTGCAGTGTTACGAACCAGAGAAATGAAATTTTTGTTTGTTTTTGTAGTTGTATTTTAGCAGTTTTTGATGGAAATTTTGTTTACCTCATTTGCTACTGTCTCTACGTGCTCGACGGCCATCCTGGTCTAAATGCACTTGTCCACCTGCTGAGCAAACAGATGGAGATCATGCTTCTCTTTGACAAAGTTTTTCTTTAGTATGCGGTTCATGCTCTCGCTTCTCTGCGTGGAAGTCATCCGAGCACAGAAAATTTCCTTGTAGTAAGCTGAGATCCACTCGTGCCTGTCATCCCACAGCGAATTAATCAATTCGTTGTTTTGCAAGTTGTATTTCTGAATGAGGTCCTTCCATGCTCGTTCAAATTCTGATGGCATTAGTGGGTGGTTCAGCACCGCATTGAGGTCATCCTTGAGTTTCTCGTGCACCATATACAGCAAGGCGAGGTGGTCTTTGTACTTCTTCATGATATGCCACCGACACAACTTATGTAGTGTATCTGGGAGGATAGTTTTTAATGCTGCCTTCATCGAAGAACACTGGTCTAAGAAGGCACAAATAGTGTTTTTTTTCTTAAGTTGTTTGTGTGTGTGTAAGATAGATGGAAGAAATATAAGTGTACCAAACAAACGTAAGTATACAAGTGTTGTTTTTTTGTACATATGAGCATAAAGATTGGCGGCTTGTTGTTCATACACTTCATAAATGTTTTGAAAACCCAGTCAAACGACATTATTGTTTCATCTCGCACGAGGGCAACAGCAAATATGGTGCTCTGTAGATGATGGTTAACTCCCACGAAGACTCCCAACGGCATGTGGAATTTGTTAGTTTTATATGTCGTGTCAAATGTAACGCAGTCTCCAAAATCTTCATACGATCCTTTGCAACTTGCGTTGGCCCAAAAGACGTTTCTTACATGGTTATCTGCATCAATGTAATAATCATATAAGAACTCTGGGTTTATCTTCTGCATCTTCCCGAAGAAATCCAGAAGTTTCTTGACGTCATCTTGGGACTCTTCTCTGGCAAACTTCTGTTTCCCGCATTTCAAGGGCAATGCAAACTCATCTCATCAAACAGGAAATAATTACTGACAAAATGCTCAACTGATATGCTCTTTGACGTGCTTACTTGTTTACCCAGTCGCGGTAGTATGTCCCATGTGCTGCAGTCGACCGGACATACGCGACGGCGTTGATATCATCTAAGCGTGTGTGTGGTTGTCCAGTTGCATGTCTTTCACTAACTAGTCAATCAAAGGATCGTCTCTTTTGTGCAATCGCATGTGCAAAAGCATCCCGGGGCTTTCCAGCATCTTGTAATTGTGGTTGAGTTCGACCATTTCTACCACAAATTTGCCATCCTTCCTCTTTTTGACCTTAATTTTTGCCTTGCAGTCAATCCTTTTTTATGTCTTCTGACGTTTCCGGTTATAATCCGACATAGTCTGCTTGTGCGTCCCTTCTCTTGAGCAGACAATGTAGGCATTTGTCCTGTGTTTTGCCCTCTTGCATATGCCAAACCCTGCACATCTTGCATAATTGTTGTAAAAGTCCCATGCCTTCTCGTACGTGGTGAACTTCATTCCAGCGGCAGGTATGAGGTTCAGTGGCATGTTTTTATCCTACATTAAGTGCAATGCTCTATGAGATAAATTGTTCTGTTCTATTTTTAAATACGAGGAGTGCATACGAGTTTTCAGAAGAATCGACTGTATTAGATGTTAGCTCAAACCTCACAAGAAATATCAGTGTGCACTGCAATGTTATCTGAATGTACTACAAATATTTTTTTTTCATAACATAAACTTACATGTGTGTAGAGTCGTTCACCCGATGGTGTTTGCAGCTCGCCGGGTTCTATTGGACATGGCGGGTTTATAGCAGATCTGTGTAGTTGAGGATCTCACGGCGGCAATAGTGAGGAGGATTTGTACCTGCCATGGACTTTTGACCGAGGCACCCTTGGTGGTCGTAGTGTCGAAGTTGATGCAGCAGGTCTACTTGGGGCTCTGTTTTTCGGTGCAGCAGGTGGACGTGGTGGTAATCCAGTGTTGTGATGATGTCTTAGTGGATTGATTTGAAAATTTTGGAGCGGCGGCACATCATCATAGTCATAATAATCATCTGCTGCAACATCATGTTCAACTACATTATCATTGTCTGTTCGGACATGTTGTCCAAATGTAGTGAACTCGTTCTTATACTCTGGGTTGAGAACAGTTATTGGCGCATCTTCATCGTCATCATCTTCATCATCCCGTCGGTGAGTGCCCTCCCACAAGAAGGTGACGTCATCGTCATCTTCGCTACCTCTTCTTCCTGGAAAAAATCCTCTTCCAAAGAGTATTGCATGTTGTTTGTTGTCGTGAAGAATTCTCGAGGAATCTCAGGGGTAACCCAGCCAGTATCTCTTTCAGAAGAAGCTTTACTCTTCTGAAAGTTGTTGTTCTGAGTGTTGTCAATTATGCGTGGCATTTTGTATCTGCTGAACTTCATTTCCGGCGCAAAATGAACGAGCTGCATTGTCAGGTTAAATGAACTGAATCATGCGAACTGCAATGTGTTTGAAAGGGTACTGCGAACTAATGCACGCTGACTGCATCACCCCGCAAGGTGAACTGAAGCAACCATACTGCATCGTTGTCCGTAATGAGCCTATACAAGCATACTGCATAACTGAGCAAGCGTACTGCATAACCGAGAAAGTGCACTGCATTTTTCCCCACGACGAACCGAAGTAACCGCAGTTCATCGTTTTTGGAGGCGTACTGGACTGCGTGTACTGCTTTGTCTGGAATAACTCAACTGAGATGGTTGAGGAAGTGTACTGCTTACCTCGTGTTGTAGTGATTTCTTTCGTTTGCAGGAGGAAGTTCCCTTCTCGTCCGTCTACACAACTTTTGCGTTCGCCCGTGTAGTCCACTTGCCCTTCAGAAGTTCATGAGCGGTCTGGACGTTGCTCAAGGTGAACAGAGACAGAGGATTTGCTCTTAAGGTCGTTGCAGACTTAATCCAAGAAGGTGCTGTGGATAAAGGAACCTTGCGCACAGTCCTCCTTGCTCGAATTGGTTTGATGTCGAGGCAGCACAAATCCACATCTGATGAAGTACAGGTAATTGAAGCACCGGAGAAGTTTGGCGGCGGCGCTACCGAGCTGCTGCCGCGGAAGAAGGCCGATATGCGAGCGGGGGAGGCCTTGCTCGGTTGCTGCCACTGAAGAAGGCCGAGAGGCGATGGGCGGTGACGCTGCTTGGCCGCTGCCACTGACGAAGGCCCGGAGGGGAGGGCGGCGTCGCTGACGGCCGCCGCTGCAGAAGAAGGCCGGTTGGGGAGGGGATATGCCGCTCCCAGGCCGCTGCCGCGGGAGAAAGCGGGGACGGCAGGGGCGGCATCGCTCCCAGGCCGCTGCCGCGGAATAAGGTTGGGAGGGGAGGGGCGGCGGCGCTCCCAGGCCTCTGCCGCAGAAGATGGCGGGGAGGGGAGGAGCGGTGGCGCTCCCAGGCCGCTGCCGCGGTAGAAGGCGGGGAGGGAGGGGCGGCAGCGCTCCCAGGCTGCTACCGCGGTAGAAGGCGGGGAGGGGCGGCGGCGCTCTGGTAGGGGATGTGCATAATAAGGTGGGTGTTATTAGAATAAGACTCTTAAGGGGTATTATCATAGTAGACCCACCCTATATATATATATATATATATATATATATATATATATATATAAAGAGGGAATGGGCCAAGACCCAGCGGTTGAAGCAGATGTGGACTTGGCAAAACGCATAACTTTGAAACGAACTGGGCCACACGCTCCGCCGCTTGCCTCACGCCCTTGCGTGGAGTCGCCTGAGCCGCCGTCACCGGCCTCGGCCTCTTCAGCCGCTCTTCTCCAGGCCGCCCCACATGATGGTGTTCTTCTGTCATGGCCGCTTCCATCGCTGTGCGCCCTGTCTTTGCTGCCATGGCGTGCTCCACCTTTGGCAAGCCGCCGCCCCTCCAAGCTACGGCCGGCCCCGAGCCGCCCTGTGGAGCCGCGTGGCGCCTCGAGCCTCCGTCATCATTTCACCCTTGAGAAGACCCGCCCCGCGCCGACCGACCTTGAGCCGCCCCTGCAAGCCACCGCGCCAACCGGCCTTGAGTCGCCGCTACCGCCTCGCGCCTCCGCTGCCGCCCGCAAGGCGCTCGTCGTCTAGCAGATGCCCCTCGGCTGAGGCGCCTCGGCCGTCGCTGCCGCCTTCGCCGGCCCTGCCTTCATCTTCCTCCGCCCACGCCTTGTTGGAGTCGCCCAGCCGCTGCTCCTGCCGCATGTTGAGCCGGTGCCGCTGGTGTGGTCAACGGCTGCACCCCGCGCCACCACCTGCCATTGCTACCGCGGTCTTCACAAGCCGTTGCGGCCAAGACGACCTTGCTCTGCCTCACCGGCGGCCCGCCTGTGCCGCGCCTCACCTGCCCCTGCATGAGGAACTCCCGCGCCTCCCTGGCCCGGTCGCCGGCTCGCATCCCATGTACAAACTGCTTCAAGGATGCTGGTGTTTCTTCAATGGAGATTGATGAGTTTTTACTGGTTAGTGGTATGACAAAGGTATCAATCCTGATGAGGCTATTGCCATGGGAGCTTCCATTCAGGGTAGCATCTTGAGGGGTGTTGTGAAGGAGCTTTTGTTGCTGGATATCACGCCCTTTGGTATTGAGACTCTTGGAGGCATCTTCACAACGCTAATTAACAGGAACACAACAATTCTAACCAAGAAGAGTGTCAGTCAGTACAAAGACAAGGTTCCTGCTGATGTCTTGACAGAATTACAGTCTGATGTCTCTGATCTGAGAGCAGCAATGACTAGCGATGATTTGGACACCATAAAGTAGAAGCTGGAGGCAGCGAACAAAGCAGTTCATCGATCCACCAACATGTGAAGGTAACCGGTGCAAGTGACAGGACCTGGTGATTCAAGTCCCAAGGCTGTTGCTGGAGAAGCCACTAGCAAGCTGCGTGTGCATGTGTGAATTTTCAAATAGCAAAATCATGCCAAAAGAAAAAAGGGGGCAAGCCCCCACACAGAGAAACAAGCTACACGATTCGCGGTCTGAGCTAAACACACACAAAAAGGGGCTAGTACTACTAGGTGAGGGGCACAGCCCACTTCAAAATTTGATGGATGGGTGACTATTTGATTGGACGTTAAGGCTCGGTCAAATTACTTACTGGCTCCGAAACATACATCAGGTGAAATCTATCCGGTCTATTTTTATTCCTCTGAGCACAATTACTCTGGCTTGCGATATTGTTTATGCAGGAGAATTGTTCACTGCAAGGGCGATGGTCATCTCATGGATATATAGCTCGCCTCACCATTATCATGCGCTAGCATCTGACCGTGCTATCATGCTTGATGAATATATGTGCAAGACACCGCCTCTGTAGTCCAATTTACATCAACAGGACGCGGCTGACTTGCCCGTCCGCGCGGCTTACCGCGCCTGCGATTGACTCGCCCATCCGCACGGACTTACAACACTGTGGCAGATTCATCTGTCTGTACCCGCGACCCACTCACCCGCGTCCGTGCCGCCTCTGATGCTGCGTCGTCTTTACCATCTGTCTCCTGTGGTGTGGTCTACATCAACACACTAGACCGCACCTGTATGCACAAGCTGTTTAATGGGCGCACACAAGTCGCCGCTCCTGCTGCCCAGTATATTCCAATGATTCTGACGCAAGTCATGATATATTATTGGCCCCTGCCTCCACCGGATGGCTCAATGGATGGGCATACAAGTTGGTGTCACTGCAGTTTGTTTAAACTTCAGCAACCAGCTGGGATGAACCACTGGCCGGATGACTGACATAAATCATACGGGGTCATTTATAAACCACCACGGGCGACCTCAATCTTCCGTGGATTTATCTCCCATTATCAACGCTAAGGATATGCAATGACTTTTTGTGAAGATCATCGACTCGCCGCCTCACATCCAGCTTCAACACATTCCAGTGTTCCGCTGTTTAACTATATGCCGGTTTATATCACAGTCGAGTATGGAGAATCTCAAGCCAACTCCTCAAGTCGTCTTAAGACTCAGGGGCTACACAGTTATGACTCAACAAAGTTGGCCAATTTAAGCAAATTCAAGAACCCTGGGTTATTGCAGGGAAGATAACCCGGTCCCGGAGGTTACTGCCACATTGGCAAAAATTTAAAGGCCGTCAGAAAATTCTGGCTTAAAAGGTGCCTGGTAATCAAAAAGTTCCGCCTCAATAGAAGATTTCCGGGTTATCAGAAAAGATTCTGGTTCAAAATCCGGCTCAAAGGAAATCTCTGTCCCACAAAGTTTTGAGTTCTCAATATCTGGTTCAACATCCGGTTCAAGAGGAATCCATCTCTTGCAAAGTTTGAGTTCTCCAAAAATTTAAAGGTTGCCAAAGAGAACTGGTTGCCACGATGCGTGGTTCAAACATGGGTATCTTTCCATATAGGCTTATCCAACTTAGCAAAGCCGGCATCCCTGAACTTCAGGGCCTCTGTCGTTTCATTTCTACATATCTGAGTCGTTGTTAATTGATCATAAGGTCACTAGGGGGCTTCCAACCCATCGGGTTTAGCTTTCATACCCTCTTGGTCAGCCTGAGTTGCCACATTATGAGCTACCCCTGCTTGTTTGCAACTGGCTACTTTGCTAGGTGACCCGTCGAACTCTTAACAGTCAATCTTTTTTAAGACCCTGAACTTGTTAAAGATAATATGGCGGTTTGTGTCACGTGAGAGCCGGCTTACAGTGAGCTAGGATAAACTCAACAGCTATGCGGCCTTTGAAGCAAACATGAGGCCTGTGAGCCAGGCTATGCGGCCTTTGAAGGCAAACATGAGGCCTGTGAGCCAGGCTATGCAGCCTCTGAAAGAAAGCATGTGAGGCCTGTGAGCCAGGCTATGCGGCCTTTGAAAGAAAGCATGAGGCCTGTGAGCCAGGCTATGCGGCCTTTGAAAGCAACCATGAGGCCTGTGAGCCAGGCTATGCGGCCTTGAAAGCAAACATGAGGCCTGTGAGCCAATTTTTTTGGTCGTGCCTTAAAAGCCAGCTTAAAAAAATATTTGAGATTTGCGTATTCTTTGTTTTGGTCTTTTCAGACATTTTTATGTTTTCAAATTTTTGCTATGATGCAAATTATGAATCCCTGGGTCATACTGGCTCCGGTTTATCTTGCTCATATTTGAGCCTTTGTGTTATTACCCGTCCTTGCTTTTGACTTTAAGTCACCAGTATAATTTTGGCTATAAGTCGCCATTATACTATTTTTAATGATTTTTTATAACCATAAGTCTTTGGGTTGTAACCCGCCGTGGATTCGAGCTTTAAAAGCTGGTCTTTTTGTCGAGCCTTAAAAGCCGACTTATGAAATATATTATTGTGCATATTTGCAATTTTTATAACATTTCTGTTTGCGGGGGTTATCAATTCTTGATTTTTACAAAGGCTATAAGTCGCTGGGTTACTTCCCGCAGTGCAATTGATGCGCATTAGGTCGCCATCGGCCAAGAGCGGTCGGGTATTTAACTCCGGATTTACTTGTCAACAGCCAAGGTCTTGTGATTATAAGTCGCCAACAAGCAAATTGCTGAGTTTTTCACAGCTACGGTGGGTTGATGATAAGTACAATTGTTCAAAGGAAAAATATTCATTACAGTTGCTTATCAAGCACCTATTTTTTAACCAGGGTTATACATTTCAATCTTTAATAGCCAACATGGCTAGATTTTCTTTATGGTTGTCATAACCAGTATTCAATGATTGAGGTTTTCATACCGCATTATAATATTCAAATCTTTAAAAGCCAAACATTGCTGGAATTTCGTTATGGTTATCATAACTAGTATTGGATGACTGACGTTTTCGAAGGCCCATTCAGAGTAATGGCTATTATCCCTTGTCCAAAAATACCAGCTTATAGCAAGGATCATGGTTCAATATTGATATGCAAAGCATTTAGTAACATCATCCAAACAGTGGATATGATTTTATTCTACAATGGAGGAATAGTCCCGAGTCGGTACAGGCATACGACCCGGCACTTGGGGGCTACTTTATTCAAAGCAAGATTACATCAAGTATGCAAGTCCCATGTCACTGCAAGCATGTACCACGACACTTGGGGGCTAATGCAAGGTCATTTTTAACTCACCTTTTTAAAGACCTGACCTGTCACATAGTGATGAGCCGGCCCTTGGGGGCTACATCATATGATGTTATTTTCAATGAAGTACATGTAACGTCCCAACCCAGTATTATCTTACTAAGCCGGCCTTTGGTGGTTACATGTTGCTATTCAAGTTTTCATAATCAGATCTACAAAGTCCCTGCTCATTATTTCATAATGACTCGAACCTTGGGCACTAAAATGGTTGAAATTTTATGAGCATAAGACAGTTACAAGTCCCAGGTTGCTGCAGTCAAGACAACCCGACACTTTGGGGCTACACATGTGAAGTACAAAATGTTCAGTTTAGGACTGGCGACTTAGAGGAACAACCTGGATTTCTCCAAAGTTGCAGTATTTATATTAAAGCAAGTCTTAAGCTATCACTTTGTTCTACTCAAGACTTGGGGGCTACAGGTAATATGGATATAAGGGAGGTACACCTTCAACTTCTCAGGTTTGAGTAGACCGGGTATCATATTCTTAGTGGAGAATTTGCTATGTTTATCTCCTCCAGCTATTCATAGAAGGGCACGAAGAGCCGACTCAATGATTGGAAGCTATATTTACAGAAAGCGAGAACCAAGTCATCACAAGATTGACCCGGGCTGGGAGAACCTAGACTGTGAGGATTCATCTTATAAGGATTTGGCCTGAAAAACTCAGGAAGACAAATTACAGAACCCGACGTCGGCAACAATCATGACCCGGAATCATCAGTTTTTTATAACCCGGAAATTTTGGCAATCATAACTCGGCAAGCTCTACATATTCAAACCAACTGAACCTCAGAGTAATATTTCAAGACCAATATTTTTGTCAAGTCAGAGCATTGGAGGCCAACTCAAATGGATTCTTTGTTACAATATTTTTCTACAAGAAAATTCACTAGGAAGCTGGCCTATTGGCCCAGATTTTCCAGGAGAAGGAAATGACAAGGACTTAAGGATGAACAGAAGCCGGCTCAGAAGAATATTTGACCCGGTGCACAACCTATCAAAGTTGTTCTTGTGTTCATTTTGTAGGATCAGTTTAACATGGATAAATCCAAATTAAACTGGGGGCTAATGTTGGGGCTATACCCCACGGTGTAACCCAGCCTCATGTATGACCTGGCTGGAGCTTGGCGACTCACTGGTCACCCGCCCAAGCTTGGCGACTCACTGGTGACCCGTCCGAGCTTGGCGACTCATTAATGACCCAGCGGCCAGGTCAGATGAATGACAAGACCAAACAGCCCATAATGTCGCTCATGGGAAGGCCGACTCATGTTATGGTGGGTCGCCTTGAGAAGGAAGGCATAAGGAATATTTCCCTTACAAGGGAAGGTCCTAATCCTACTAGGAGTCCATATATAACCCGTCCCTCCAACTTATATAAGGAGGGGCAGGGCACCCCAAGAGGGACAAGTTTTGGGGGACAGACAAGTCTTAGACAAGATCAAAATAGATGTTCTCGAGATAGAGGTAGCGAAACCTCGCCCTTCTAACCGAGATCGTCATGATTATCAATATCAATCAAGCAGGATGTAGGCTTTTACCTCATTGTGAGGGGCTAGACCTGGGTAAAACCTTGCGTCTCTCGTCCCGCTCAACCCCTCCCAAGCTACCAGTTGGATGCGTTGGCCTCACGACTAAGTCCGTCACACTAGGACATCTGCCGTGCCAAAACCACGACAGTTTTTCTCTCAGTGGATCTTAAACTCAAATCACTCGGAGAGGGGTTGCTCAAATCTGAAGCGGAGCAGCCAACAGACAAAGTTGGAGTGGGGTGGCTATTTATACCTGCAGCCTTCCCTGATGGGAAATGACCAAATTAGACATCAAGATCAGCCAGTGGCCAAATGACAGGAGTCCAACGGTAGGATTTGAGCACAATGGTAACATTAATTGGGGAGCAATTAATGCTAACTCCTAGTCTCTTGCTGGCAACTATTTGTTTAGAGGACAAAGAGATTTCTCTCACATCTTTCACAGGTTCTGGCTAAGCATCACAATATATCTAAGCATCGAGAACCTATACCCCTCTTAATAGTACGGAGGTCCTATGACTCGAAAGAACGAAATACGAACAATGAAATGAATACTACGTCTTCACTTTGCCTTTGTCTTCCATCGCTGCAGTCAATTTCTTCGGATGACAGTGTTGTATCAAATGCTTTGCTTCAGCAAAAAACTTTCTAGGGGTCGATTTCTTCACATCAATCTGCTCGACTCTATTGCTTCAGCTCATTTTTTCTACAACTCAGATAAACTTCGGTGAAGTTCCTCGAACTCAGCACCGGAGATAGCATTATCTTCGGGTGTGTATGGACTTTTTCTCTTTGTATGCACTAGTAGACAAATCAGACCATACTTGTTTGTGTCAACACTCTCCAAAACACAAGGTAGGCAGATATTGCACCAACAATCTCCCCCTTTTTGGACGACTGTTGACAAAATAGATCACATCGAATGATAGATAATGAAAGGAATGTAATGTGAAGAATAATGAAAGATGAGAGATAATTACGAAGATAATATATTCTACCCCCTAAGTTATGCTTCAGATCATGACGAACCAGAAGAACAATATTATTCTTCGTATGAGTGTCATTGACAAAAGATCTTATACTTGATTTCTTTCAATGCCCTCGATGGTGTCTGAGGTGGTTCCTGTTACAAAATCTTCAAAGAAGGTTAGATGTAAGATAAACGTTGAGTGATTTGTGAAAAGGATATATTAAGAAGGTTTTCTCAAAACACAATTTGAATCCACACGAGATATATATTCCTGCATGATTGCTATACGATACATTCAGAGCAAGACAATAGTAAGAATACATTAATCGGAGTGGATATGCTTCTGATGTGGTTTCCCTCTCATAGAGAGATAATAGCGAGGGAAAACACTATTCATAAAAGCTTAAACTGGTATACTCTTCCTGCACGGTTAGATAATGAAGGATAAAGAAAAATCAGCACATATCCAACCATAAGAGTCATAAATTGCTTAGTACTCGAAGTACTTATCCTCCTTGATCAAATATGTTTCCTTGTAAGATAGATAATTATCGAAGATCATCATTCACAGGAAAAAAACACGATCGTACCCGCAGACAAATAGTGCGAAGAAAATGATATTGAGGGTGGGGGGTTATTAACTTTACTTGACGAGCGAGTGTTTCAGCACCACAAGCGGTGCGATAAGTTCAAGAAGCAAACTATTCAAGGGGAAACCAAAGAGCGAATGAAAATACCCTACAAACCCCGATAAACTATCACTCGATGCAATTCTCCCCCTGTTTGTCAATAAGTGTCAAAAAGGAAAGAGAGGACATACGAGGAATTACTCCGTGGGAGAGTCTCCGAATTCAAATTAAAACCACTCAACGAATTAGAGTCTGAAGAATGCGGAATGATCGAGGCAGAAGGAGGAGTAGTAGCCTGAGCTTTGGAAGACTTGGAGCGATGACATCTGGCTTGTAGACAATATTACCAGCAGTATCTGCAATTTCTTCGTCATGATTGACAAACAACAGATCCGTTGAAGCCGAATGTTTTGGGAGCACTAGAGTTTGTCTTCGGATGCGCGGAACAAAAAGAAAGTCCAGGTGGTCATACTCCTTGAAGAGGCCCTTTTTAGCTAAATCCTTGCGAGAGTAATGCTTTCTCAACAAGGTCCATGTGCACTTCCTTGCATCCTTCTCATGTAGACGAATTTGACGAGTGTGATTATGAATCAGACAGCTCATTCATTAATTCCACCTTTTCTTTTCTATCCATCTTGAATGCTGGGTGTGAATACAAATCTCATAAAGAGATGGATTTTCCTCATGTGGGATTTGAACCATGGCTTCCTTAACCTTCGGTGCACTTTCAGACCCGGAAACATTTGCAGTATTGTCAACAGGTTCCATCCCTTTCTGTTACTATTCACAATGCGCAGAGTGTCACAAACTAGTGGCATGAATACCTTCGGTATGTAATCCCAGAAAAGTTCTCATTAGTGAGCTGCTCGATCAAAAACATGATCCATAGAGCATAAGGCTTCAATGACTGAGGGAGATCTGCAGCGCATGCGAGATTTCGAATGAAAAGATCTGGAATGTCAAACTTGATTCCTTGAGATTTTGGCACAGGTGCATTCCCCACGATGCCTTTGATGGAGTTTGGTCTGTTTGTTGGCATGATGATATTGCACATAATGTGAAATAGTACTTTATTGTCATAGGCAACTTCTTCGGATCAACATCAATGCATTCGTCACCTACCATGGTGGGATCCATCAGGACATGGAGTTGTGCTTCAGACACTTCCCAGAAATGCAGCCTATGCGCTCTATCATTCTCAAACTCACACTGAGAAATATTTATCAAGGCCAGAAAATGATTTGCTGAACATTTGATTCTTTCACTGCCAGTCATTCACTCAAGCATCCAGGTTGAGGTATTTCCAAGCTCTCAAAGAATAATCTCTTTGTTCCACCCGTGATTGAAACACATGAATCCCATCATTAGAGCATGTTCAATATGCTCAATTGCAAGATGGAAACATAGCATTTTCTCAAGTTCAACAAAGTTCAATATCTTATGATTGAAAATTATGTGCTTGCCGAACAAGATCCGAGCATAGTAGACAGCTTGTTCTTCAGTGCAAAACCTAGGTGATAATGTAGTCCTTTCTCCTTCATAGAGGTTGACCCCAAAGAATGCAAGCTTCGAGGAATGAAGCTATTCATTGAATGCGGGGCCGTTGGAGCCATAATCAACTGGAAATAGGGGAAATGATTCTTGAGGATTTTTTCGATTTTCTTCGTCACTAATTTCCATCGGCTAAACATCATCAGAGGCTGGCATGTGAGAGCCTGGATTTTGCCTTCTCTCTTTTTTTATCGGACTTGCCTTCTCTCTCTTTCCGGACTTGGTTTTCATCGTGGTTTTTGCCCTGATTTGATTTGGATTTTTGGATCAATTGAAATGGACTTGTCACTTGGGCATATACTTGGCTTTCACCCAAGTGACCTAACTACCTTAACGGTGAAGTATAGCGGTTCTTGAAACGCTTTTTGGAAAGACGTGTCTCTTGGAAGAATTCTCCTTCATATGTGTCTGGGTTAATGTGAGGTTCATAATCCTCTTCCTTTGGGGGAGATAGTCTAGCACGTGGCGGCACTTCATAAACGACATCCCAACCTTTCAGATTTGGATTAGTTTGGCAGGCCCACGGTAGATAGAATACTTGGGTCGCCTGTTGAGCCGTAATATAGACATCAGGAACATCTAAATGGGTGCTTTGGTTGATTTTAACTAGCCCTATATGTTCATGAGTCCTTCTAGTCTCCTTCGGCTGAAACCAATAACATTTGAAGACTACGACATTCGGTGGGTTTTCACCATAGAATAGAAGTTCATAAATTGCTTCAACTCTCCCATCATACTCGGTACCTCCTTCGCCGATAGCAGATACACAACAATTTGTAGACTTTCGGTCGGCCATAGATAGCTCTTTGCCATAGGTACGAAAGCGATACCCGTTGATGTCGTATTTGTCAAATGAACGGACCTTATAGTCAAAACCATTAGCGACTTGTCTCAATTCGGCGTCCATAGACTCTGAATTAGCCTACAAGTTTAATATGAAAGGATTGTTGCATTACGCACAAATTAGCGAATGAAACCGGGATAGCCGCCTACAAATTAGCCTACAAGTCTAATAGAAATTACCGTTTGTTTGAACCAAGAGATGAAACCGGGATAGCCGCCTCCTTGCTTTGCGAGAAGCTCATACTCTTCGACAGAATCCTTTTGGATCACCGCTCCATACGAGAATAAGGCGATGTATCGACTGTATGAAATATCCAGGAATAAGAGCAGTTCAAAGGAAATAGAAGTTGCGAAACTATGTACCGAGAACTTACTCTATGTACGGCCGCACTTCTATCAGGTTGTTGAAGACATACAACGAAATGGTCCGCCATTGTTCGTTATCCAAAGATACTGGATTTGAAACACTGGCTGGTGCGAGATTCCCTTTGAATAGGCTGAGGTTGGATCCACCCTTTTTAGGGTCGTCAGCATTGTACCGAGGCTTCGGATTATGCAAATGACGTTTTTTGGCTTCGTAGTGTGTTGTCACGAAGTTTGCCGCCTCCTCAGTGATGAATGCCTCAGCCATCGATGCTTCAATTCTACGTTTATTTTTACATTTTTGTCGAAGCGTCTTCTGCATCCTCTCAGTTGGGTAGCACCAACGATTTTGCATGGGCCCCCCAAATCTTGCCTCGGTTGGGAGATGCAAAATCAAATGTTGCATTGGATTAAAGAAGCCCGGTGGAAAGATCTTCTCTAACTTGCAGATCAACTCCGGCGCCAACTCTTCCATTTCTTCTAGCACGCCAGGCGATAGTTCTTTCGCACAAAGAACACGGAAGAAATAGCTGAGTTCTGCCAGTACTAGCCATTCATCCTCAGGGATGAAGCCACGCAACATCACCGACATTACCCGCTCAATCCATATGTGCCAATCATGACTCTTGAGACCAAATATCTTCAATTTATCAAGACTGGCTCCCCTCTGTAGATTCGCTGCATACCCATCGGGGAACATCAACTGCATTTTCACCCACAAGATAATTTCCCTCATAGCTGGCCTTCCAAGATTGAACCATGCCTTTGGCTTCGTCCAGTTCTGCTTTCCTTTCGGTTCTTTCATGTTTTGTAACGGCCTATCACATAGCGCCTCCAGATCGACTCTAGCCTTAGTATTATCCTTTGACTTCCCATCTATGCCGAACAATGTACCAAAAAGTGCCTCGGCGATATTCTTCTCAGTGTACATCACGTCGATGTTGTGTGGGCAAAGGAGGTCTTTGAAGTAAAACAGATCCCATAAGCATGTTTTGTGAGTCCAGGCGTGCTTAGAATTATACCCCTTGAAGTACCCTGGATGCTCTGGATCTGGCTCGAGAGCGTTTAACTGATCCAGGGTCTGTTGGCCTGTCAATGCAGGTGGTGCAGAGTTTTTGACAACTCTACCTCTGATGAAGTTCTTCTTGTCTTTCCTGAACTTATGGCGAGGATTCAGGTACTGTCTATGCATGTCGAAGCAAGAAAACTTGTGACCGCCCTGAAGCCAACGAAAGTCAAGAGCTCCCTTGCATGTGGGGCACGGGAACCTTCCATGCACACACCAGCCAACGAATAACGGATATGCCGGCAAGTCATGCGTCGAGTACATGTACCAGACACGCATTATGAAGTTCCATTTGCTATAGGCGTCGTATGTCTTGAACCCATTATCCCAGGCTTCTTGTAATTCTTCCTTAAGCGGCTGCATGTACACATTCATATTTTTCCCCGGATAGTTGGGCCCTGGAATTATCAACGTCAGGAAAATGTTCTTTCTTTGCATAATCTGTCCGGGGGGAGATTGAGTTGAAAGACAAATACGGGCCAACAACTGTATTGGGCTGCCGTCATACCAAACACACTAAACCCATCCGTGCTGATGCCGACTCGAGGATGCCTCGGATCTGCCGCTTTGTCACCATGTAATTCATCAAACTTTTTCCACGCAACACCATCCGATGTGTGTACAATCATCAGATTACCATCTGCATCTAGTTCGGTTCTTTTGCCCGTTTTGTGCCATGTCATCTGTCTGGCCGTCTCTTCGACCATGAAAAGACGTTGAAGTCATGGTACGATTGGCATATACCAAAGAACACTAACGGGGATTTTGGTCTGTGTCTTCTCACCCATATCGTTGTCTACCACAACATACCTGGAAGACTTGCAAATGGGACAATAGTTCAAGTCCGCATAGTCAAGCCTAAACAAGACACATCCTTTCTCACAGGCATGTATCTTATCATAGGGCATCTTCAGTGCACGGAGGATTTTGTCCGACTGGTACAGGTTTGCAGGCATTACATGGCCTTTGGGTAGAAAGCGTCCAAATACTGTCATCATTGCATCGTAGCATTCTCTGCCCAAGTTGAACTGAGCCTTCAGAGCCATTACTTGTGAGATGGCATCCAACTGACAAAGCTCAGTGTGCTCATGGAGCGGATGTTTTGAAGACTCCAACATTTCATTGAAGGCCTTTGCAGATTCCTCCATCTCCTCGTCCGAATCCCGAGCATCATCGAAGTCTTGCACCATGTTTTCCATCCCGGTACCATGCTCGTCGGTGCGACGACGATCCACCTCAGCTCGGTCACGTTGGGCAGACTCACCATGAAATGTCCACACCGTATAATCGGGCGTAAAACCACTCTTCTGCAGGTGTTTGTCCATTTCAGCCTCTATCCTCTTTTCCCAACTGCCGCACCGTAAACAGGGGCACCAGGTTTTCCTCTGGCCATTTGCAAATGCGGCTCGCACAAACCCCTTGGTTTTTGTGAACCATTCAGTGCTCCATTTGTTCTGACCAGTGTGACCGGTGTACATCCACGCACAATCACTCATCTTGACTTTCAGAGCTACTAGACACACAACAAATATATATATATATATATATATATATAATTCACCAAGTATATATCTATCAGTTGATCTACTTTGTCAATTTTATTACGTCCATGCAACCTACACTCTAATAGGTAATGATAGGTCCTAATCCCACCCGAGTATGTTTAGATTGGGTTCATTTTCCCATGCTATGCTCCGGATCCTACGCAAAATTTCGGCAGCACCTCCCCGATGTTCTCCTCATACACGTCTCTACAATAAACAGAGAGGATGTGTACCCAGAGAACAACAGGGGAGGCACTGACGAAACTTATGTGTCGGATCCGGAGCAAAGCATATGGGAAAACGAACCCAATCTAAACATACTCGGGCTGTCCATGGATAGCGTTGGACAATTCGAAAGAATCAAGGTTATAAATATGCAAATGCATGCATATTTATAACTATGACGCTTTCGAACGGGAGACACATATTGGTTACGCATACTGATGATTCAAGACACATATATAGCTAGCTATCAAGTTTCATCGGCACGAACACCGGAACAGAGCAAATAATTAACGGGGGAGGAGGACATGTCATTTGTGCTCACCCACGAACGAAGGGGCAGAGCTCGTCAAACGCACGGCGAGGTCGTCGACCACCAAACCTCGCAGCGATGAAACAACCGCACATTTAAATCTACCCGATCAACACAATTATATATGATGTTTTCATAACAAAATTGAAAAATTTATGACCTAACTAATAATTCACAAATATATGACCCCATCGGCCTCTGCAAGGCCAAAGAACACCTTTTCGGGAGGTGTCGGGGGTCGGGGTGTTGTGTCGGTGTCGGGGTGCCGTGTCGGGGTCGGGGTGCTGTTTCGGGGTCGGGGGGTCAGGGTGTCGTGTCGGGGTCAGGGGGTTAGGGGGTCGGGTGTCGGGGTGGAGTCGGGGTCGGGTGTCGGGGTGTGGTGTCGGGGTTGGGGGGTTAGGGGGTCAGGGGGTCTTCTCATTCTTCTACTACTTCTACTTCTTCTCATTCCTCTACTTCTTCTCATCCCCCGTCTTCTACTTCTTTTCTTCTTCTTCTTCTTCTTCTTCTTCTTCTTCTTCTTCTTCTTCTTCTTTATCCTCCTCCTCCTCCTCCTCTTCTTCTTCTTCTTCTTCTTCTTCTTCTTCTTCTTCTTCTTCTTCTTCTTCTTCTTCTTTCTCCTCCTCTCCTCCTCCTCCTCCTCCTCCTCCTCCTCCTCCTCCTCTTCTTCTTCTTCTTCTTCTTCTTTCTCCTCCTCCTCCTCCTCCTCTTCTTCTTCTTCCTCTTCTTCTTCTTTTCTTCTTTCTTCTTCTCCCTCCTCCTGTTCCTCCCTCCTCCTTCTACTTCTTCTTCTAAACTAAAACTAAAACTAATCTAAAATAAACTAAAACTAAAACTAATCTAAAATAAACTAAAACTAATCTAAAATAAACTAAAACTAAAACTAATCTAAAATAAACTAAAACTAAAACTAATCTAAAATAAACTTAAACTAAAACTAAAACTAAACTAAAACTATAACTAAAACAGAAACTAAACTAAGATAAACAAAAGAAACTAATTAAACAAAAAAAGGGGGAGAGGCTCACTTGGTGGAGGGGGAGGCCGGACGGCTGCGGCGGCCGCTGGAGGAGGCGGCGACCCGGTGGAGGGGGAGGCCGGACGGCCGCGTCGGGACGGGGCGGGGACAGCCGCGGCGCGGCTTCCCGACGTGAAAGAGGCGGCGGGGCCGCGGTGGAGGTCGTGGAGGGATGCAGGGCGGCAGGCTACGCCGGACGGGGTCGACGGCGGCGGCGCGGGCCGGTGTGGGTGGGGGATGGTGAAGGAGGGGAGGGGCGGTGGGGGCGGGGTGAAGTGGAATGGGCGGCGAGGGTGCGGTGGAGGTCGGGGGTCGCAGGGGAGGGGTGTGGGGCGGCGGGGCAGCCGGCTACGGCAGACGGGGTCGGCGGCGGCGGCGCGGGTGTGGGTGGGGACGAATGAGAGAGTGGGGAGAAGAGACGGGGCGGGACGGCCGTTAACGTAGCCGCCTCTTTGCCGTCAGCCAACGGTCGGCAAAGAGGTGGGGCCGGTGGGCTTGAGTTGGTTAAACAATAACTGGACCCACCCACCTCTTTGCCGTCTGCTAGCGGACGGCAAAGATTCTTTGCCGTCAGTCAGCGGACGGCAAAGAACTGGCTGATGGCAAATACTTCGTTTGCCATCAGCCAAATATTTGCCGCCGTCAGCCAGCGGACGGCAAAGAGGTGGCAGACGGCAAATAAGTGGATTCCAGTAGTGCCGCATCCAACATGGTTAGCAAATCCAGTGGTAGTGTGCAAGGTAAATGGGAAATGGAGGCTTTGCGTTGACTTCACAGACCTGAACAAGGCCTACCTGAAGGCCCTTCCCCCTACCACGCATGGATCAAATCGTGGATTCCACCTCTGTGTGTGATCTGCTCTCCTTTTTGGATGCATACTCTGGGTACCATCAGATATTTATGTCCAAGGAAGACGAAGAGAAAACTGCATTCATAACCCCATGTGACACGTACTGTTTTGTGCGAATGCCTTTTCGTTTAAAGAGTGCTGGATCCACTTTTGCAAGAGTTGTACAAATTGGTTTTGACCGTCAGCTGCACAGGAATGTGGATGCTTACATGGACGATATAGTGGTCTAGACCAAGGACAAATCAACCCTCATTCATGATTTGGAAGACACCTTTGCAAACTTGCACAAGATGAAATTGAAGCTGAACCCTGAGAAGTGTGTGTTTGGTGTACCCTCTAGCAAGCTCCTTGGTTTCTTTGTATGCCAGCGGGGGATAGAAGCCAACCCAGACAAGATCAGGGCAATTGAGCAGATCTAAGCACCCAAGGCTGTCAAAGATGTGAGGCGTTTGACTGGATGCGTTGCCGTGCTAAGTAGGTTAATTTCCAAGTCTGTCGAGTAGGCCTTGCCTTTCTTCAAAATATTGAAGAAGACATGACCTTTGAAGTGGACCTCGGAGGCAGAAGCAGCACTACAAGAGTTAAAAGCATACCTTTCCTCTGCCCCCACCCTAGTTACTCCTAAACCACAAGAGTCGTTGTTTCTATACTTAGCAGCAATGAATCAAGTGGTTAGTGCAGCACTCGTGGCACATCGAGAAGTGGATGAAGAGGCAGCTGCATTAACTACCCCCTCCGGAGGTGAAACTGAACCAGTCATGGCAGAATCAGACATAGACCAAAGAAATGCAGAGCAAGTAAGTGAAGGCAGTTCGAAACCGTGGCAAGGAAGAAAGTGGTGCAACAACCTGTGTGCTTTGTCAGCTCTCCGTTAGGGGGGGACTAGGTCAAGGTACTTTTGGGTGCAAAAGCTGTTCTTCGGCCTTGTCATGGCCTAGAGGAAATTGCGCCACTACTCCCAAGCCCATGAGATCATGGTTGTTACCCGTTTCCCACTGTAGCGCATACTGAGGAATCTTGAATCCACTGGCAGGATAGTTGAGTGGGCTCTGGAATTATCCAGCTTTGGCCTGAAGTACGAAAGTACCTCAACTATCAAGAGCACAGTGTTCGCAGCGTTCATTGTGGAATGGACACCTACTCCAGAAGAAGAAGTGCCAGAGATAGTTATCCCGGGCAAGGAGGCACCTCAAGAATGGATTATGTATTTTGATGGTGCTTTTTCATTGCTAGGTGCCGGAGCTAGCGTGCTCCTTGTTGCACCCACTGGAGAACATCTCAAGTATGTGGTTCAAATGCCCTTTCCCTGGGAGAAAGCCACCAACAACACTAATGAATATGAAGGGCTCCTTGCCGCACTCAGGATTGCAGTTGAGTTGGGAATCAAGAGGTTGATCATCCATGGAGACTCACAGCTGGTGGTGAGGCAAGTTAATAAGGATTACCAGAGTCCATTGATGGAGGCATATGTGGATGAGGTAAGGAGGTTGGAAGAACACTTTGATGAGAGCACGTGCCTTGTGCAGAGAACCACATTGTCGATCACCTGTCAAAGTGTGCGGCACAAAAGCTCCCTATGGAACCAGGGAATTTTGTCCTCCACCCTGAGGGAGTCCTGGATTAGGGGGTCCTCGGACAGCCGTACTATGTACTTTAGCCGGACTGTTGGACTATAAAGATACAAGATTGAAGACTCCGTCCCGAGTCCGGATGGGACTCTCCTTGGCGTGGAAGGCAAGCTTGGCAATACGGATATGTAGATCTCCTCCCTTGTAACCGACTCTGTGTAACCCTAGCCCCCTCCGGTGTCTATATAAACCAGAGGGTTTAGTCCGTAGGACAACAACAATCATACGATAGCCTAGCTTCTAGGGTTTAGCCTCTACGATCTCGTGGTAGATCAACTCTTGTAATACTCATATCATCAAGATCAATCAAGCATGAAGTAGGGTATTACATCCATCGAGAGGACCCGAACCTGGGTAAACATCGTGTCCCCCGCCTCCTGTTACCATCCGCCTTAGACGCACAGTCCGGGATCCCCTACCCAAGCACCGCCGGTTTTGACACCGACATTGGTGCTTTCATTGAGAGTTCCACTGTGCCGTCACCACAAGGCTTGATGGCTCCTTCGATCATCGGCAACGATGCGATCCAGGGTGAGGTTTTCCTCCCCGGACAGATCTTCGTATTTGGCGGCTTCGTACTGCGGGCCAACTCGCCTGGCCATCTGGAGCAGATCGAGAGCTACGCCCCCGGCCATCAGGTTAGGTTTGGAAACTTGAATTATATTGCCGACATCCACGGAGACTTGATCTTCGACAGATTCGAGCCCATGTCAGGTGCGCCGCACAATCACGACGAGCATGACTTAACTCTGCCGTCGGACAGTGTTCGGGAGATCACACCTGCAAACACTCTGGCGCTCAATCCGGAACAAATTGTGCCATCTGAGGACGGGTGGATGGACCCCGCCACGGAGGCCACACACTCAGTGGCGATAGAGCTGAATACTGACTTCACCTCCTACGAGACCCGTGTTGCCAAACCTTGGATTCGTCCCCGGCCATGGGCTCCGAGCCGCCTGCGTCCGTGCCTATCGAATCCGATTGGGCACCGATCATGGAGTTTACCTCCGCGGATATCTTTCAGCACTCGCCCTTTGGCGACGTGCTAATCTCGTTGAGGTCTCTCT
The DNA here is from genome assembly GCF_018294505.1 of Triticum aestivum. Classification (NCBI taxonomy): domain Eukaryota; kingdom Viridiplantae; phylum Streptophyta; class Magnoliopsida; order Poales; family Poaceae; genus Triticum; species Triticum aestivum. The sequence goes on from NC_057805.1 coordinate 250,157,086, forward strand.
CTCTGTCAGGAGACCCTTGGCCGAACTATGTCCGGCTAGAATGGGATGCAGACGACGAAGAAATTTGCTCCCCACCCACCGCCCACTTAGTAGCCACTTTCGATGATTTAACCGACATGCTCGACTTCGGCTCCGAAGACATCGACGGTATGGACGACGATGCAGGAGACCAACAAGAACCACCGCCCACAGGGCGCTGGACTGCCACCTCATCATATGACATATACATGGTGGACACCACCAAAGAAGGCGATGGCGATAAGACAGCGGAGGATAATCCCTCCAAGAAGCAATCCAAGCACCGACGTCAGCAGCGCCGCTCTAAGTCCCGCCATAGCAAAAGCAGCGATACCGGCACAAGAGACAATAACGCTCTGGATAGTGCCGAAGACAACGACAATCCTTTCCAGCCAGACCTCGAGCGGGAGGATGAACAAGCTAGCCCTCCGGAACAGGCAGCAGACGGAGAATCAGAGGATGACAATTACTTGCCTCTCTCCGAAGACTAGGTGAGCCTCGGCGACGAAGAATTTATCATGCCTGAGGATCCCATCGAGTAGGAGCGCTTCAAGCACCGGCTTATAGCCACAGCAAATAGCCTGAAGAAAAAGCAACAACAACTTCGAGCTGATCAAGATCTGCTAGCGGATAGATGGACTTTAGTCCTTGCGGCCGAGGAATACCAACTCGAACGCCCAACCAAGAGTTACCCAAAGCGCAGGTTGCTACCCCAACTCGAGGAGGAAGCATTAAAACCTACATCACCAGCGTATGATGCGGCGGATCGGCCACCTCGTGGCCGAGACAGAGGGGCATATCAGCCCGAAGTCCAGCCCGCACCTCGTCGCCAGACAACCAAAAACACCAAGGCCCGGGGCAACTCGCGGGACCTGCGAAACGTATAGGAAAACAAAGCAGGGCATATAAGATTGATCTACGGATCACGGGGTCGCGCCCCAACGCGTGACGATGATTGTCATGCTGGATACACTAAAAGCAAATCCGGACGGGCCGAATACAGCAGACAAGACTCGTATGAACTGCGTCACGACATAGCCCGGCACAGAGGCGCCGCACACCCCCTATGCTTCACCGATGAAGTAATGGATCAAGAATTCCCAGAAGGATTCAAACCCGTGAACATTGAGTCATACGATGGCACAACAGACCCCGTGGTATGGATCGAGGATTTCCTCCTCCACATCCACATGGCCCGCGGTGATGATCTACATGCCATCAAGTACCTCCCACTAAAATTCAAAGGACCAGCTCGGCATTGGCTGAATAGCCTGCCAGCAAACTCCATTGGAAGTTGGGAGAATTTGGAAGATGCATTCCTTGACAACTTCCAGGGCACTTATGTGCGACCACCAGATGCTCATGACTTGAGCCACATAACCCAACAGCCTGGGGAATGGGCCAGGAAATTCTGGACTCGGTTCCTAACTAAAAAGAACCAAATCGTCGACTGTCCGGATGCCGAGGCCTTAGCGGCATTTAAGCATAACATCCGGGATGAGTGGCTCGCCCGACACCTCAGCCAAGAGAAGCCGAAGTCCATGGCAGCCCTAACGACACTCATGACCCGCTTTTGCGCGGGCGAGGATAGTTGGCTGGCTCGCAGAAACAACACATCAAGGAATCCCGGCACTTTAGATGCCAAAGATACTAACGGCAGACCACGTCGTAACAGATACAAGCACCGCAACAATGGCGATAACGCCGAAGACACGGCATTATCCGGGCCCGTCTAGTTTGGACCGTATACTCGATCGCTCGTGTCAAATTCACGGCACCCTCGATAAGCCAGCTAATCACACCAACAGAGAATGCTGGGTGTTCAAGCAGGCCAGCAAGTTGAATGCCGAAAACAAGGACAAGGGGCTGCATAGAGACGACGAGGAGGAGCCTTGGCCGCCCAACACAGGAGGACAGAAGAGGTTCCCTCCACAAGTGAAAACAGTGAACATGATATACGCAACCCACATTCCCAAGAGGGAACGGAAGCGTGCACTAAGGGACGTCTATGCGATGGAGCAAGTCGCCCCAAAGTTCAACCGATGGTCCTCTTATCCGATCACCTTCGATCGCAGGGACCACCCAACAAGTATCCGTCATGGCGGATCTGCCGCATTGGTCCTTGACCCCATCATTGACGGATTTCACCTCACTCGAGTCCTTATTGTCGGATGTGGGGTTCCGGCAAACCCTTAAGGTTCGAACACTGGGGTGCGCGCGAAGTCTCTCCCTCCTACCGATCTACGCTCTAGCTCGCTAAGCTCTCGCAGACGAACTCGACGAACTCGCAACACAGAAAGACACGAGGTTTATACTAGATCGGGCCACCGTTGTGGTGTAATACCATACTCCAGTGTGGTGGTGGTGGATTGCCTCTTGGACTGATGACGAACAGTACAAGGGAGGAATAGCCTCCTGAGGTTGAGGTGTTCTTGTGCTTGTGTAGATGAGGATGATCTGAACCAGTTCGGGATCAGTTGCCTCCTACTGTGGTGGCTAGTCCTATTTATAGAGGCCCTGGTCCTCTTCTCAAATATTGAGTGGGAAGGGAGCCAACAACGGCGGGCAAATTTGAAGGGGGACAACTAGTACAAGCTATCCTGACAAAAGCGGTCTTCGCCTGCGAAAAGCTCTGGGGTGACACCGTCTTGGGCTCCACGATGACCTCCGCCTTGCCGTCCTCCTGGTCTCGGTCTCGTTGCACCAATATGGCAACCTTTGCCCGATGCATCGGTACTCTTCGCCTGCGCTGGCCTCCTTAGCACCAAAGAGGAAATAGGGACGCTGCGCACACTGGCGCCCGCCTGGCACCCGCCTTGTACCGTTCGTCATGGCTCACGTCACGAGAGCCTCATGATGTTTACCTTGCCTTGATATCTCCACTCCTCGTGAGCCTACTTGGCTAGGCCACTCCAGAGGAGGTCTTGCGTCGTCAGCCTCGCGAGGCTTGGACCCTCGCGACGGTCTTGGGTGCCTTGTTGACGAAGATGGGCCGTACAGCCTGCTGCTTGCCATGCTGTGGGCCGCAGGCTGGGGACCCCAGTTCCCAGAACGCCGATAGTAGCCCTCGGGCCCAAGGTGCGCTCGGGCTTGGCTTCGCGGTTATGCCAAGGGTCAAGTTTGGAGCACCACGGGCCCCAACAGGCATGCGGCCTCGGTTGACGTGTGGCGATTGATTGGACGTGGGCATCTCTGCTTCCCGCGCTGCCTCGGGAACTGCTTGCCCTGACAAAGGCTGGCGTGGGCAGTTCTATCCTTCATTGCCTCTTCCTTACCTCGCTCCAGATCCCCTTTCTCGCTCTGTGCCACCGCTATCTCTAGATCTGCTCCATCCTTGCTCTACATCTGCCGCCCATGGCGCCGCGCAAGGTCAAGACTTCCTCAGCACCGGCTTTGTATGCGTCGGCCCTCGAGGCGCCCACCATCACAGAGAAGAGCCTGGCCTCCATGCGCCTGCTGATAGTGGGCGAGAGCAATGAGTGGGGGAAGACGGAGCTCCGGCACGCGTCCGACGAGCCAGAGCCTGAGGGGAGCACCTTCTTCCCCTTCTCGAGCAGCGTCGCCGTCGGGTTGGTTCCTCCCTTCTCTAATTTCTTTTATGAAGTCCTCGACCACTACGGGCTGCAGGTGTTGCATTTCCATCCCAACTCTGTCCTCCTCCTGTCCATCTTTGCCTACTACTGTGAGGCGTACCTAGGCGTTATGCCGTCCGTGCCGCTCCTTCACCATTTCTTCTTCCTCCGCGTCAGCGGCGAGCACACCTCCGGGTGTGCTAATTTCGTTGCATGCGGCAAGGCCAACTCGATCTCGAGCACCGGGAAGAGGGCCGACAACATCCGATCCAAATGGGTCATGATGGATGCCCAGCGCGCCGACCCGCGTCTGGCGTTGCCAACAGTAGCGCCCCCTCCCAACGGGGGGTGGCCCAAGGCGGAGCTTGTCGATGAGCGGGTATCATTGGTGTTGGGGCAGATGATGACCGACCTGAGGCCGGGCAATGCGAGGGCGGCCAAGGTAACGGGGCCGATGCTCCTGAGGGAGTTATTGATGCTGCGGGTTGCCCCACTCCTAGCGCGCGCGCCCCCTCTGGGAGCTTGAAGAAGAGGAGAACAAGACCCGCCTGAGGTCAGGGGACCTGCCTGGCGATGAATTGGATGACGTCCTGCGCCTCATAGTCGGGGACAACCAGGAGTACCCGCCTAGCGCTTTCGTCCCCATGTTCCAACGCAGGGACCGGGAGGAATTTGTCGCCTCTAGGCTGACCTTTGATGTGCGCGGGCTGGTGCCGCCAACGCTTCCGAGAGTTCCTACGGCGCAGCAACCGGTGGAGGTGTCTTCTGGTGAGTCCCGCGGAGAGGGAGAAGAGGAGGAGGACTCGGAGAAGACCCTGGAAGAGGTGGGGGAGACTTCTCCCCTGAGCAAGGCCGAGATTCTCCGCGCCCTTCCTGATGATGCCGAGGCCGACGCCTTCCATGGGGAGAGGGAGCAACCCCTCATCCCGACGAAGGGTAGGTCGTTGCTGGTAGCCCGTGGTGCCGCCCCCGCCCTGGCGCCTACTGGGGCGGGCTCCGGTTCTGTCTCTACTCCGCCTGGCGCCGCCGGAGCCCGAGCGCCTACTCCTCAGGTCCCGAAGCTATCAGGCTTCAAGCTTCCCAAGCGGTCAGTGGAATACATCGCAGTGGATCGGTAAGTGTCTTAAGCTTCGCCTTGTCCTTGTTTGTACTCATTGTTTCCTAATACTCGCCCCTGGTTGTTCCGGCCGACATCTTCGGCGAAGAGGAGGATGGAAGATGCAGCAGCCGTGCCTCCCGCGGAGAAAGAAGGCAATAGCGCCCGCATCTCCCGGCCCAATCGTCCTCGCGAGGCCAAGAGGAGCATCGCCGCGTGGAGTCAGCCCCCATGGCCCCACTGGCTCCGGAAGTGCCGGTACTCGGCGCGGCTGACGAGGTCCCAGCTGCTCCGGAACCCGCGGTCTCCCAAGCCCTGGTGACGATGTCGCTTCCTCCCACTTCTACATCTCCACTCCCTGGTTCTTCTGCTCCTGCTGCTGTCTTGAAGCGTTCCCTTTCGGAGATGACCCAGCTGCAGGCGGATGTCCTGAGCGCGGACCCACGCCTAGTGGCCGGGCGTCTGGAGTTGGCCTCTGGCTGGCTTCACTCCAACCTTGCAGTTCGTGCGGCGCTGGGCCAGGCTGCTGCGGCTTCCGAGAAGGAGAAGCAAGGAGTCGCCAATGCTTCAGCCGATCATGAGGCGGTGCTAAAAGACGCCAAGGCCGCCCGTGACCACTGCCAAGTGCTGGAGGGCGAGCTGCAGAGCCTGCGCGACCAGCACGCCGAAGAGGTGCGCTGCCGCCAAGCGAGGGAGGAGGAGATGAAGGCCTGGGAGGAAGCCGTCAAGAACCGTGATGCTGAGTTGGCGGAGCTGGGGAAGAAGCAGGCCGCCGAGCGCAACCGGTTGGAAGAGTTGGAGCGGAAGATGGGGACGAGGGAGGCTGATCTTGATGCCAAGGCGCGAGTCCTGGCCGAAGACCGCGTGGCCTTTGCCGATCTCGAGAAGAGGTCTCGCAAGGCGCTGAAGACGCTCTACGAGCACGGCCTAGAGAAGCCTCTGGACACCGACGAGGACGGCCCCGCCCAGCTGCTTCCTCTCGTGGTGAAGGCACTTGAGGAGGTCATTGATGGTCCCGGTCCCATGGCGGAGGCAGAAGCTCGCGTCCTGTCTTCAGCCGCGCTGACTCCCGTCTTTAGCCACCTGCACCTTCGCGACCCCAACGCTTGCCTTGACGAGCTGCTGGAGCCTGTAGCTGAAGATCAATACGAGGCGGCTGCCGCGACCATGCAGGATCAGATGGGGGCCTTGCTGAGGAGGTTCCGCGGCTTTGTCTCCGCTCCTCGGTCTGGCGTCGTCGACCTTGCGGCTGGTGGTGCAGACAAAACACCTCACGAGGGAGCGCCTTCCGCAGGCGACGGCGACGTCTAGAGGTGACCCGCGGCCATTCTTCCTGTTCCGTTCCTGCGACATGTATCAGGACTTGTGGAGGCGTTTAGACTTTTTATTTGGTATTTTGAGGACAATATGCTTGTAATATTTGCTTCGAGATTTCGCGATTTCCTTCCTATTTGCTTTGTGTTCTGCGTCGGCAGAGCACAGTCCCGCGCATACCTCAACCGCCATTGGGCCGACCAGAGACTAGGACGGACCAAGGAGTGAGGGGCAACGTGACCAGTTAGGCTCCTGAGTCGCGATGCTCAGGAGTCCCCCTTGACGCGCAAACAACATATAGGGAGAGTTCGTGGGGGCAGATTAATGTTCTATGTTGGCAGGGCCTGGCCCCACGCATACCTCAACCGCCATTGGGCTGACCAGAAACCAGGACGGACCAAGGATTGAGGGGCTACGTGACCAGTTAGGCTCCTGAGCCACGATGCTCAGGAGTCCCCCTTGACGTGCAAACAATTCCCATACCTGCCCTCGCCGAGGCCTCGGGAGGGGCGCGTGATGCCCAGGTCCGGGGGACCTGGTTAGGTGGCGTGCGCTTGGTTGTGACCCGAGCGCAGCCCCCATGCCCAACCCCCATGCACGGCTTTCTCGAGGGGAGGCATTGCGGTAAGGTTGGGAGCTGAGCTCTGGGTTCCCTGAGTTTGGCACGACCGTGGGGTCGCCCTCAGTTGTTTATCACCAGCACGGAGCATAGTGCTTCCGCTTGTGCACGGGCATAGACGCTCCTCGGCAGTTTCGACAGCCAGCGCGGAGCATGGTGCTCCCACTTGGGCGTGGGATGGGCCCCCCTCCGGGAGGAGCCCCCGGGGCGTGTACAGCCCCGCCCTCACATGTGGTTTGCACGGCAGGGCTGCGAGGTGTATATGGGCACTCGTGAGCCAGCGCAGGACTTACAAGGCCCTACATCAAGGCGGGTTGCGCCTGGTCTTGAGTCTTGGTGACTGTGTGTTCCTGCAAGGCAGTTAGATGCAAGCACTCTACGTCCTCAGGTCCCGGCCCTCGAGTGAGCTCAGCCGCTGCTGGTATGCCAGGTCGCGATGCCGTGGACAAGGCCAGGGGTGAGGGCTGGAGAGCCAGTAAGAGCTCCTGAGTCGCGATGCTCAGGAGCCCCTTTTAACATGCAAGCGAATTGCATAGGATGAACAGACCCGTGGCGGGCGGCAATTGAGAAGGCGATAGCCCTTGGCAGGTTAAGCATGAAGAGTAGATCAACTTGGATAAATGCAGGAAGATACACGCCACCGGGTCTGGCCCGAGCGGCTTAGGGATGATGCAGCCTGAGGGGCGCCCCCAGCAAGCTAAGCTAAAGACTTAAGAAAAATGGATACATGCCACAGGGACGGATCCATGTGGCCTGGGAATAATGCAGCCCGAGGGGCGCTCCCAGCTTAAACGAACTTGGAAGATGTCACCTGGTTCTGTAGAAGAAGTAGAGTTGGTGCAGCTGAAGCCGCGCGTTGAAGGAATGGCTTCTCATGAGCCACCGGGGCCCTGAGCCTCGGGAGGCTCTGGAGGTTCAGGAGGTTCCCTGAAGACATTCTCCATCTCCTCTAGGACGGCGTGGAACCTGGCCTCCTGAGCCGCCAGGACTTAACGCATGTTGCGCCGATGGGCCGACGCCACACTCGGCAAGCCGAAGGGCATGCGAACGTAGCTTTGTGGTGGGCCCTCGCAGTAGCCCACACGCGATGGCCAGATGTGCTCTTGAGATGCGGCCCTGTGGAGCCCTGGGATGTCGAGGCAGACACGCAGTCCGGCATCCTCGCCTGGATGGGGAGCTGCGCCTTGTGAACGGTTGTGGCCGCGCATGGCTCTTGCTTCTTGCAGTTCCTGGGTAATCTTGGTGATGAACTCCTGGGTGGTGGGCACTCCTGCGAAAAGTGTGCCATGAGGCACGCTTCCAAGTGCTGCCCAAGCGCCTCCCTCGTGAGGTTGGCAAGGTCAGAGGATATCCAGAAGAGAGCCCCCGAGCCCTGCCTGAGGAGGGCGCCAGGCGCGCTTTCCTATGCGGTGGAGGGAGGCTCCCCTGGAGCGGGTGCTGGTCCTGATGAGGCTCCTGCCGCGACGCCATCCTCTTGGGGTCCTGCGCGGCGCGGCAGCTTCTTCTTGGGGATGGTCTCCGGAGGGCCTTCACTTCTGCTATCGGGGTCGTCAATTGCTGCGGCTTGAAAGGTGTGCTCAAGGGAGCACACCGCATCCCTCTCTTCACATGGGACCGTGATGATTCCTCCGCTTCCTGGCATCTTGAGAACGTTGTAGCCGTGATGAGTGACTGCCATGAACTTGGCCAGGACTGGATACCCGAGGATGGCATTGTATGGCAGGCGGATGTGCGCGACATCGAAGTCGATGAGATCGGTGCGATAGTTCTTGCGCTCCCCAAAGGTGACAGGCAGGCGGACCTGCCCTATCGGTGTGGTGGAACCATCGATCACTCCTGAGAAAGGCTTGGTTGGCTGGAGCTGGTCATATGGCACTTCGAGGTTGTCGACCGTGTCGACGGACAGGACGTCGAGCCCTGCGCCGCCGTCGATGAGAGTCTTGGTGACTTGCACATTGCTGATGCCTGGGGAGCACAGCATAGGGAGGGCGCCAGTGGTGGCTGCGCACTTGAGCTGATCTGCCTCCTTGAAGGTGATGGCACATTGGGACCACCTGAGTGGGCGCGTGGCCTCGAGCTTGGGGAGCACCGCGTTCACCTTGCGAGGTTGGTCCTGCTAGCGGTCCTCATGAGGCCGGTCGCGCCACTCCTGGCATGGGCCACGGTCGTCCCAGCGTCCGCCTCCGCGTCCTCCTCCGTGGCCGTAGCCCCGGTCGTTGCGCTCGAGGCGTCGACCATTGCGTCCTTCGCGTATGGCTTTGAGCTCTTGACAGTCGCTGGTGTTGTGGGTGTTCAGGTTGTGGAAGGCGCAAAACGGTCGGCTGTTCTTATATGACTCGGGCTGATCTCTGCCTCGCTTGGTGTTGGGCTCCGCTGCGAGCACTACTGCCTCTTTGCACTTCGCGTCCTTGGCCTTGGCCTTCTTCTCCTCCGCTCCTGTAGCTGGCAGCTCAATGAGAGAGAGGCGCCCCTCCTCAGCTCTTGCGCACTTGGTCGCCAGGTTGAACAGCTCCTGAGATGTGCAGAGCTCCTCGTGGATAGCGAGCTCTTCCTTCATCTTGACGTCACGGACGCCGTCCGAGAATGCGGACATGATGGCTTCGTCTGTGACCCTGTTGATCTTGAGGCGGATGTACTTTTGGAGGGTCTCTCCTGGTTGTTGCTTGATGCGGCGTAGATCACCCGCGCCCGGTGGGCGGTCGCGAGTGCCCTGGAAGTTGGCGACGAAGCGGTCGCGCATCTCGTCCCAAGAGGAGATCGAGCCGTGAAGCAGGTTCAGGAGCCAGCAGCGGGCCCCATCCTTGAGAGCCATGGGAAACCAGTTCTCCATGACTTTTTCGTCACCGTTGGCCGCTTCGATGCTCAGCTCATAGAGCTGCAGGAACTCCGCGGGGTCGGCGGTGCCGTCGTACCGAGGAGGCAGATCTGGCTTGAACTTGCCTGGCCAGGTGACGCTACGTAGCTCGGTGGTGAAAAAGGCGCGGCAGCCGGCCGTGTTCGCCGGGGCCCGCTTCTGAGGTGGAGCTTGGTCTTGGCGAGGTCCACGCTGCGCCACTGCAGGCGACACGCGGTCTTCATGAGGTGGCGCAGGGAGCGCCGGCGCAGCTTCTCGCGGCCGCGGGATTTCTTGGCAGCTTCTTTCTTCACGCGCGGGCGCCGGGCGCGGTGGATCGCACCGCGGAGGCGCGCGCCTTGGTGCCAAGGCACCGTCTTTGGGTGGAGGTGGTGGAGGCATGCCATGAGCCCCGTCGCCCGCGTTTGGTTGAGCGGGAGGCAGAGAGTGGGACGGCGCCGGAGAGCCCCCTGCGGCGCGGACGAGCTCGGCGACGTGGTCGAGCCACTCCTCATAGAGGTCGTCGACGGGTCGGTAACGCAGGAGCTCGTTCGCCGCGATGAGCGCGGCCCGTGCCTCCATGGGAGCGCGGTGCGCGTGAGACGAAGAACCGGCAGGGGTAAGTGATGGAGGAGCGGTGCGGCCGTCACCAAAGGATGCAGCAAGGACGCTTGCTGCTCGTTCCCCGCCGGGCCGGTGGCAGCGTTGGCGGCGGGAGATGGAGAACGACGGGGTGGCCCGCCTACGGGAGCCCTCAGAGCGACGCGGGCGGAGAGGGCAGCCCGATGCTCAGCTCGAGCACAGCGAGCGTCCGCCATGGAAACGACGGAGCGATGGAGCAACAAACTGATGGAAGGGAAACTACGGCGCACCCCTACCTGGTGCGCCAAATGTCGGATGTGGGGTTCCGGCAAACCCTTAAGGTTCGAACACTGGGGTGCGCGCGAAGTCTCTCCCTCCTACCGATCTACGCTCTAGCTCGCTAAGATCTCGCGGACGAACACGACGAACTCGCAACACAGAAAGACACGAGGTTTATACTGGTTCGGGCAACCGTTGTGGTGTAATACCCTACTCCAGTGTGGTGGTGGTGGATTGCCTCTTGGGCTGATGACGAACAGTACGAGGGAAGAATAGCCTCCTGAGGTTGAGGTGTTCTTGTGCTTGTGTAGATGAGGATGATCTGAACAAGTTTGGGGTCAGTTGCCTCCTACTGTGGTGGCTAGTCCTATTTATTGAGGCCCTGGTCCTCTTCTCAAATATCGAGCGGGAAGGGAGCCAACAACGGCGGGCAAATTTGAAGGGGGACAGCTAGTACAAGCTATCCTGACAAAAGCTCTGGGGTGACGCCGTCCTGGGCTCCACGATGACCTCCGCCTGGCCGTACTCCTGGTCTTGGTCTCGTTGCACCAATATGGCATCCATTGCCCGATGCCTCGGTACTCTTCGCCTGCGCTGGCCTCCTTATCACCAAAGAGGAAATAGGGACGCTGCGCACACTGGCGCCCGCCTGGCACCCGCCTGGTACCGTTCGTCATGGCTCAGGTCACGAGAGCCTCGTGAGGTTTACCTAGCCTTGATATCTCCGCTCCTCGTGAGCCTGCTTGGCTAGGCCACTCCAGAAGAGGTCTTGCATCGTCCGCCTTGCGAGGCTTGGACCCTCGCGAGGGTCTTGGGTGCCTTGTTGACGAAGATGGGCCGTACGGCCTGCTGCTTGGCCACGCTATGGGCTGCAAGCAGGCAAGTCTGGGGATCCCCCTTCCCAGAACGCCGACACTTATGCACGGCGGCAGCAGCCTGAACCTGCTCTATCAGTGTCAGGACCGGCTTTTTCGGGATATTGATTTTCCAGAAAATGGCCCTTGTGCTCACCAGCCCCAGGATTACTGTTAGCTGATGAGGCACCAACTTGATACAGAAATTCCAAGCAAAGGACAAAATATGTAGTACAAGACCATTGTGGCCTATGAGTACAACAATTGGTTTCTAGTGGATGAAGGTGGAAGCGGTTTGTGGTTCATCTGTGTCTATGGGACTCCATTTCCCACAGGAACAGCTGACCAGGATAACTCCTATCTTCGCGAGGCTGCTATCATCATTGCGTAGGTTCCGGGGCTGTCATCGCAATGCTTCTCTCCAAGCGAGAAATCTGGCTAAGACAATAGCCAGGGACAAGCCAGTGAGTACTTTTGAATGTACTCGCAAACATTATGAACACGGGTATAATACAACAAGGGATAACCATGCTCCGAAATATTCTATGATCATAACGTCTGTCACGAAATAAACGAAGACCATGATGCACGCATGCTGGTAAAATATGAATATGCAATACGGGAGTAGAAATAGAATGCACTGATCGAGTGTCTGAAGCGACGCCTCGAAAGGATAATAAGATAAATCATGCCTCAGTCTGGCGTCTGAGCGACACCACATAAAGGGCTTATAAAGAATAAATAAATGACAAGCATGCCGCAGTCGGGCGTCTGAGCGACACCACATAAAGGGCTTATAAAGAATAAATAAATAACAAGCATGCCGCAATCGGGCGTCTGAGCGACACCACATAAAGGGCTTATAAAGAATAAATAAATGACAAGCATGCCGCAGGCGGGCGTCTGAGCGACACCACATAAAGGGCTTATAAAGAATAAATAAATAACAAGCATGCCGCAGCCGGGCGTCTGAGCGACACCACATAAAGGGCTTATAAATAATAATCGCAGTGAGAATCCAGGAGGTAGAACCGTCCCAGGGATACTCAATGATTCAAATAAGGTAAATGGTTAGTCCACAATAATAATAATCATAATCCTCATATGTCACAGGTCATAATTGATGTTCTGGTTTAGCAGTTTCTCCTCCGAAGACTGACACTATGACCGACACTAAACCCGTCTCGGACTGTAGTCATTACTCATGGACACGGCTATTCGAATAGGTTTAACCTCTGCAGAGGGGGTACTCTTTACCCACAAGTAACGGATTTCTTTAGTCCATCGAGACTAATTTCGTCTTTGGTCTTTTAATTGAAAACACGCCTGACCTGCACACACCAGCTTAACTTACCGGTGTCTGGAATCACCCACGACACCTGTCAAGCAAAACTCTAAGTGGGAGGCTACAACCTCAACTTAGCATGGGATCAAATTTATATCGCGCGCTCTAAGGGGTGCCCCCCTCTCGGTCCCAACCGGAAACACCCATGCCCCCGGACCAAGTGGCATGCCTACCGGATGCATCCGGTATCTTCCACCATGGCCTCTCCGTACGGTGTGTGCTAGGAAGGGGTTGACAACTTACTGAACCGTACCCTACCTGCGGCAGGGACAAGTGGTAGTACGAAACAAGTACGGGGGTTACTGGAACAAGACTCGATCTACGGCCGACTCAGGAGGTTCAAGTATCCCCTGTATAATTAGCATAACAAAAATATTTCAACTAACAGACAGAATCACCACTCGTCATACCTCATCATGCCATACCGGACCCACTCGTCTCGACGAGGAACTAGGGACAAGCTCGTGTCTACCCAAGACAGCGACTTTCCTGGCTTCCTTCCGGTATGCATGAAAAGCTCACGAGGATGATCACTATCACCAGCATATCCATTTCTAACAGCAAAGAATCTCATTATGCACTCACGCGTATGGTCGTATCATCACATAAAATAACGAATGTCCCATGTCAAGGTGGTGTTGTAACTGTATCAAAACACCACACAAAAATATTATGCCGGGGTTCAGAATGCTTTTCTTCAAGAGTATGCAAGTGGGGGTGCACTTTTTTTTAAGGTTGCCTTCTTCTTCAAAATCCTATTTTATGAAAATTTAAATTAACACATAGTTTTAAAACAGTACAAAAAAGTTGTTTCGAATATTTTCAAATAAATACTAAAATAAACTAGACAGAATTTGAGAAAGGTAGGAAAAGGAATCAACTTATTTGGAGTTATATTTAAAAAGTTACAGCGAGTCAAAGTTTCAGTCAATTTCTGTTTTTAAAATAAAACTGAAAAAGGGAAACGCTTCGGTACAGAATACGCTTTCGCGGTAGGGGATACGTACTCGAGACTTTACGCTTTCACTTATCCAGTGTGGACGGGTGCGTGGGTCACTGACAGTGGGTCCACGGGGCCCACTGGTCAGGTTTGACCAGTCGTCTCTCCCTCCTCTTCCTTTGCCCGAGCAGAGGCGGGAATCCGGCGATCGACGCCGGCGAACGACGGCTCCTCGAGGGTATCCGAGGGCAGGGATGGACCTGCCAGACCGGGGCGGTCCTCCCGGTGGTCGTTAGGTCGCCGGGTGTGGAAGGAGTCGCCGGCGGCGAGCTCCGCGGCGGAGGAGGCTTCGGGTGGTTTTGGGGTTCTGGGCTGCGGTGGTTTTCGAGCGAGTTTGAGGTGTTGGGTGGCTCTGCAAGCTCGAGGGGAAACGGGTGGTGGTGTTGGATGGACGGGGGAGGGTCTGGTTGCGACGAACGGCACCGGAAGGTGGCGGCGGCTGAACCGACCGGTGTCGAGGAAGACGGCTACCAACCGCCGATTGCTGGCTGAGGGGGTGCTATGGGGGTGGCCTGGGGTCGCCTGAGTGCTCGGAGGAGCTCGGGGGCCTCCTTTTATAGCGCAACGAGGCTGGGTTCGCGGTGGTGGATAAAAACGACGGCGAATCGCCGTTCTGTAGTGGCCAGGGCGACGTGGCGGCGACGAGCACTAGCAGACGGGCTTGAGGATAGGCTCGGGCTGTACAAGGGGGCAGCTGGCGCGTTGCTGTGGCTCGGGCGGCGCCGTCCATGGTAGGAGCCCACTGTGGCCGGCCGCTAGCCACCGTGGCCAACCTGACGGTGGTGCTGTAGGGCGCCAGGGGCGGCTCTGCGGCGAGGGAGGGGGCGGGCGTGCTGGCTGCGAGTCGGGGGAGGCTAGAGCGGGCACGGGGAGGCGGCCGTGCGACGCGGCGGCTCGGGCGCCCGCACGTGCAAAACGCGCTCTGGGCGCGCCAGAACACGCACGAGACGTGCTCGACATAATGCCAGGGCAGCATAGAGTGCTTGAGCGAGGCTGGAAAATAACAGGACTAGGTTAGAGCTAGCAAGGGGGTTAATGGACATGGTGGTTAGGTCAGGGGATCAAGTTCACAATGCAAACTAATAATCATGCCAAATCTGTCCATGCACTCAAGGTGTTCGTCAGAATGCTAAGTGCATCTAGGCAACTCTTGGAGTGGCGAAAAACTCCAGACCAGTGTCTCCCTACATGTAGGTGATGATGGCAAGATCATTTGGGTAAAAGCAGAAACTTGTTAGGGCAAGTTTTTGGGAAAGCCAATTTTTGGCAGAAACTAAAGGCTATTATTGCATGGACTAAAAATACTCCAATGGGTCCAATCTCCTCGACTTAAGGGTTTGGCAGAGTGGTCAATAAGAAGGATAAATCCCAAGGCAGCCAAAGCAAGATAAAATATGGTTGTAGTACAAATCACCAAACTGGACCAGAATAAAGATGAGGATGATTTTCTCAAATTTTTCAAAGAACACCAATGGGTTTTTTGCATAAATTTGAATTATATGCATCTACTGACATCTCCAAACACTTGGAAGAATTTTTAGGGAAATATTTAAATACGTTGTATTGCAAAAATACCTACTGGACCAGATTTGAAAATCTGGTGTAGAGCTCAAAATCTCCAATGACCAAAAGATGTTTTTGCATAAAAGTGATGTGGAAACATCACATGACGTCCCCAAATTTTGGTGAAAATTTTAAATGCATTAATCAAATGGTTGCAGTGCAACAGAGGCTCCAAATTTATGAAAAATCATTTTAAAAGAATAAAGCTCAGGAGAAACAATTATGCAAGTAAATCCACTGATAAAGAATTGTTTTATTGAGAGAGCATACAAGTCCAATAATACTTTTTTGAAAGTTTCCACTTGAGGTAAAAACCCACAATATTAAAGAGAAGAGGGGTTCTGAAATCAAAAGATAAATCCAGAAAAATAGAAAATTTAATTTCCTGGCAAAATTTTAACTAATAAAACAAGGTCAAAATTTTGGGGTGTTACAACACTACCCCCCTTAAGAAAAATCTCGTCCTCGAGATTTGTTACAAGCTGTTTTGAACAACCATCGCTCTTACCAAAAGAAAGATCATCCTACTTATGTAATAAAATGTGGCTACAGTGAGAGGGCAATAAGTGGTGTAAAAACTACAGTGTGGTAAACTGGCGTTGCGTGGAAAAATCCATGTTTGGGGAAAACGAGATATTTCTACATGGATACAGTAATTTAGAATAAAATCTAAATTACTAAAATACGCTAGTCGTACCCGAGAGCCCAGTGCTCTCTCTGGCTGACTGGTGGACCCGGGGCCCACTGTCAGTCTCTTCTTCTACCTCTGGCCCTCTCTTCTTTCTCTCCCTCGCGTGCTTTCCCGCGCTTTCTCCACCGGCGACGTCTAGCGCGTAGGGCATCTAGGCCGTACTGTGGTAGTGCGCGGCGTGCTAGCTGCCGGTGCAGCGTGCACACACCTCGCGGGCCAGTGCACTGTCGGCACTGCTCGCGGATTCGCCTCCGAACACCGGCGATCGAGCGACGAGCGGCGCTGGTGGACCTCGCCCACCGTACACCGATCTCGAGCTATAAAATGACCGCGGTGCTCCTTTCTTCTTCCTCACACCTGGCATCGCTTCTTCTTCTCCTTCCTTCTCCTCCATTTCTGTTTGCAGGAGCTCAAGGCGAGGCTCTAATGGCGGAGGTCATGCCGGACTGGTACATGGTCCTGATGTGCGGAGGTTTGGCGACGTTGCTGGGGTTCTCCGTGCTCCTGTGCGCGATGATCCTTGATGATCGTCGTGATGCTGCCGCTCGAGTGTTAGCTCTTCGTGGTGGCGGTGATCACGAGGATTAAGTGCGGCATCGAGCGCTAACTGCTGTCAGTGTGCTGGAGCAACTTGCGCCTGAATGATTACTCATAAATCTCTCCTACTGAGACCGAGTAGTGGTAGGGTGTGAATAGTTAGGTGCAAAATGTGCACATGGATTTGTAATTAGCGCACGAGGTCGAGTGGTTGTGGTTGTGAGTCTGCCGTTATGGTGCTGCGCGAATAAAAATCTATGTCGTGAAGAGGCATACGCTACAGCATCTCAGGGAAAGAAATCTCACTACAAAATTTATCGTGAGTGAAAATTAGTTAAATCAAAATTAACAGTAGTAAAACTGCACACATAATTGAAACCAAATATTTGATCCGTCGCAAAAAATTTGGATACCACGTACAAGTTACAACACATAAATAAATACTGGGATAATAAACATAGCGGTGACGTCTACAATAAAAACGGCAAAAGGACCGGGTCCTGAGAAAACTTCTCTGGTACTGGGGCACACTCCTCCTCTATCGGGGGAAGCGGGTTGACTAGCCGATGAATGTGTCTCTCCTGGTCAGGCCTCAGTGGTCTGCCAATAGCTATCTGAGGATTTAAATCAGCGAGGCTCTGGAGATAACCCATTACCCGCTGAGTCAAACGCTCTTGAGCGATAATATACTGGGCAAGGTTGGCCAGTACTGGATCTCTCTCAATTCATCCACCGGGAAAAGATGCTACTTCTTCAGGTGCTGCACGACTCAGAAAGTAATAATACCCTCGTTCACTGGCATAGGGTACCACGAATCGAAGATGAGCGAGCGCTTCATACGCAGCAGCTTCCATGGGCATAAGCGGAGTCGGCATGGATTTCCCCACGAAGGAGACTTCCGTTGGGTCTTGGTTTGGGTTTGCGGGAGGAATGTGCACCACTGCCCAATATTTTGAGGTGGATGGGGTGATCCTTGATTTGAGAAACTCGTACTGGGGTGGATGGGTGGCACTCATGGTACTGCAGGTAAAGTCCCACGATATTTTGACAAAACCTCCTGGGGTTGCGTTTGGAGTTCTCAGGTAAATACTAGGGGTCGGCATGGCAAAGAAATGGCTGTGAGTGTTGTGCACAAGGTGAGGGGTACTTGGCAAGGTCACGAGGTGGCCTTTTATATAGCATTGGGGTTGGGTTATTTACCGTGGTGAAGGGTAACTAGTTGTCGGTTCTGCTCTTGGGGTCGGGGTCAATGCCACAGATACACATATCTCATAAATGTGACACATTGCTGTGGGTGTCGTCGGGGGTGGTTTTGGTAGTTGTGCTCGGAATTTAAAAATGCAACTGTAAGCTAACGTACTTATGCATGGCTACTATTCAAAAATAGGGGCGCACAAGCAGACATCATTTAATAATGGTATACAAGATCACACAATTACAAGGCGTAGGAATACTAAGGCTCGGTACTACTCGAGCGACTTAGTCTACTCCGTTAATATCTAAGCGGGCTTGTCTGGTGGATGTCGAGGCTTCTCCACGGGTTTCACCGTCGGGATTAGCTGGATGAGGTTGAGGGGCTGCAGGGTCGGGGTAGCGATGATGACCATCGCGGGGGTTGTTGGCCACAATCCCGTTGGAGCGTGTTCCCAGAACGCGACGAAGCACTTCTGGGGACACCAAAGCATTTTGGTCGATGGCTTGGGCAGACCTCAAGGACTCGATCGGGTGTCCCAACAGCACGACTGGGTTGTCGGCGTCGGGCTCATCTTCTCCTCTCACTGGGCTCGGCGAACCAGTTCTCCACGAGCTGCGATCAGATCAAGGGTGATTTGATCGAACATTTCCTCTAGTGCACTTACATAGCGCACCAGATGCAATAGTGCAGGATCCGTCTCGTGATCTCCGTTGGCAACCTAGGGCGGCCTACCATACCCGTCACGACTGGGGTAGTAGTAGAACGAGCGACAGTTAACTCTGGGCGACGAGTGCCGGAGTTGAACTATAGCCTCTCGAGCTGCCAGTTGGATGGCTTGTGGCTCCATGTAGGGGTGTTCTGGTGATAGACCCCTACCGTAGATGTGTACAGTGGCCCAGAATTGATGGCTCTCATCGCTCATGGGTCCTTGGTACACAACATATTCTGGGGGCTCTTCTAATGCATATGCACGGCGGGTGAGGTTTGCGAGCACGGTCACAAAACCTCCAAGGTTGGTGGCTGTGGTCTCACTTTGGACAATGGGTCCAGGCATCGCAGCTTGGTTTGGAAAAGAGGCTGTGTTGTGCTGTGTTGAGGCTAGCGTGCCCTTCTTATAGAAAAAGGAGATGGAGTCTTCCTTCGCATGCTTGCGAATGAGACATGTTAGGTGTCGGTCACTGGCGCGTGATCGACGGGCTAGGATGATAGGTTGGGCACCGACTGCCAAAAGCGTCGGGGTCACTGCGTGGCTATCTTACACGAGAAGCTTGGCCGGGGTTAGGTTAAGGTTTGGTGGGTTGGTTAACCTAGGTTTTTCGACCTGGCTAAGATAGGATTAGCCAATGGTCAGCCTGGCTCTGATACCAAGTTTGTCAGGACCAGTTTTTTCGGGATATTGATTTTCCAGAAAATGGCCCTTGTGCTCACCAGCCCCAGGATTACTGTTAGCTGATGAGGCACCAACTTGATACAAAAAATATGTAGTACAAGACCATTGTGGCCTATGAGTACAACAATTGGTTTCTAGTGGATGAAGGCCGAAGCGGTTTGTGGTTCATCTGCGTCTATGGGACTCCATTTCCCACAGGAACAGCTGACCAGGATAACTCCTATCTTCGCGAGGCTGCTATCATCATTGCGTAGGTTCCGGGGCTGTCATCGCAATGCTTCTCTCCATGCGAGAAATCTGGCCAAGACAATAGCCAGGGACAAGCCAGTGAGTACTTTTGAATGTACTCGCAAACATTATGAACACGGGTATAATACAACAAGGGATAACCATGCTCCGAAATATTCTATGATAATAACGTCTATCACGAAATAAACGAAGACCATGATGCACGCATGCGGGTAAAATATGAATACGAAATACGGGAGTAGAAATAGAATGCACCGATCGAGTGTCTGAAGCAACGCCTCGAAAGGATAATAAGATAAATCATGCCTCAGTCGGGCGTTGGAGCGACACCATATAAAGGGCTTATAAAGAATAAATAAATGACAAGCATGCCGCAGTCGGGCGTCTGAGCGCCACCACATAAAGGGCTTATAAAGAATAAATAAATAACAAGCATGCCGTAGTCGGGAGTCTGAGCGACACCACATAAAGGGCTTATAAAGAATAAATAAATGACAAGCATGCCGCAGTCGGGCGTCTGAGCGACACCACATAAAGGGCTTATAAAGAATAAATAAATAACAAGCATGCCGCAGTGGGGCGTCTGAGCGACACCACATAAAGGGCTTATAAATAATAATCGCAGTGAG
The DNA here is from genome assembly GCF_018294505.1 of Triticum aestivum. NCBI lineage: Eukaryota > Viridiplantae > Streptophyta > Magnoliopsida > Poales > Poaceae > Triticum > Triticum aestivum. The sequence goes on from NC_057805.1 coordinate 250,176,852, forward strand.
TATCCAGGAGGTAGTACCGTCCCAGGGATACTCAATGATTCAAATAAGGTAAATGGTTAGTCCACAATAATAATAATCATAATCCTCATATGTCACAGGTCATAATCGATGTTCTGGTTTAGCAGTTTCTCCTCCGAAGACCGACACTATGACCGACATTAAACCCGTCTCGGACTGTAGTCCTTACACATGGACACGGCTATTCGAATAGGTTTAACCTCTCCAGAGGGGGTACTCTTTACCCACGAGTAACGGATTTCTTTAGTCCATCGGGACTAATTCCGTCTTCGGTCTTTTAATTGAGAACACGCCTCACCTGCACACACCAGCTTAACTTACCGGGGTCTGGAATCACCCACGACACCTGCCAGAGCGGGCGCGGGGAGGCGGCCGTGCGACGCGGCGGCTCGGGCGCCCGCACGTGCAAAACGCGCGCTCTGGGCGCACCCCGAGCACGCACAAGACGTGCTCGACATAATGCCAGGGCAGCCTAGAGTGCTTGAGCGAGGCTGGCAAATAACAGGACTAGGTTAGAGCTAGCAAGGGGGTTAATGGACATGGTGGTTAGGTCAGGGGATCAAGTTCACAATGCAAACTAATAATCATGCCAAATCTGTCCATGCACTCAAGGTGTTCGTCAGAATGCTAAGTGCATCTAGGCAACTCTTGGAGTGGCCAAAAACTCCAGACCAGTGTCTCCGTATATGTAGGTGATGATGGCAAGATCATTTGGGCAAAACCAGAAACTTGTTAGTGCAAGTTTTTGAGAAAGCCAATTTTGGGCAGAAACTAAAGGCTATTATTGCATGGACTAAAAATACTCCAATGGGTCCAATCTCCTGGACTTAAGGGTTTGGCAGAGTGGTCAATAAGAAGGATAAATCCCAAGGCAGCCAAAGCAAGATAAAATATGGTTGTAGTACAAATCACCAAACTGGACCAGAATGAAGATGAGGATGATTTTCTCAAATTTTTCAAAGAACACCCCAATGGGTTTTTTGCATAAAGTTGAATTATATGCATCTACTGACATCTCCAAACACTTGGAAGAATTTTTAGGGAAATATTTAAATAGGTTGTAGTGCAAAAATACCTACTGGACCAGATTTGAAAATCTGGTGTAGAGCTCAAAATCTCCAATGACCAAAAGATGTTTTTGCATAAAAGTGATGTGGAAACATCACATGACGTCCCCAAATTTTGGTGAAAATTTTAAATGCATTAATCAAATGGTTGCAGTGCAACAGAGGCTCCAAATTTATGAAAAATCATTTTAAAAGAATAAAGCTCAGGAAAAACAATTATGCAAGTAAATCCACTGATAAAGAATTGTTTTATTGAGAGAGCATACAAGTCCAATAATACTTTTTGGAAAGTTTCCACTTGAGGTAAAAACCCACAATATTAAAGAGAAGAGGGGTTCTGAAATCAAAAGATAAATCCAGAAAAATAGAAAATTTAATTTCCTGGCAAAATTTTAATTAATAAAACAAGGTCAAAATTTTGGGGTGTTACAATCAGGATACAGTGCGCAAAATGGGCATAGACCCCTCGAGGATCAAACCCACCAAAACCACCTTTAAAGGTCTAATCCCAGGTGTAGAGGCATGTTGCACGGGCTCAATCACACTGGAAGTGGTTTTCGGGTCTCCGGACAACTTTCGAAGCGAGGAGTTAATCTTCGATATCGTCCCCTTTTGCAGCGGCTATCATGCACTGCTTGGATGAACCGCATTTGCCAGATTCAATGCGGTACCACATTATGTATACCTCAAACTCAAAATGCCAGGACCACACGGGGTCATAACAGTTAATGGAAACACAGAGCGCTTGCTCCGCACGGTGGAGCACACTGCGGCCCTCGCAGTAGAAGCGGAAAGCAGCCTTATTAGGCAAACCGCCAATTCAGCGAAAAAGACCCCGAACACCTTCAAGCGAGCCCGGAGTACCCCGCAGGCACGTTTGGAGCTCAACTAGAAATTCGGCCTCAGTCCTAGTCCCAGTCAAGTGGCGAAATCTGTGCCATGCGTACATAACTACGCACTCAAGATACCATGGGCATAGGCGGAGGCACCACTACGGCACGTCCCACAATGCGGCTAAACCGCCCCAGGGGCTGTATACCTTTATCATTTTCTCTCTTTCAGAACCTTACGCTCTGGATGCCCTTTCCGGCAGTCTAATTGTTGGACTCATCGCGGTAAGGAAATACCAAGGAAGCAAGACGGCCTGACGTACAAGGGAATCCCCAGGTGGTCTCTGATAACGATCAAAATACCCGTTTTACATACGCGTACGCAACTTGCCCTTGGAAAGGACATGTCAAATGGTCCTATTTTTTGCTTATTGCACTACTTGTATCCGTATGCTTTGACGTATTATTTAATAACAATGCATATCGTTAGCCTATTATTTCATTTCCCTTTCTTTTTTTCTTTGTCTGCCTATTTACGACAAATTGACCGCGTACATTTTGGTATGACAAGTGCGCCAGGGGCTTCAGTACACCCCATAACATGGCGTGAGAAGTCCGAACACTTTCGAGAGTGCGGCACCCCGAACTTATAGCATTATATGCATCAGCTCCGAATCATGTCTTGGGTCAATAGTTTGGTTTGCCCAGTTCCCATGTTTTGGTACCTTACGTTCCGCAATATCGGCTCAGGTAGCACCGGGAGAACTACCGCGATTGTGTCCCGGTTCTTCCGGACAAGCACCTCAGCAGAGAAAGCCGAAAATTGACTGTCATGATAAGGCGAGAATTGGTCGCTGTTCGAGAGGTCTCAAGTCCTTAAAGACTTTTTCCGCTTCGGGCGAGGAGTCGGCCTTGTCCGACTTAGGCGTATATACCGCCCTAAATTCGGCCTTCTAAATACTAGGGGCTTCACCAAAATTTAAAATTGTAGACTTCTATGGCTAAGTGAGAGTGATAAAGCTGTACAGTCCGATAACCTGGTTCGCTGTGCTGAACACCTCCTTCGAAGGACCCAAAATTGGGATAAAGAGTGCTCAGGTTTATCCCGATCACCTCAGTACTAGTTACATGGGGGCAGAAGCCGACGACTGGCCATCTCTTAGATTTCATAAACGGCCGCACAGAAGGTAATATTTTAAATTAACAAGCGTTGCATAGCGCAAATGAACTCGTTTCACATTACAGGATCACATGAGCACATTCCTCCGCCACAAGGCGAGCACCCTTCAGGACACTGTCATAATACTTTTCGGGGTGGCGATGCTCCTTGCCTTCCGGCGGCCCCTCCTTCAACAGCTTTACGGCGTCCAGCTTCGCCCAGTGCACCTTCGCCCGGGAAAAAGCCCTGCGCGCACCCTCGATGCAGACGGACCGCTTTATGACTTCAAGCCGTGGGCAGGCATTCACAAGCCGCCTCACCAGACTGAAGTAGCTATCAGGCAAGGGCTCGCCAGGCCACATCCGGACTATAAGACCCTTCATGGCCTGTTCGGCTGCCTTGTGGAGGTCGAACAGTTGTTTAGCTGGTCGCTCAAGGGCACTGGGTGTTCGGTCCCAGTATACTGAGACCAGAGTCAGCCCGGTAGAACTCCGCGGCATCCGACACACTGCGGGGCAGATCTGCGAACGCTCCTGGAGAGCTCCGAACTCGGGTAAGTAAAAAGAAAGTTTCCTTCACATGCTTGCTTTGCATAATGAATGCCTTACCCGCCGCTATCTTCTTAACTGCCTCAATTTCCTCGAGGGCCTTTTGGGCTTCGGCCTTGGCATGTTGTGCACTTTCAAGGGCCTTCGCAAGCTCGGACCCTTGCGTCTTAGAGTCAAGCTCCAAGGACTCGTGTTTTTTGGCGAGAGCCTGGAGCTCTTGCTGCACCTCGCCTACTCGGGCTTCTTGCTTTTCTCGCTCGATGCGCTCCTTGGCCGCTTTGTCTTCGGCCTCGGATAGCGCCTTCTGCAGGGCCGCCACTTTAGTCATGGCCCCTAGCAAAATTCATGACGATCCTATTATTCTAAAACTAAACCTTTTTTAATATACAGACGGGGTATCACTTACCTTTGTTCTCCTCGAGCTGCCTCTTGGTAAGGCCGAGCTCTTCCTTGGACCGCACAAGGTCCCACTTCAGTGCGGCGACCTCCGCAGTACGTGCGGCAGCGGCCAGTAGTGAAGCCTGCATATGCACATAGACATATTCTGATTAGACTCCTGTGGTTATTATTTGATCCTCTATTCCGTCTTTCTTCACGAACACCAAACAGAGCATCAGGGGCTACTGTCTATGCGGTAACATTCTCTTATAATCTGGTTACTTACCTCAAAGCCTGTTAGGAGGCTGGCACAGGCATCAGTCAGTCCGCTCTTGACGGACTGAACCTTCTTGACCACCGCACTCATAATGGTGCGGTGCTCTTCGTCAACGGAAGCGCTGCGAAGCACTTCCAGCAAGTTGTCCGATGCCTCTGGATGAACAGTGGCCATCGGCACAGACGTCTTGCCCCCCTTAGCGAGGGGTATCTTGACAGAATCCGGAACCACTGGAGGTTCCGGTGCCGTATTCGGCTTGCGGATAGACTTGCTGCACCCGGGGTTAGGGCCCAGAGGAGTCTTGCCCCTCGTGCGCCCAGCGCCTGGAATGTCGCCCTGAAGTGCCTCCGAAACTGTCTCCCTTGGTTCAGTCCCCTTGGAGACAACACCTCAGCGTCGTCCGTAGGGCGGGGGGAGGAGGCGGTCGGGAGTGAATCACTATTCTTATCCGACGGGCCCAAAGAATCATCCGACAAAGATACGTCGATGTGGGCTCGGGATGGGCTGTATAATCATGCGTGGCGTGATAAGAAACAGTACAATAAGATGTACCAAGTATTATTATGGAGTTCGAATACTTACGACTTCGCCAGGGGCTTGTCCCTGTGCAGCCACTCATCGTCGCTAAAAGCGGCCGCCGTGGAGCAGTCCGGAAGGAGAGTCCTTCCCTTCTTGGACCCTTCGGCCTCTGCAGATGGGGCGGCATTCCTTTTCTTGTCCCCCCTGGCTGGGGGGGGGGAACTTTCCTCTTCTTCCTCCTCGTTTTCGTGGGAGGAGTGTGCCTCGGTGTTTTCGGATGATGACTCCAATATAACCTTGCACCGGAGACCCTTCCGGGTCCTCTTGGCCTTCTTCGCCGGCACCTCATAAGGCGCCGGAACCAGGATCTCCGTTAGGAGGGCATCTGTTGGATCTTCGGGCAGGGGGGCTGGACAATCAATCTGCTCCACTGTCGCTACCCAGTCCTGTTAAATGGCGTGGAGGCTTAGATCCCGCGCATGGTTAAACTGGGGAAAATGAACATCTTACGAGATATAAAAGACTTACCGGATTGGCAGGGCGCTTTGTGCAGAGTCTGCGATCCTCGGTAAGGGGAGGAGGTACTTCGGCGCCCTTTAACAGCACCTTCCAGACGTCCTTGTGCGTCGTGTCGAAGAGCTCTCGCAGCATCTGGTGCTCGGCCGGGTCGAACTCCCACAAATTGAATGCCCGTTTTTGACACGAGAGGATCCGGCGGAAGAGCATGACTTGGACCACGTTGACGAGCTTGATTTTCTTGATCATCATGTTTTTGACGCAGGTCTGGAGTCCGGTCAGCTCTACGGAGGAACCCGAGGATAGGCCCTTCTCTTTCTAGGAGGTGAGCCGCATGGGGATTCCAGATCAAAATTCGGGGGCCGCCACCCAGTTGGTGTCGCGCGGCTTGGTGATGTAGAACCACCCCGATTGCCACCCCTTTATGGTCTCCACGTAGGAGCCTTCGAGCCAGATGACGTTGGGCATTTTGCCCACCATGGTGCCTCTGCACTCCGCTTGCTGGCCGACCACCACCTTCGGTTTAACGTTGAAGGTCTTCAGCCACAGGCCGAAGTGGGGCTTGATGCGGAGGAAGGCCCCACACACGACGATAAACGCCGAGATGTTGAGGATGAAATTGGGGGCCAGATCATGGAAGTCCAGCCCGTAGTAGAACATGAGCCCACGGACAAACGGGTGGAGGGGAAATCCCAGTCCGCGGACGAAGTTGGTAAGAAAAACCACCCTCTCATGGGGTTCTGGAGTAGGGACGATCTACCCCGCATCTGGCAACCGGTGTGCGATATCCGCGGCCAGATATCCGGCTCTCCGTAACTTTGTGATGTCCTCCTCCGTAACGGAGGAGATCATCCACTTGCCTCCCGCTCCGGACATGCTTGGAGTGGTTTGAGGAGAAGATACGAACTTGGGTGCTGGGGCTCGAGTGCGCAAGAATGGATGAGCAAGGAGGAAGAGGGTGTGGGTGAAAAAGAGGAATCCTTGTCCCTTTATAAGGGCGGAAGAAACTATACGCCTCCCCACCTGCCTAGTAAACTCGCTTATTCCCCGAGCGCCGTAATTAATGGCACGGTTGGGTTACCCACACCCGTATCGATGAGAATCCCGTGATAAGGGGACACGATCTCTGCTTCGACAAGACGTGCCAAGGAAACCGCCTCGCAATATGTGCAGTAGCTGGTTGAGAAAAACGGTTCAAATAATGGCCGGGCTGTGGTGTAATGTTATGTTGATGAATGTGTCAACAGATTAGATCAGTGGAAATATTATTCTCTCTACGGTGGTATGTGGAATTTGTTTTGCAGAGCCGGAGACTATATATCCTTGTGCTCAAAATCTTCTACCGAATATTCAGAGGAGGAACCCGTCTTGCAATGCCGAAGACAATCTGCGCGCCAGACTCTTCGTCATTGAAGCCTGGTTCAGGGGCTACTGAGGAAGTCCTGGATTAGGGGGTCCTCGGACAACCGGACTATGTACTTTAGCCGGACTGTTGGACTATGAAGATACAAGATTGAAGACTCCGTCCCGTGTCCGGATGGGACTCTCCTTGGCGTGGAAGGCAAGCTTGGCAATACTGATATGTAGATCTCCTCCCTTGTAACCGACTCTGTGTAACCCTAGCCCCCCTCCGGTGTCTATATAAACCGGAGGGTTTAGTCCGTAGGACAACAACAATCATACCATAGGCTAGCTTCTAGGGTTTAGCCTCTATGATCTCATGGTAGATCAACTCTTGTAATACTCATATCATCAAGATCAATCAAGCAGGAAGTAGGGTATTACCGCCATCGAGAGGGCCCGAACCTGGGTAAACATCGTGTCCCCCGACTCCTGTTACCATCCGCCTTAGACGCACAGTTCGGGACCCCCTACCCGAGATCCACCGGTTTTGACACCGACACACCCAACCCAACCATAAGTTTCCCCTTCAATGATGGCCAGAAAGAGAAAGAAGATGGACTCCGAAAAGTATCTCCCAGCAGGGTTCCAAGAAGCCGTTGGTAGAGATGTTGTCGGGAATGACTCCACTTAGGTTGGTGAGTAACACCCTCCTGCGGAGCCATTGTTTCTTGCGGTCGAGGAAAGCGCTCCCACAAATGAGGAGGTGCCTTTGATCCTTATTGAGCCACAGGCTCCAGCATGGGCACAACACATAGTCCATTATCTCCAAACAGGAGAACTTCCCGAAGAGCAAGAAGAAGCTGAAAGAGTCGCCCAACGGTCCAATATGTATCAATTTGTCGAAGAGACTCTCCATAGAAGAGGGCCAAATGGGGTGAAATAGAAATGCATCAGCCGAGAAGATGGGCTGAAATTGTTAGCAGAGATACACAAGGGCATGTACGGCTCTCACATTGCATCAAGGGCCTCAGTTGGGAAAGATTTCCGACAAGGTTTCTATTGGCCCACGGCCCTCCAAGATGCAATTGAACTAGTCAACAAGTGTGAATCCTACCAGTTCCACTCCAAGAACATCCATCAACCAGCTCAAGCTCCCTAGATGATCCCTTTATCCTGGCCATTTCCAGTCTGGGGGCTAGACATCTTGGGCCCCTTCCCCCGTGCTACCGGGGGCTTTGAATTCTTGTACGTCGCTATCGACAAGTTTACAAAGTGGCCGGAAGTGAACCAGTGAAGAAGGTGACTGATACGTCTCCAACGTATCTATAGTTTATGAAGTATTCATGCTATTATATTATCCATCTTGGATGGTTAATGGCTTTACTATGCACTTTTATATTAGTTTTGGGACTAACTTGTTAACCCAGAGCCCAGTGCCAGTTTCTGTTTTTCTCCTTGTTTCAGTGTTTCGCAGAAAAGGAATATCAAACGGAATGAATCCTTCGGGAGAGTTATTTTTGGAACGGAAGCAATCCAGAAGACTTGGAGTCTATGTAAGGGAAGCAACGAGGAAGGCACGAGGCAGGGGGGCGCGCCCACCCCCTTGGGCGTGCCCTCCACCCCGTGGGCCCCTCGTGGCTCCCCTGACTGACTTCTTTCGCCTATATATGTCCATATACCCTAAAAACATGGGGGAACATAATAGATCTGGAGTTCCGCCGCCGCAAGCCTCTGTAGCCACCGAAAACAAATCGGGACCCTGTTCCGACACCTTGCCGGAGAGGGGATCCTCACCGGTGGCCATCTTCATCATCCCGGCGCTCTCCATGACGAGGAGGGAGTAGTTCACCCTCGGGGCTGAGGGTATGTACCAATAGCTATGTGTTTGATCTCTCTCTCTCTCTCGTGTTCTTAAGGTGGTACGATCTTGATGTATCGCGAGCTTTGCTATTATAGTTGGATCTTATGATGTTTCTCTTATGATGTTTCTCCCCCTCTACTCTCTTGTAATGGATTGAGTTTTCCCTTTGAAGTTATCTTATCGGATTGAGTCTTTAAGGATTTGAGAACACTTGATGTATGTCTTGTCATGCTTATCTTTGGTGACAATGGGATATCACGTGATCCACTTGATGTATGTTTTGGTGATCAACTTGCGGGTTCCGCCGATGAACCTATGCATAGGGGTTGGCACACATTTTCGTCTTGACTCTCCGGTAGAAACTTTGGGGCACTCTATGAAGTACTTTGTGTTGCTTGAATAGATGAATCTTAGATTGTGTGATGCATATCATATAATCATACCCACGGATACTTGAGGTGACATTGGAGTATCTAGGTGACATTAGGGTTTTGGTTGATTTGTGTCTTAAGGTGTTATTCTAGTACGAACTCTATGATAGATCGATCCGAAAGAATAACTTTGAGGTGGTTTCGTACCCTACCATAATCTCTTCGTTTTTTCTCCGTTATTAGTGACTTTGGAGTGACTCTTTGTTGCATGTTGAGGGATATTTATATGATCCAATTATGTTATTCTTGTTGAGAGAACATGCCCTAGTGAAAGTATGAACCCTAGGCCTTGTTTCCTAGCATTGCAATACCGTTTACGCTCACTTTTATCATTAGTTACCTTGCTGTTTTTATATTTTCAGATTACAAATACCCATATCTATCATCCATATTGCACTTGTATCACCATCTCTTCGCCGAACTAGTGCACCTATACAATTTACCATTGTATTGGGTGTGTTGGGGACACAAGAGACTATTTGTTATTTGGTTGCAGGGTTGTTTGACAGAGACCATCTTCATCCTACGCCTCCCACGGATTGATAAACCTTAGGTCATCCACTTGAGGGAAATTTCCTACTGTCCTACAAACCTCTGCACTTGGTTGCCTGTGTAGCTTAACAATGAACTCCAACGGCTGGTCGGCGACGTGGCCTTCATTCGGGGCCAAGGCGGTTGGAGGAGGAGCGATCCGAGCACCACCACGCCCTCCTCCTCGGCGCCCTCGTCCTGCCGCACCACCTCGTGCGCTAGACTCTTCTCCTGCATGTAGAAGCCCTCGTCGCTGCTACTAGAGTACTACCATGTCTTCTTCCCCTCACCATTGTGGAAGACGGATGTGAGGAGAAGAAGAATGGGATGTCTGTGGGGATGAGCCCCTCACCCATGCCTCCTTTAATAGGAGAGCATGGCCGGGGGCTGGCTCCTCAGCACCTAGGAGGCAACCGCCCCACTGCACCAATCCATTCCGTATGTGTCATTGATGAGGCCTGGAATCAACGGCCGCCCTCCTACGCCTATCCATGGTGCTAGGTTTTATGCCATGGCACTCATTCCCCCACCCTGCGCGCTCGCCACCAAGGAGGCATTCACATAGAGTCATATTTTGTTCTAAGTATTGAGTTGTAATTGTTGAGTTGTAAGTAATGAAAGTGTGATGATCATCATTATTAGAGCATTGTCCCAAGTGAGGAAAGGATGATGGAGACTATGATTCCCCCACAAGTCGGGATGAGACTCCGGAGGAAAAAGAAAAAAAAAGAAAAAAGAGGCCATAAAAAAAGAGAAAAGGCCCACATAAAAAATGAGAGAAAAAAAGAGAAGGGACAATGCTACTATCCTTTTTCCACACTTGTGCTTCAAAGTAGCACCATGATCTTCATGATAGAGAGTCTCCTATGATATCACTTTCATATACTAGTGGGAATTATTCATTTTTGAACTTGGCTTGTATATTCCAATGATGGGCTTCCTCAAAATGCCCTAGGTCTTCGTGAGCAAGCGAGTTGGATGCACACCCACTTAGTTTCTTTTGTTGAGCTTTCATATACTTATAGCTCTAGTGCATCCGTTGGATATCAATCCCTACTCACTCACATTGATATCTATTGATGGGCATCTCCATAGCCCGTTGATACGCCTAGTTGACGTGAGACTATCTTCTCCGTTTTGTCTTCTCCATAACCAGCATTCTATTCCACATATAGTGCTATGTCCATGGCTCACGCTCATGTATTGCGTGAAGATTGAAAAAGTTTGAGAACACAAAAAGTATGAAACAATTGCTTGGCTTTTCATCGGGTTTGTGCATGATTTAAATACTTTGTGTGATGAAGATAGAGCATAGCCAGACTATATGATTCTGTAGGGATAACTTTCTTTGGCCATGTTATTTTGAGAAGACATAATTGCTTAGTTAGTATGCTTGAAGTATTACTATTTTTATGTCAATATTAAACTTTTATCTTGAATCTTTCGGATCTGAATATTCATACCACAAATAAGAGAATTACATTGAAAATTATGCTAAGTAGCATTCCACATCACAAATTCTGTTTTTATCATTTACCTACTCGAGGACGAGCAGGAATTAAGCTTGGGGATGCTTGATACGTCTCCAGCGTATCTATGATTTTTTATTGTTCCATGCTATATTATATTCTGTTTTGGATGTTTAATGGGCTTTATTATACACTTTTATATTATTTTTGGGACTAACCTATTAACCGTAGGCCCAGCCCGAATTGTTGTTTTTTTGCCTATCTCAATGTTTCGAAGGAAAAGGATATCAAACGGAGTCCACCCGGAATGAAACCTTCGGGAACGTGATTTTTGGAACAAACGTGATCCAGAGGACTTGGAGTCTACGCAAAGCAATCAACGAGGAGAGCACGAGGCAGGGGGCGCGCCTACCCCCCAGGTGCGCCCATCACCCTCGTGGGGCCCACGTTGCTCCACCAACGTACTTCTTCCTCCTATATATACCTATGTACCCCCAAACTATCAGATACGGAGCAAAAACCCTATTTCCACCGCCGCAACCTTCTGTACCCGTGATATCCCATCTTGGGGCCTTTTCTGGTGCTCCGCCGAAGGGGGCATTGATCACGAAGGGCTTCTACATCAACACCATAGCCTCTCCGATGATGTGTGAGTAGTTTACCTCAGACCTTCGGTCCATAGTTATGAGCTAGATGGCTTCTTCTCTCTCTTTGGATCTCAATACAAAGTTCTCCTCGATCATCTTGGAGATCTATCCGATGTAATCTTCTTTTGCGGTGTGTTTGTCGAGATCCGATGAATTGTGGGTTGATGATCAAGATTATCTATGAACAATATTTGAATCTCCTCTGAATTCTTTTATGTATGATTGGTTATCTTTGCAAGTCTCTTTGAATTATCAGTTTGGTTTGGCCTACTAGATTGATCTTTCTTGCAATAGGAGAAGTGCTTAGCTTTGGGTTCAACCTTGCGGTGCTCGATCCCACTGACAAAAAGGGAAACGACACGTATTGTATTGTTGCCATCGAGGATAAAAAGATGGGGTTTATATCATATTGCATGAGTTTATCCCTCTACATCATGTCATCTTACGTAAAGCATTACTCTGCTCTTATGAACCTAATACTCTAGATGCATGCTGGATAGAGGTCGATGTGTGGAGTAATAGTAGTAGATGCAGAATTGTTTCGGTCTACTTGTCACGGACGTGATGCCTATATACATGATCGTACCTAGATATTCTCATAACTATGCTCAATTCTATCAATTGCTCGACACTAATTCGTTTACCCACCGTAATACTTATGCTCTTGAGAGAAGCCACTAGTGAAACCTATGGCCCCCGGGTCTATTTACCATCATATTATTCTTTCAACACTTAGTTATTTCTATTGATTTTATTTTACTTTGCATCTTTATTTCTCTTTATCATAAAAATACCAAAAAATATTATCTTATCATATCTATCAGATCTCACTCTTGTAAGTGACCGTTGAGGGATTAACAACCCCTCTATCGCGTTGGTTGCGAGGATCTTATTTGTTTGTGTAGGTGTGAGGGACTCGTGCGTGATCTCCTACTGGATTGATACCTTGGTTCTCAAAAACTGAGGGAAATACTTACGCTACTTTACTGCATCACCCTTTCCTCTTCAAGCGAAAACCAACACAGTGCTCAAGAGGTAGCAGGAATCCTTGGGGAAAGCCTTATTGAGGTCTTTGAAATCGACACACAGGCACCAGGATTTGTCCTTCTTTGGCACCATCACCAGGTTTGCTAGCCAGTCCGGGTGTTTGATTTCTCTAATGAATCCGGCCTCGATTAGCTTGGCTAGCTCCTCTCCCATATCCTGAAGTTTGGGTTCGGAAAAATGCCGCAGTGTTTGTTTGACCGGTTTATATCCCTTCAATATATTGAGGCTATGTTCAGCCAACTTGCGTGGGATTCCTGGCATATCAGAAGGGTGCTAGGCGAATATATCCCAGTTCTTGCGCAAGAACTCTCATAGCGCGGCGTCAACCGTTGGGTCTAGTTGTGCTCCAATATATGCTGTCTTCTTGGGGTCCGTTGGATGGACTTGGAATTTGACTATTTCTTCCGCCAGTTTGAAGGAGCTGGATTTGGGTCGTTTATCTAGGATCACATCGTCCCTGTCCATCGTGGAGCATAGTGCGGTTAGTTCTTCGGCCGTGAGGGCTTCAGATAAAGCCTCGAGGGCCAGGGATGCGGTTTTGTTTTCGGCGCGGAGTGCTATGTCCGGATCACTAGCGAGAGTGATTATGCCTTTGGGCCCGGGCATCTCAAGCTTCATGTACCCGTAATGAGGGATAGATTGGAAGCGTGTAAATGCCTCTCGCCCCAAGAGGGCGTGATATCCGCTGTTGAAAGGGGCCACTTGGAAGGTTATCTCTTCGGGACGATAATTCTCCAGCGTGCCAAATACCACGTCAAGTGTTATTTTTCCTGCACACCGCGCCTCCTGACCGCGAATGATTCCTCGGAAGGTTGTGCTGCTTTGCTCGATGCGGTTCCTGTCTATTTCCATTTTGTGGAGTGTATCCTCATAGATGAGGTTTAGTATGCCGCCGCTGTCCGTGAGAACCTTGGTGAGCCGAAAGCCGTCCACAATTGGACTGAGGAATAGGGCGGCTGGTGCTCAGACTGTCCTGTATTTGGGTTCGTTGCTGGCATTAAAAGTTATAGCTGTGTCGTTCCAATGGTTTATGGCTGCAATTTGGCACACTTCGGCGAGCTCGCGGAGTGCCCTTTTGCACCTGTTGTTTGAAGCGAATGTCTCGAAGACCGTCAATACTTTGAGGTTGTCGTTTTCTGGGGAGGGGGGTATTGTTCTGGGGTATTCTTGGTGAGGATATCCTCGCCGCTCTTGGCCACTTGCCGGAGTATCCAACATGCTCTAAGGATGTGGGTTGGTATATTATCCGGTGTTGTGTGTATTTTGCATGGACCATTGAGCCATGCTTCCAGAACGGTTCCGCGCCCCTTAATGGGCCTATATTTCTTTACTATTGGACCGGGCGTGCCATGAGGGTGCGCCCTTTTCGCCTGAACGAGGGGTTGAGTGGGGACCGATGGCTCCCAACGGGCTGCCTGAGTTTTCCAGGTGCTTTCCATTGCATTGTACTTCTGTACGATAGTTGCCAAGTCAGCGAAGTGTAATATGCGACGGCGGTTGATAGCGTTGAGGATTCCTTTGTCCATGCAATTGTTGTGGAATGCTGAGACTGCGTCTTCATCGCGGCAATCTTTAATCTTGTCTTTGACAAGGAGGAATCTGGCCCAGAAGTGGTGGACCATTTCCTGAGACTTCTGTTGTATGCTCGTGAGAGCGCTTATATGTGGGTGGGTGGGTGGATTTAAATCCAAACCCTGACGCGATTTAGGATCCGGAGTCTGCAGATTTTCCGAACTTAACCGTTCGGGCTCCGGGATATCAACTGATTTCTTAGGTCCGTTGTATGATTCTATGTTCGGAGGGCAGGATGCATCTCTTCGCAAGTGGGTGTCTAGCTCTTCGAGGTCGGAGATCCGGACATAGTCCGTCCTCAATATAGAGGAAGAGTTGTCGTCTTGCTCCTCGACTACTGCTAGCTGGTGGGTGATCGGTGGAGATTTGATTTCTCTCTGATCGGGTTTAAGCCCAATTCGATCGTAGTTTGTAGTGACCCCAGGGCGGCGATGCGATATAGGAGCTCGTTTAAAGATGAAAGCTCTGCCGGATCCATCTGCTTGGAGTGTTCGGAGTTAATACGAAGGGAATTTTAGATGACCCGAGAGCTCATCATCGACGTAACGGCCGAACGGGCGGTCATGGTAAAGCCGCCCAGCCGGAGGGTTTGTCCAGGGGCCAGTGCTCCTCCAGAGGTGATGTTGTCCTTGAGAACATGGCGAGCCATCGATCCTATCTTCGACGTCACAGTGGAACTCTCAATGAAAGCACCAATGTCGGTGTCAAAACCGGCGGATCTCAGGTCGGGGGTCCCGAACTGTGCGTCTAAGGTCGATGGTAACAGGAGACGGGGGACACAATGTTTACCCAGGTTCGGGCCATCTCTATGGAGGTAATACCCTACTTCCTGCTTGATTGATCTTGATGAATATGAGTATTACAAGAGTTGATCTACCACGAGATCGTAATGGCTAAAACCCTAGGTTTCTAGCATGTATGACTATAATTGTATATGTTGGCCTCTATGGACCTAGCCCCCTCGGTTTATATAGACACCAGAGGGATCTAGGGTTACATAAGGTCGGATACAAAGAAAGGAATCTTCATATTTAGTCGCCAAGATTGCCTTCCACGCCAAGGAGAGTCCCATCTGGACACGGGTAGAGTCTTCGGTCTTCGAATCTTCACAGCCCATCAGTCCGGCCCATGGCTAACATGCCGGACGCCCGAGGACCCCTTAGTCCAGGACTCCCTCAATGATCACCGGTTCAAATTTTTTAATCCGCCTTAGGTATCACATGTGCACCCACTCGTTCTCTCTCGATTTCATCTCGGGGTCCAGAGATCGATTGAAAAAGGACTAGGGTGGGTATAATACGTTCGTTTTTCTTATGAACGTACAATATACTCCCTCTGATCCCCATAGAACCCCCCCCCCCCGTCGGTCGTTTCTATCATAGAAACAGAGAAAACCTTTATCTCCTTGCACAACACGCAATTGATCTCTCAACATCAAATGATCTCGTCAAGATGTGTCGGGGCATGAACCGAATGGGATGTCAAAACTAAGACGGGAAGCGACACTTAGTGGAGGCAAAGTGAAACTTTAAATGAACCGTTTGTTTGTATGCATGTCGAACAAATTACAACATTGGAAATACAAGCGTGGTCTAGGCCCACATGCGAATGATACTCGGCGGAATGTTCAAATGAGGCACGCGGGAGCGACATGCCCATTTTCGCTTTACACGGTCGGTTTCAGTCTGTCGAGGGTGGCATTAGCGATGTGGCACGACCAACAGATCAACACCCAGCTCGTCGAGGATGCACGGGGCGCCGAAGTGCGCGCGTGCCACGACGCGTCCGCAGAGTGGTGTAGCGCCGCCAACTGCATCCCCAGCACCTCAGACCATGCCAGGTTGTCTTGCTTTTTCAATGACATGTGGGGTCGCATGTGAGCAAAGGTCGTCTCCAACGTTGCCACGACCGCAGCTGACTACCCTGGCACACCAAAAACCCTCGTCCCTCGCGCCGTCACGCGGTGCGTTCCCAACCGGCGCCAGCTGCCCGGATTCATGGCGTCCGTCCGTATGCCGTCGTTAAGAGGCTCTCTGCCCAAGGAACCAACTCCAGTGACTTAATGACGCACCCGGACACTTGGCCACACCGGAATGTGCTATTTAAAGCGGCAATGCCCAGCTAACCTCCACACCATAGCGCATCGTCCTGCTACCTGGCACCACATCCGCCATGACCGCGAGCACGAACGCTCTGCGGGAGAGCTTGTCTTCGGGGATGAAGCTCGAGGTCATCGCCCTCGCTCAATTCACCGCTCGCGACGCAATAGCGGTGTAGCCGGACGCGGACGCGACCGCACAAGCGGTGGCTACGCTGGCGGCCGACGACGGGAGCACCGTCAGCCACGCATCC
The DNA here is from genome assembly GCF_018294505.1 of Triticum aestivum. Taxonomy (NCBI): domain Eukaryota; kingdom Viridiplantae; phylum Streptophyta; class Magnoliopsida; order Poales; family Poaceae; genus Triticum; species Triticum aestivum. The sequence goes on from NC_057805.1 coordinate 250,193,418, forward strand.
TACTTGCGGCTGTCCAACGTCCGGCACCGCCGAGGTCGGGGACTCCACCGAGGATGAGCAGGGCATGGGAGGCGGTAGGGCATGGTGTGCCAACTGGCCGGTCCGTTTCCCGTGTTCTACTCTTCCTCGCCGGAGAGTGCACCTTCACTTCACGGTTCTTGAACCCTGCCCCCGTACATGGAGATCGTAGATGGAGGACGTCAGTCGCCGCCGTAGAATAGGTTTAGGGTCGGGTTTATTTGATTTTTCTATCCTATAAAGTTCAAAATGGAATGAAAATCTACGGCGTTTGTATTAATCTCGGCCGGTGTGTATGAACTTTCGCAATAATATAGTATAATGTACGAGTACTAGCAAGATGCCCGTGCGTTGCATGGAACATCAAGATCTTGTGGGAGAAAAGGATGAACCAGAGAAGGCCTTATCTGCAAATGTGGAGAGGAGTGCGGGTAAATTGTCATAGTTTCCTTCCTATCCGTCAGATATAGATCGGACGGCCTATGTTGCAGGATGGCAGGCACACCATCATCACCAACTCTGCTTTTTATTGAACCGAGACAAAGCTGACATGCGAAGTAAATAAACACATAGTCTACATACACAATTTATCTTAGGCACTCCAATAGAACTACACATTCACACATTTCACATCTTTCCACATCTACGGGAACCTACAAAAGCGTTAACGTAAATTGCCTCTCTCTCTCTCCTCCTTGATTTTCATGGTGGTGGGCCCCTCCCTCCCCCAATCTACAATCAACAGCTCACACGTTTCACATTACGTTAATTACATAACTGGGATTACATAGGTGTACCATTACTCGTCGTAAAAAACCCAACTAAGCCAACCTCCCAGCATATCGTGCGGGAAAAGACCCGGCTGCGCTATTTTAGTCGGGATTACCGAATTACTAGTAGTAGTATCGATGGATCACGTGAAGCACCAAGTTTTTTCTTTTCCTTAGGGGGCGAAGCGCCTAGTTTAAAAGGAAAAAAAGTTGGTACACACACAGCACTCCTGTCGCGGTCGCATTGCACCCCAGACAAATTCGGTCCTGCACACGGCTCATGGAAATGGAACGCGCTTCGGCTTGCCTCTTCACTGACACGTGGGACTCCACTTGGAGAAGCTGACCATGCGCCAAACTCTCTCTGCCCACCGGGCGAAAATCCCCCCCCCCCCAAAAAATTCCCCCCAAATCCCAAATTCAACCACCCTTCAGCCAACTAGCCAATAATATTGCCCAAACCCCCTCCCCCTGTCCCCCTCCACTCCATTGGCTCCGCCAAAGCCGCCCTGCCCACCGCGCCGATACAATGGCGCCGTGGTTCGTCGAGGGGACGCACGGCGATCCTCTCGCTCCCACAGTACACTCTCGTAGACTGCCGTCCTCTAGCCGCGTCGCCACCGCTGGTGACGTTCTTGTGGAGGCGCACGGCAGTCCGCGCCGCCACCGCTGGCGACGTTTGTGTGGAGATGCACGGTGGTCAGCTTCTTCCATGGTACGCGCATTCTAGACTGAGGCCCCGTGCATGTCGGTGTAGCGCTGAATGTTAGCTGATAGATGCTGTTAATCTCACTGTTTGCCGAAGTAGTTTACTATCAATATGGTCTGCTTAAGAAGCTTCCTTGTCCTGTTCTGCACTCAGTTTTCTTAGCTGAGATGGCATGCCAAGCCCGATTAGTTGCTAAAATATCCTGCCATCTATTTATTGTGACATAGATTGCCGTGGTCTAATAGCCAATCTGTTAGGTGAAATAGCTGTATACCGTTTTATACTCGATCTTTGTTGCTGCGATGGCCTTCGATAGTTTGATGGCTATGTGCTCGGCCTCATTGACTGCTGAAACAGCCTGCCATAATTTAGCACTCAAATCTGTTTGCTGAATTAGCTTTACATATATCAGGTTACTGAGATCTGCTCGTCCAAATATCTTGCCATAGCTTTAGATATTGACCTAGGTATTTTTCTGGAATTCATAAAAAAGCATATATGTTTTTCCTATAATATCTAGTAGAAGAACTAATTTGTATGTCTAACAGATGGACATGACTTGGATAACTTCTGCTCAAAGATTCTCCGCTGCATATGTCGAGGGGGTTGAAAACTTCATGAATTTTATCAGAGCTGAGTACGGTGGTCCGAAATCAGATGTGCTCTACCCGTGTAGCAGTTGTATGAATTCAGTTACAAGACCCCAGTCAACTGTGCAAAATCATCTACACTTGTATGGGATGTCAGTCACATATACTAGGTGGGTTCATCATGGTGAAGCTGTGAACGTCAATGTTACTGACTACGTGGAAGCAGGAAATCACCATCTTGATCTGCCTGATGCTCAGGTGGAAGAGGAGGAGGAGGTGGTGGTGGCGGAGCCAGTGAGTTTGACCAGCATTGAGACAATGCTATGAAATGCTCGTGCATTTCGTGAACTTTCACCTGAAGAAGAAAAACGGTGGGCCCACATGTTGGAATAATGCAACGTGGCTGTCACCCCAGGAAATAAGCTGTCAGTATTCTCAGTTATGGTCACCTTTCTTCAGGTGAACACATCTGAGCCGATGTCCAACAAATCATTCCATGCAATGTTGGCTGCTTTCCGCAAATCTTTCCCAGATGCGTCTGGGCTGCCACACACCTACAGTAAAATGAAGAATTTCCTTCATGTAGTTGGAATGGGATATGATATCATGCATGTTCGTAGGAATAATTGTGTTCTGGTCCGGAAGGATTATGCCAACTTAAGTGAATGCCTGAAATGCAAATCATCAAGATGGAAAGATGGCGATGCTGTGAAGAGGATTCCTCATAATGCTCAGAGACACTTTCCAATTACACCAAGATTGCAGAGGTTGTTTCATGATGCTGAAACAAGAGAGGATGTACTGTGGCATTCTAGGAACCAGGAGTACAGAGATCAGAATGTAATGAGCCATCCATCTCATGGTAGTGTGTGGCAAAGCTTCAATCAGAAACACAAAAAGTTTGCTGCTGAACCGAGAAACATTAGACATGGCTTAGCTTCAGATGGATTTAACCGATTTGGCCACCAGGGCACCACATATAACATGTGGCTAGTGCTTGTTATCCCTTACAACATGCCTCCAAATGTCTGCACCAAAGAATCAAACTACATGATGGCCTTGCTCATCCCAGGTCCAAAAAGTCCTGGAAAGGATTTTGATTTATTCATGGAGCCTCTTGTGGAGGAACTTCAACAACTATGGAGGGGTGTTCTCACTCGAGACCTATATAGCAGCCCACCAGCTGATTTCTTTCTGCGTGCTATTATAATTTGGTGCATCCATGATTATCCGGCTTTGGGCACTATGTCAGGGCGAACGACACATGGTTACAATGCATGTGTTCGCTGTGACAGCAATCCGCTGTCATACGCAATACTTAGCAAGATCTGTTACATTGGACATCGCCATTTCCTTGCCAAGGACAAGCTGCGTCCTACAAAATACCGAAGACATATGTTGAATGAAAAGCATGCAAACCGTGATGCGCCAAAGAGGCTCACCGCCGATGAGTTGCAAGTGGAATTAGAGAAGGTCAGGCATATTACACCAGGAAACCATCCTGGTAATCGTAGCGGGAAAAGGAAGCGTGTCAGCGCAGAAGAGAGATTATTGTTTACCCGCAGGTCCACTTTGTGGGACTTGGAGTATTGGAAAGATTTTGATCTGTGGCATAATCTTGATGTGATGCACATCGAGAAAAATATATGTGACAACATTATCGGCACACTTCTTAATATTGAACGCAAGATGACATATACCTTAATATCTAGGATTGATTTGACACACCTTGGTATCAGAAGGGTTTTGCAGGTGCAAAATGATGGTAGACCACGGGATATGGCACCAATTGTGTACGTCTTGGACAAGGTAAAAAGAAAAGAATTCTACGAGGTCCTGTCACGTGTGAGATTCCCACATGGGTTTGCTTCCAACCCTAAAAGGAGAGTCAGTGCAGATGGAAACAAGGTACAAGGGTTCAAAACTCATGACTGCCACGTCCTACTTCAAAGGGTTTTACCTGTTATCCTTAGAGGATTGGTCCGCCCTGACTTATACAGAGCAGTTGCAGAGTTGGGACAATTCTTCAGGGAACTCTGAAGTAGAAATATCAGGATAGATGCTCTGGAGCGTCTTAGAGACAAGATACCAACTATCCTATATGACCTTGAGAAGATATATCCTCCAGCCTTCTTTAATGTGATGGTGCATTTGACTGTTCATCTACCTGATGAGGTACTACTTAGCGGTCCAGTATAGTATGGCTGGATGTACCCTATTGAAAGACGGCTAGGCACTTTCAAGGGCTATGTTAGGAAAAGAGCCAGACCTGAGGGTTCCATTGCAGAGGCCTACATTGCTACAGAAGCATTGACATTCTGCTCAAAATACATTGAAACAGCTGATCAGCTTAGCAAAGAGGTGGGTGAAGACAATCCCGGGCTCAATGTTTCCGATTATTCTATTCGAGTTACCGGGAAGAGTCGACAAGAGGACAAACCTAAAGATTTGGACAAAATGGTTTGGTATGTGTTGAATAACTGTCCTGAGATACTACCTTATATTAAGTACGTGCTAAGTACTGCAGCTTAGAAATCATAATCTACTAAACTTGCAGCACATCTTATATATTTAGATGTTTTACGCAATCAATATGTTGTGCAGCATCTACAAAAAGGAGTTACTACGGCAAAATCCAAGAAACATTGACAAACTGGTTATGGCAGGATTTGCGAAATAGTTCAAGAGCCATGTAAGCTTTTGAATTGCACTATTAGTTTTTTAACATATTGAGTACATAAGATGATCAACTTGTCTATTTTCTAAACATAGGTTAAGAAGATGTGGGAGGATGGGTAGGCAGTTGATGATGCCCTTTACGCACTAGCAATGGGTCCTGATACTCGGGTAAGACATTATGAATCTTGCGTTGTTGGAGATGTGCACTACAATACCCTTGCACGCGAAGAAGGCAGGAAGACACAAAACAGTGCCATCATTAGCACGGATACGTACGACAGAGTGACAACTGAAATGTATGCTAACATAACAGACATTGTTCAGTTGCAGTATATCTCCAGTTTCGAGGATCATCGGTGTGTGGTTTTGTTGTGTTGTCGTTGGTATAACCTATTTTCTAGGTTTGCAAAACCCAAAGCTGATGATTTTTTCAAATCCATCAATGTCAAGGCGGCGTACCAGACGAACGAGCCTTTTATTTTGGCAAATCAAGCAACACAGATATTTTTCTAAGAAGCCACATTTGCACGTAGCGATGACTGGAGAGTATTGCAAATGTTTGAGCAGAGGAATTCATTTAATGAAGTTGCACAACAAGATGATGCTTACACCGCTCCTGATGTACAAGATTCCACATATGTTCCTAATATCTTTGAGAACCATCACGTCAATGACGCTGGCGAAAAGATTGCCTGTCGTGCTGTGGACATACAAGAGTTGATCTAGAAGAAGCCAACGTTTGAGGACATTGAGGATGAAGAAGAAGATGACACTCTAGGGAATTACGATTCATACTGATACACATGGCAAAGATGTTGGCGATGCTGCTGCGGATGATGATTAGATCGCTTTTGTCGTATTTGCTTGTCAGAAGACTTTTTTATCTACTATGTGAAATTGTGTTTGCTATGACAACTGAAACCTGATGAACATATTGTTTAGTATTTTGCTGTGAGAACATCACTTGTTATGTATGTTGATTTGTGTTTGGTGATTGTATGACGAGTAAAACATGATGACATTGTTGTTTAGTTGTACTCATATTTGGCTGTGAAACTTGAATTTGATGGCATAGTTTGCTGTTGGACAGCTAATTTGCTCGTTGTCTTCGAACGGGAACAAAGCTGACCCGACAGGGCCTCTGCTAATTTATTTATTTATTACCAAAAGGACCTCTGCTATTTATGTATTTATGAGCAAAAGGGGATACCCCCCGATTTCCGTTAATAGAAATCATTAGATGTTCACAACACTGCGCCCAGCCTGCTATACAGGTTTCATTCATTACGAGTTTCAGCAAAGTGCTCATGTCATAGCCACTGAATACATCACGAGTGCTACATACACTTCAAATAAATAGATAATCATCCTATAGAGCACATTGATTTTGCCCATTATCTTCACAAGCTCTTTCATCTCCTCATCATCTTCCTTCTGCTCTACATCTTCATCTTCTACCGTTCCTTCAGTTACTTGTCCAACACACCAACCCGCTGGTGATAGAGGCGAGGGTGTCATGTCCTCATCAGCTGGTATTGAGATTCCTCGGCTAACCAAATAATGAGCGTAGTTGCATTCCCCCACATCAGCAACTTCCCAGAAATACAAATCACACGAATCTTCCCTTTTCTGCACGAATCAAATTGGAAGATCATCAACCAAACTATTAAAAAAATCAGCAACTGAAAGCAGCAGAACAACACTTAAACATATTATTACCCCATGATTCAGGCATTTGTAGAAGACTCGACCAGGGTTGAGGATTGTGGTTGAGACGCGATGGATGACTCTGCATGATTTGTAGCAGTGGCACCACACCAATGGTAGTGGGTTGCGATGAGCAACCGGCTACGGTGCGTGTGCCGGCGGGGGTGTGATGAGACCCACATGTGATGTTACGGGTGGCGACTTGGTGCATATTTGGTTGTTGCCTGCTGAAGAGCAGGTTCACGAGCAGCCAGTGGACATGGTTGCTGCGGCCAGAGCTTCTGATGCTAGGCAGAGTAAGTAGAGAACAGGATAAGTGAACGTTGGATATGTCAGTTTCATTACATGCAGAGTAGCATAGCACCATATACAGTCATGGTCTAGGTTTGGATTCAAACCAGCTACAGGGGCATATCTCTCTTTTTTCTAAAACTCAGCAACATCTCTTTACTGGTACACTAGCTTGTTATGTACGCCTTCTCAAGTCTTTGATTTTCTTTCTTTTTTTGCGAGGAAGGAAGGAGGAAAAAATTGAGAGTTCCTGGGACTCGAGCCCAAGACCTCTCGGTTGAAAACCAAGGGTGCTAGTCACTTATGTGGCGAACGTTCCCTGGGAGGAGGACGGCAGACAAATGCATTTTGCTCGCAGTTTTATAGTTGCGACGCAAGATCGTACGGTCGCACTTTCGGGAATGTTATCAGGCGAACGAGCCCAGTTTTTCTTTTCTTCCTATATATAAAAAAGTATTCTACTTGGTGTCAGCTTAGTCGACAAACGATTGTGCCAACCTTGACCATTGGATTGACATTCAACGTCTGCCGTGTTTCCTTAGTCTCTTCTTTCTCCAGCCGCCAAAGCCAAACCAGCGCCGGTGGGACCGCCTGCTCCCGCCTCCCACGGCTGGCTATGCTGCCGCGCACACATCATAGCCACATTGCACCCTAAAACTCTGCGCATCTTCCACGGCTCCTGTTCGTTCCCGTCCGAGGCCTCACCATCGTCCTCCGCCTTGGTTCTCTTGCCGCAGCGCCGCCCTCCGGTGTTTTCAACATGGTCAACAACCGAGAGGAATAAGGAGATGACTGCACATGGTGAGGATGACAGTAGGGACCCAGCAGCGCGCGCAGTAATTTTGTTTTTTCAGGACGGAGAACGGGAGAAGGGTATCAACTGGGTTGTTCGGGAGCTGTGGCCCGTCTACCCTAGGCTTTTATTTCATATGTTTAGCACATGACCAGCCAAGTTTGGTTTTTTTTCTTTCTGAAAATGGCTAGCCCAGCTATTTCGTGTTTTGCAGAATAACCAACGTAGGCCTACTTGCTTTTCTACGCCCTGCCGGGCCGAAAATCTTTCAAGACGAGGAGGGATGTATTTTGTCCAGGAATTGGGCTATAAGTAATAAGAAATGGGCTATAAGTAATAATAAATGGGCTGTAAAATGAAACAAATACAGCAAACAGGCAATTAGTTCCAAAATACTTTTTTCTTTCGGATTTTGATATTTTAAATTTCATTTTTTTTGTGCGGGTAATATTTCATTGGATTTAAATTAAGGTATGTTTAGTTTTTAAATTAATTTGAATCTCGCTAGAAATTTCGGTCTGTATGCTGTTTGGGACTGATTTGGAGGCTGACTTGTGGGTCTATTAGGTTGACGTGTACGAAAAGGCTTTGTCAACTTAGTCCACAAACGATTCTAGTAGGAGTGACCATTGGATGTTAATCCAACGGCTGTGCTTCTTCTTCAATATCTGATCTTCTTGCTCCAGCCGCCCAAACAGGCCGCACCGCCCCACCCTACTCCATTGCTGGCCAGGCCATTCCTCTACTCACCCACACCTCCTGTTATTTTTCGGCGACGGTAGCCGGACCAGTAAACCCTCGTACTCCCCACCGCGTGGGCAACCACTGCCGAGTGCTCCCCAGCTCCGTGTCATTCCCTTCCTAGGCCTCGCCGTCATCCACCGCCCTGGTGCTCTCGGCACGGCGTGGTCAACGTGGTCAACGAGTGACATCCATCGGACGTGGACTGTACGTGGAGAGGCTGGCAGCTAGGTCCACGGCAGCACATAAGGAAATGCCTCCTTATTACGCGCAAAATAATGATTCCTCCACCTGACATCTGGGACCCACCAGAAGGGCCTCTGTATTTCGCGAAAAAAATGTTCCCCCTGCTGACAGGTCGGACCCACCAGCTATATCATTGCACGCAAGGAAGTGCCTCCTTATTACGCACAAAAATCAATACTCCCCCTGCTAGCTGGGACCCACCGTAATGTGAGGCTGACTTGTGGGCCTACTAAGATGACGGGGACGGAGGGCTTTGTCAACTTAGTAAGTATGAACGATTCTAGCTCCAGTGACCGTACATTGTCCATCCAACGGCCATAGTGCTTCTTCAACCTCTGGTCTTCTTGCTCCAGCCGCCCAAACAAGCGTCGGCCGTGCCGCCGGCTCCTGCCTCCCGTGTCCGGCTGTCCTGCCACCGCTGGCCATGCCATCCCTCTATACTCACCCACACCTCCTGTTATTCTCCGGCGACGGCAGCCTCACACCGCAGCCGAAGCAGTCAACCCACATACTCCCCTCCGCGTGGGCATCCACTGGTGCATCTTCCCCGGCTCTGTGTCATCCCCTTCCTAGGCCTCTTCGTCGTCCACTACCCTGGCGCTCTCGGCGTGGCGTGGTCAACGTGGTCAACGAACGACTTCCATCGGAAGAGTACTGTACGTGGAGAGGCTGACAGCTGGGTCCACGGCCGCTGCAAGGAAGTGCCTCCATATTACGCAGAAGATAATGATTCCTCCACCTGACAGCAGGGAGCCACCGGACGGGCCACCATATCTCGCAAAAAAGACGTTCCCCCTTACTGCTGGGACCCACCAGCTACATCTTCGCATGCAAGGAAGTGCTTCCATATTACGGGCAAAAAAATGATTCGCCCCCCTGACTGCTGGGACCCACCAGCTACATCTTCGCACGCAGGGAAATGCCTGACAGTCGGGACCCACCTGGTCGAAGCATACGTAGCGTTGTCATTCTGGTCGCGAACGTGTACATACATACTAGTCGATGTAGAGGCGCGCACGTGTCGCGAACGGCCAGGGTGCAAGAAAGAAAATACGGCCACGTACGTACATATGGGCGGGGTCTCGAATGCCTACTCGTGCATACGTACGGCCATGGCTCGTGTACATGGCTGGGTCGGAACGGAGAATCTGCGTCGTCGTCGTGCTCATGGGGAGGCAACTGACTGGGTCAGAACGGAATGCGTCATCGTGTTCATCGGGAGCCAACCGGCTTGGACGGAACAGGCAATGGAAACGAGGCCTGGCGTACCGCAGAACGGAAGAAACGGCCTTGTGTTTGACCGACCACGGTCGAAACGGGATCCTATTCATCGGGAGGGGTCTGGCGTACTACAAAACGGTCAAAACGGGGTCCTGTTCATCGGGAGGGGTGTGGCGTACCGCAAAATGGAGGAAACAAACTTGTGTTGGAGCGCTACGATCGAAACAGGGGTCATGTTCATCGGGAGGGGTGTGGCATACCGCAAAACGGGACTCCACGAGGTACTGTTCATCTCCACTGTCGACTGCCTCCACGGGCTACTGTTCATCCACCGTCCACCTCCTCCAGCCTCCACCTGCGACTATTCGTCCACGGGCTCCTGTTCATCCAGCCTCCACCGCGCACTCCTCCAGCAGCTACTGTTCAACCAGCCCTCTCCACGGGGTCCTGTTCAACCACCCCTTCACGGGCTACTGTTCATCCATCCCTCCACCGGCTACTGTTTAACCAGCCCTCCACTGGCCACTGTTCAACCAGCCCTCCAAGGCGTCCTGTTCATCCAGCCCTCCACGGGGTCCTGTTCATCCACCGGCTCGATCGATCGGGGTACTGTTCATCCAGCGGCAACGGCCTCTACTACCACAGGGTCATGTTCATCCAACCCCCCACCAGGAACTGTTTGTTGAAACCCCCTCAACAATGCTCACTCTTCATCAAGGGAAGGAGGCAGCAGTGTTTGATCATCTTCAGTTAGCAGCAGTAGCGAAGGAATCACTCGAGTTCAGTTAACAGCAAGGGATCGATCGATCGCTCGGGTTCAGTAACGCGTATCCTGCAGTGCAATCGCTCGGGTTCAGTTAGAGCCCAACGCCTCACACACACGTGCGTACGTACGAGAAAAACACGCATTGCTCAGCCCCCGACCACCCACCGTAACCGGGAACTCCCTGATATTTTCCTCGCCCTTGCTTCTACCACGGTATTTTCCGTCATGGACGGCCCAAAGAATGTCATGCAGCTGCGTCTCCGGCCCGCCCAGGACGAAAAGCCCATTTTCTGTCATGATTTTTTGCCATAGAAGTAGGACCCCACCACATCTATGATGATAGCGGGTTTTGTCACAATTATCATCATAGAAGTGTCATAAGTATGACAGAATTTTTTTCGTTCGGCCCAAAATGTCACGGATTTCTCTTTCTTTTGTAGTGACCTCACGGTGACGCAAATCACCTGTCAATATGGCGTCGAGCCCTCAAGGTGATTAAGTGGCTTCTAGTAATCACGTGGCAGCTCTATTGGAGACAGATTACCTTCACATGACACCCGTCCAGAGGGGTGTCAAGCAGATAAGCAGGAGATGATTAAGCGGCACGACAGGCTTGCCGGGCTTCACCCTCCACATGACACCTAGCAGTGCATTTAATGCACTTTGTCCAACTGCTAGAGTTATGTATGATAGCACTGTTAGCTATCTAATCGTTAGATAATGACTGTTTTGCCACTGTGGTTATCCCTTGAGCTACAAAAGTTGGTCAAAGACAAGAGATGAAAGGATTCGGACCCTTCACACTTGTATGCGTGTAGCTGCTCTTCCCCCAAGGCAACCTTGCTAGGCTCGAGCGTTTCGTGCCATTGTGCTCCTCCACTCATTCCACCTAAGCAGGAGTAGGGTTTTACGCATCACGGCGGCCCGAACCTGGGTAAAAAGCACATGTGTCATCGTCGTCGCGTTGCTTCATTGCTTCCGCTCTTTATGCAATGTGATCATCCCCCTTGCCGAACCACAAGGGGCTCATGGACCCATTGGTGATCTTGTCCACCCACGACAAGAAGCATCTACCTCTTTTAAATGAGATCAATACTAGTGGTGGCGTGGTTATCTATTTACAGGAGTCTAAAATGCAAACGTTCGACACATCTTCCCTTAAAGCTCTTTGCCCTAAACGTTTTGACCAGTTCGCTTATATTTCCTCTCATGGAGCTTCAGGCGGCATAATGACTATATGGTAGTCACCTTTTCTCTGGCCCGGTTTTGTTATCTGAACCATTTGCACTTGGCGTTGAATTCACTTCCACACAATCTGGTCATCATTGGAAGCTAGTTAACATTTAGGAGCCCTGTCAAGGTGAACAATGGGTAACTTATACTCAGTGGCGTTTTGACTTTCATATCCCACCCTCTGAAGATTGGCTACTCCTTGGCGATTTTAATTATATCCATTCTCCCGATAATCGCAACAAACCAGGTGGTGATGTGTGCAACATGCTTACATTCAATTATTTTATTTGTGAAGAAAACCTCACTAAGATCCCAATAAAACGTAGAGCATACACCTGGTCTAATATGCAGTAGAATCCTCTCTTGGAGCAACTCGATTGGTTTTTCACGTCAATAAATTGGACTGCTTGTTTTCCTAACACCGCAGTGACCCCACTCGGCAAACCTGTTTCTCATCACACGCCATGTTCGGTTATTATTAAGAACATGATCCCAAGAAGAAAACTATTCAGATTTGAAATGTATATGATAGCCCACCTGGGTTTTATGAAGTGGTTTCTCAAGCCTGGAACAAAGCTATCAGACATGGAAAAAACGCTAATGCTTCATCTAGACTATGTCAAAAGCTTAAGGCCGTCCGTCATGCCCTCAAACATTGGAGTAAACACATTTCTCGACTGAAAACTGCTATTGAAAACACGAAGAAAGCACTGCTAGAGCTTGATAATATTGAGGAATGTTGCACTCTCACGGTTCCATAAAGGAATTTCAGAAGCATACTCAAAAAGCACCTGATCCGACTGTTGCAATATCAAAAAGAACACTGGAAAAGGCATTGCAGAATAAGATGGATCTAGTTTGGAGACGAGAACTTGAAATTCTCCAAGCGATTGCAATGGAAAGGTATATAAAAAATTACATTAAAACTCTAAAGTCCAACAATGGAGTGGTGGTAGATGACTATGCTGCAAAAGAGGCAATTCTATTCGAAGCTTTCAAAGAACGCATGGGCAAAAGTAACCCCCAAGCCATGAAATTCAATCTTTCGAAAATGTTGCAAGAAGAAGTGAATTTTGCCAGCCTGACTACTCCATTCACACATGAAGAGATTGATGTTGTGGTCAAGGAAATGCCACCCGATTGGGCACCTGGTCCCAATGGCTTCAATGGTGCTTTTTTGAAGGCATGTTGGCCGATCATCGAGCAATACATTTACCTCCTATGCGAGCAATTCCACAGAGGTAATTTGAACCTTGAGAGTCTTAATTCTGGCTACATCACACTAATACCAAAAACTAATGCACCAGAAATGGTCAGTGATTTCCGTCCTATAACTCTCCTAAACTGCTGCCTTAAACTAGTTACCAAAATTTTGGCCAACCGCCTCCAAAGAATTATTCTACATGTTATATACCGAAATCGGTATGGATTGCTCCGTGGACGATCAATATGTGACTGCCTCGCTTGGGCATTCGAATACATTCATCAGTGTCAAGCATCAAAAAAATAGATAGTAATGTTGAAAATAGACTTCGTTAAAGCATTTGACACCATCGAGCACTCTGCCATGCTTCTGATCATGCAAAAGATGGGGTTCCCGAAGAAATGGCTCACCTGGATGGAAAGTATCTTCTCCTTAGGCAAATCATCGATCTTGCTTAATGGGTACCCGGCAAACAATTCCACTGTAAATGTGGAGTACAATAGGGCGATCCATAATCACCAGTGATCTTCGTATTAGCAGTCGACCTGCTTCAATCAGCAATCAACGAGGCCCTTGAACTTGAGCTCATCAAACACCCTATTGCACCAAAAGGAGACGAGAAGTATCCTGTCATCCAATATGCAGATGAAACAACCATTATTTTACCTGCTTGTCTTACTCAAGCTGCCAAGAAAAAGAAAATCCTGGAAGACTATGCCACCTCCGTTAGACTCAATATCAACATTCAGAAGTCAATGTTAGTGGCTATTAACAGACCATAGGATAAATGCAATGAACTTGCCAAGTTGTTCGGCTGCACCCAAGCTAGTATGCCCGTCACCTACCTAGGGCTGCCAGTTGGCACCACCAGACCTTCATTGCTCGACATGACACTGTTTGTTTGCAAGGCATAAAGGAAAATCACAGCCGCTATGTCTCTCATGTCTCATGCGGGCAAACTGGCATTACTGCACTCACTCATCACTTCTCTGGCTATATACCCGATGGTCACCTTAGGACTACCCCCAAAAATCATTGCCCAACTAGACAATATTTGACGACTGTCTCTGGGACAAGAACACCATAGATGGAGAGAAATGCAATTCCTTGGCTGCATGGAATATGGTCTACCACCCCAAGAAGAGTGGAGGCCTCGGGGTTATTAACCTAAAATTGCAAAATGATGCACTCCTACTCAAATTCCTCCACAAGTTTTATAACTGCTATGACATACCATGGGTGAGCCTCATTTAGAACATGTACTATATTGATGATGTACCACATGATGTCGAACCGCGTGGCTCCTTTTGCTTGCGTGATCTCATACAACTAATACCCATTTATCGTGGCATCACTAAGGTCCAAGTGCAATGTGGCACATCGGCTCAGTTCTGCAAAGATGATTGGAATCACTCGATCTATGAAGAGAAATACCCGAGAGCATACTCCTACTTCATGTTTGAAGATGTCTCGATCCATGATTTCCTTACCACAATCGACTTGTCCACGACCTTTCACCTCCCACTCTTGATGCAAGCCCATGAGGAACTAAGACAGATCCAAGCTAAGGTGACTTATACGGACATATCAGGGACAAAAGACACATGGACATGCTGCTGGGGAGTGAGTAACTGCAAAACCACGACATATTACAATAACTACTTTAGGGACATAAATGCCCATGCAGCGTTTAAATGGTTGTGAAAGACTAAATGCTCAGCCAAGATCAAGGTCTTCGGCTGGTTGCTACTGTCCGACCGATTCAACACCAGAAATACATTGAAAAGGAGGCACTACAACATCGGTGACAACCTTAATTGCCTCTTATGTGGAGAACACTTTGAAGAAACAGTGGAACATCTCTTCTTCCACTGTACCTTTAATAGGGAATGCTGGCAGATACTAAACATCACATCGAGTGGACATCTGATTAGACTTGAGCTTATTGAACACAAGAAGGCAAGTCACATGCGCAAAATGATCATGGAGACCTGATGTCTACTACGCAACTTTATTCTTGTAGACTCGTGTTGGGCCTCCAAGCGCAAAGTTTTGTAGGACAGTAGCAATTTTCCCTCAAGTGGATGACCTAAGGTTTATCAACCCGTGAGTGGTGTAGGATTAAGATGGTCTCTCTCAAATGACCCTGCAATCAAATATAAGAAATCTCGTGTGTCCCCAACACACCCAATACAATGGTAATTTGTATAGGTGCACTAGTTCGGTGAAGAGATGGTGATAAAAGTGTAATATGGATGGTACAAATATATTTTCATAATCTGAATAAATAAAAACAGCAAGGTAGCAAATAGTAAACGGGCACAAAAACGGTATTGTAATGCTCTAAAACAAGTCCTGGGGTCCGTACTTTTGCTAATGCAATCTCTCAACAGTGCTAACATAGTTGGATCATATGATTATCCCTCAAAGTGCAATAAAGAATCGCTCCCGAGTTCCTATTAGCGGAGAACAAAAGATAGAAATATTTTGTAGGGTACCAAACCACCTCAAAGCTATTCTTTCCGATCGATCTAATCAAGAGTTCGTACTAGAATAACACCATATGACACACATCAACCAACTCTAATGTCACCTAGATACTCCAATGTCACCACGAGTATCTGTGAGTTAATTCTATGATATGCATCAAACAACTTCAGGATCATAACATTCTGTAACGCCCACGATGCGGCTATATCTCCCACGTGTCGAGGCACGACTTAGAGGCATAACCGCATTGTAGGTATTGTCGCAAGAAGGGTCATCTTTACACAATCCCATGTAATGAACAAGAATGGCATAACGAGAGTTGGCTTACAATCGCCACTTCACACAATACATAAATAATTCATACATCATCCAAAATCCACACATAGACCGACTACGGTCAAATCCAAATGAAAATAAGATAACCCCAAATGCTAGATCCCCGATCGTCCCAACTGGGCTCCACTACTTATCATCAGGAAAAGAAACAAAGTAACGACCACGTTCCTCGTCGAACTCCCACTTGAGCTCGGTTGCGTCATCTGCACTGGCATCGTCGACACCTTCAACTGTTTTGGTAGAGTCACGAGGACTCAGCAATCTCACACCCGCGAGATCAAGACTATTTAAGCTTGTAGGGAAGGATGGTGTAATGAGGTGAAGCTGCAGCAGGCACTAAGCATATATGGTGGCTAACATACGCAAATGAGAGCGAGAAGGGAAGCAACGCAATGGTCGTGAAGCTAGAAATGATCAAGAAGTGATCCTGAAACAACTTACCTTCATGCATAACTCAAACCGTGTTCACTTGCAGGACTCCGCCGAGAAGAGACCATCACGGCTACACACACGGTTGATGTATTTTAATTAAGTCAAGTGACAAGTTCTCTACAACCGGACATTAACAAATTCCACCTGCCTCATAACCATGGGCACGGCTTTCGAAAGATAATACCCTGCAGGGGTGTCCCATCTTAGCCCATTATAAGCTCTCACGCTCAATGAAGGATAAACCTTCTCCCGGGAAGGCCCGATCAGTCTCGGAATCCCGGTTTACAAGACATTTTGACAATGGTAAAACAACTCAAGCAAAGTCGCCCGATGTGCCGACAAATCCCGATAGGAGCTGGACATATCTCGTTCTCAGGGCACACCGGATGAACACTACGTACAACTAAAACCAGCCCTCGAGTTTCCCCAAGGTGGCGCTGCAAGTGGCTCTAGTTTGGACCAGCACTCAGAGGAACACTGTCCCGGGGGTTTACATAAAGATGACCCTCGGGCTCGCGAAAACCCATGGGAAAAAGGCTTAGGTAGGCAAATGTAAAACCAAGGTTGGGCCTTGCTGGAGGAGTTTTACTCAAAGCGAACTGTCAAGGGGGTCGCATAAATCACCCAACCGCGTAAGGAACGCAAACTCAAGGAACATAAAACCGGTATGACGGAAACTAGAGCGGCAAGAGTGGAACAAAACACCAGGCATAAGGCCGAGCCTTCCACCCGTTACCAAATATATAGATGCATTAATTAAATAAGAGATATTGTGATATTCCAAAATATCCATGTTCCAACATGGAACCAACTTCAACTTCACCTGCAACTAGCAACGCTATAAGAAGGGCTTAGCAAAAGCGGTTACTTAGCCAAACAACGGTTTGCTTGGAAAGGATGGTTAGAGGCTTAACATGGCAATATGGGAGGCATGATATAGCAAGTGGTAGGTAGCGCAGCATAGCAATAGAACGAACAACTAGCAAAGCAAAGATAGAAGTGATTTCGAGGGTATGGTCATCTTGCCTGCAAGGTTCTCAGAGTTGTCGAAAACTTGATCCTCGTATGCGTACTCAACAGGTTCCTCGTTCACAAACTCGTCTCCCAGCTCTACCCATAGCAAGAACACAAGCAAAGGAACCACAATCAATCACGGGAAATGCACAAGCAACATGACGCAATACATGCATGATATGCGAGACATGATATGTGATGCGTATGCGTGCTCCGGAAAAAAAAGGATGAAGAAGACAGTAACTTGGCAAACCAAGTATGCCACTGAAAAGATGAAATGATTTCGGTCGAAATCGATATAAAGATCACCCGAAACGGATGCACGGTTTGGAAATGGCAAGCAAAACCAGAATAACACGAATCTGCGATTAACAACATGATAGCACTTAGAATACATCAAGCAACTATGCTACAGCACCCCAACATAGCAACAAAGCATATGGCAGTAATCGACAGGAGATGCTTGACAAAAGATGAACAATGAGCTACGGCTAGATCACACCATAACAAGTTCAAACAACCATGGCAAAAGTGCAAAAGATATCAGGTTCACAGACTTGGTGAAATTACTGGACATGGCATAAACAGCATGAGGTAGCAATGTTCAGAGCAAGCAATCAACATGCTACAAGAACTTAACATAGCAAAACAAGTCATGGCATGAATCTACTAAAAGCATAGAACAAAAGTCCCTTACTGACCATGAGCCAAAAGGGATCAGAAGATATGATGGCACCCATGTAAACATAGCAAGTTTCATTAACAGGTTTCAGACTTGGTGAGCTTGATTCACTCATCACAAAGCAATGCATGACAAAACAAGCATACCTACAGCAAGATGGCATGTTTGTGAATCTATACATGGCAAGAGCAAATACATAGCATGTATGGATCAACTACAACAACCTTGGCAAAATTGAATATCATGTTAACATTCTGCCAGAAATATTTCATAGCAAAAGTAGAGCAAGATTAAGACATCCTAGGGCACTCCATAATTGCAAACAGGGGAATGGATGGATAGAGCACAACTATATCTACAAAACATCCTTACTGAACATACTCAAAATAAGCATGGATCTCTCTGTACCCACATGGATACGTAGCAACAAAATAACAGCAGATAAAAGAAACATCACGAAGTCTAGTTTGCATTCTTGTGCTAGTCACCACATAGATCACAAAAATACATGGCATACATCTCTGTAAATATAGCATGGCATAGATCAAAACACATGTAGAGCTCCTACTCATAATACGCACACATTAAATGCAACAAAAATAACAAAACACCAAGTTCTGTTAAGTAACAGCAGTAAACATCACATAGCACTCTTGCATCAGAGATTTGGGCATCAAGCTGGACTCAAATGAACATGGCACAATAAAACAAAATGAAGAGCATCTCGAGATGAACATTTCCTTATATCATGCACGCAAAACAGAGCCGTATGTATTGATATATGATGCGATGAATATGAGGACATAATGTGAAAATACTTCGGAACTTGGAGAAATATCGGGGTCAACCTCTCTTTGGATCTGGCACGCGAACCGAGGCGGCGGCGGATCTCGCCGGATCTCCACCGGAGAAGTGGCCGGAGGAGAGGGAGACACGGACGAAGGTCGGGCGGAGAGGGAGGAGACCGGAGTAGGCGGCGAGGCGCGGTGTTGGGGCACGCCCGCGCGGGGCGCACGGGTCCCGGCGACCGGGGCGGCGAGGCGCGGCATGGGCGAGGTGGCGGCGGTCGGCAGCGGACGGCGGACGCGGCCGCGCAGGAGCAGAGATGGCGGGAGCCACGCGGGGCGCGGGAGGCGCGCTAGCTCAGGCGCGCGGGCCGGGAGGGCCCGATCCGGGTCCCGGCGGGCCTACGGCGGCGGGGAGCGGGCAGGGCGACGTGGCGCCTGCCCGTTGGCTCGGGGCAGCGGCGGCGTTTCGTCCGGCTTGGGCCGGACGTGTCCAACTGAGGCACGGTTTTTTCCCACACGATCGTGATCGAACGCCCGAGAGCATGGAGGTGACTTAGATGGGTTATTGGGCTGTTTTGGAGGGGTGTTGGGCTGCAACACACAAGAGGACTTTGCGGTTACCCGGTTAACCGTTGGAGCGTCAAACGACCTCCAAATGGAACGAAACTTGACAGGTGGTCTACCAGTGGTGTACCAAGGCCACGTGACAAACCTCGGTCCATTCCGAGAACGTTTAACACTCGCTCACAAAAAGAGACAAGAGGGGTGAGCCGGTGCATGTGGGAGTGTCGGATTGCAAAATGGACAACGGGGAAAATGCTCGGATGCATGAGACGAACACGTATGCAAATGAGATGCGCATGATGATATGATATGAGATGCATGACATGAACAAAATGCAAAACGAAAGACAAAACCCAGCCACGGAGGAAATATCATAACACATAGCCGAAAATGGCAAGAGTTGGAGTTAACAAATATAGAAAGTTACATCCGGGGTGTTACAACACTCCACCACTACGAGAGGATCTTGTCCCGAGATCTAGGACTGAAAGAACTCCGGATATTCGGAACGGAGGTGGTCCTCACGTTCCCAGGTGGCTTCTCGGTCGGAATGGTGCGACCACTTCACTTTCAGGAATTTGATTGACTTGTTGCGAGTCTTGCACTCAGGTTCTTCAAGAATAGCAACGGGGTGCTCATGATAAGACAGATCTTCTTGGAGGTCAATCTCTTCGAAGTTGATGGTGCGCTCAGGAGTCTTGAAGCACTTGCGGAGCTGTGACACGTGGAACACATCGTGCACGTTCGCGAAGTTGGAGGGAAGCTCAAGTTGATAGGCGAGGTCGCCTCTTTTGCCAATGATCATGAAAGGACCCACGTATCTAGGGGCAAGCTTCCCTTTGATACCGAAGCGACGAGTGCCTTTCATTGGAGAGACGCGGAGGTAGACATGGTCTCCGATCTCGAAAACCAAGTCACGGTGCTTGCTATCATAGTAACTCTTCTGGCGCGATTCCGCGGCTTTGACATTTTCACGGATGACTTTACACATTTCTTCAGTCTCTGTGATTAAGTCATTACCAAGAAGTTGGCGTTCACCAGTCTCTGACCAATTGAGAGGAGTACGACACTTTCTGCCATAGAGAATCTCGAATGGGGCCTTGCCCAAACTCGCTTGGAAGCTGTTGTTGTAGGAGAATTCGGCATATGGAAGACAATCTTCCCACTTCATGCCAAAGGAATTGACACAAGCCCTGAGCATGTCTTCAAGGATTTGATTGACTCGCTCGACTTGGCCACTAGTTTGAGGATGGAAAGCTGTGCTGAAGCGAATGTTGGTGCCCATGGCCTTCTGGAAGGAGTCCCAGAACTTAGAAGTGAAGATGCTTCCACGATCTGAAGATATCAATTGTGGAATGCCGTGCAAGTAGACAATCCTGGAGGTGTATAGCTCTGCCAACTGAGCTGTTGTGATAGATTCTTTGATTGGAAGGAAATGAGCCACTTTAGTAAGCTTGTCAATTACAACGAAGATAGCATCATTTCCGCGCTTGGACTTGGGAAATCCAGTCACGAAGTCCATTTCGATATGATCAAACTTCCATTCTGGTATAGCAAGAGGTTGGAGGAGACCAGCTGGTCGTTGGTGTTCTGCTTTCACCCTTCGACAGACATCACATTCATTCACGAATTGAGCGATATCTCGCTTCATTCGAGTCCACCAATACGACTGCTTGAGGTCATGGTACATCTTCGTACTTCCATGATGAATGGAAAGAAGAGAATTGTGCGCCTCGTTCATAATGACTTTCCTTAGATCACCTTTAGGAACCACAATCCGGTCCTCGAAGAATAAAGTGTCTCTGTCATCAATGCGATAGCACTTGTATTTGGAAAGACCCTTGTCGATACCACGTTTCACCTTCTTCACCATGGTATCCAGGAGTTGTGCCTCACGAATTTGATCTTCCAAAGTAGGAGAGACTATGAGGTTGGCAAGAAAGCCTTGAGGAACAACTTGGAGATTCAGCTTGCGGAAAGCTTCACAAAGATCCGGTTGGAATGGCTTGAGGATTAAGCTGTTGCAATAAGCCTTCCTGCTCAAAGCATCTGCAATGACATTGGCCTTGCCTGGAGTATATTCAATACTCGGATTGTACTCTTGAATCATTTCGACCCATCGAGTTTGCCTGAGGTTGAGGTTGGGCTGAGTGAAGATGTACTTGAGACTCTTGTGATCGGTGAATATGTCCACTTTTCTTCCCAACAAGAGATGTCTCCATGTTATTAATGCATGGACAACTGCCGCCAACTCAAGATCGTGAGTGGGGTAGTTCTTTTCGTTGGGCTTCAACTGACGAGAGGTATAGGCCACAACTTTCTTCTCTTGCATTAACACAGCACCGAGACCTTGAAGAGAAGCATCACAGAAAACTTCGAATGGCTTGGATTCGTCAGGAGGAGTTAAGACAGGAGCTGTGACGAGTTTCTCTTTGAGAGTGTTGAAAGCAACGTCACACTCAGGAGTCCAGACATACTTCACATGCTTCTGGAGGAGGTTGGAAAGAGGCTTTGCAATCTTAGAGAAATTCTCAACGAATCTTCGGCAATAGCTTGCAAGACCAAGAAAACTGCGAAGCTGCTTGACATTCTGAGGAGGTTCCCAATTCACAATTGCAGACACCTTCTCGGGATTAACAGCGATGCCCTTGGCAGAGATGATATGACCAAGGTAAAGAACTTCATCAAGCCAAAACTCACATTTGGAAAACTTCGCATAGAATTGATACTCTCTGAGCTTGTCGAGCACCAATCGCAAATGTTTGGCATGATCCTTCTTATTCTTGGAGAAGACCAAGATATCATCGAGATACACCAGGACGAATTCATTGGTATAGGGGTTGAAGATGAAATTCATCATCCGAGAGAATGTTGGAGGAGCATTGACAAGGCGGAAAGACATGACAGTATATTCCTAAGAACCAAAGCTTGTTCTGAATGCTGTCTTGGGAATATCTTCTTCACGAATGCGAATCTGATGATAACCCATTCAAAGGTCAAGCTTGGAGAAGACTTTAGCACCATTAAGTTGCTCGAATAGCTCATTGATGTTGGGAGGTGGATACTTGTTCTTGATTGTCTTCTTGTTCAATGGACGGTAGTCGACACAAAGTCTGTCCGTGCCATCCTTCTTCTGGACAAAAAGAACACCACAACCCTATGGAGATGAACTCGGTCTGATCAGACCCAGATGCTCTTGATCATCGACCTGTTTCTTCAATTCCTTCAGCTCCTTGGGTCCAAGCTTGTAAGGACGCTTGCAAACGGGTTCCGTGCCAGGCTCAAGATCGATAACGAACTCAACTGGCCGGTGAGGTGGCATACCCGGAAGCTCTTCTGGAAAGACATCTTGATACTCACAAACGACTGGAATCTGAGAGATAGCATCCAACTCGCCCTTCTCATTGAGAGAAAATAACCAAATAGTTTCATCACGAGCGGTATAGATGATAACATCCTCAGAAGAGTGTGTCAATTTAATTTCCCTGGCGGCACAATCAAGTTGAGCCTTGTGCTTAGAAAGCCAGTCCATCCCGAGAATTAGATCAATATCAGAGTCGCCAAGAACAAAAGGTTTAGACAGAAATTTATAGTTGCCCATTTTTATAGAAACCTCTGGAATCATTGTGGTAGCCCTCATAGAAGAGCCCGGAGAAACAACTCCCATGGGTTTTTCCAAAATTTCCGACATGAAATCATGCTTTGCAACAAATGATCTTGACATGAAACAATGCGATGCACCAGTATCAAAAAGAACTTTTGCAGGAAAGTCGTTAACAGGAAGATTACCCATTATCACATCAGTACATTCCTCCGCTTGAGCTTCATTCATCATGTTCACCTTTGCAGACTTGGGATTATGCTTGACCACTGCATTGCTGGAAGATCTCACAGGAGGAGGAGGCGGAAGGCGCCTTTGGTTGAAGCAGTTGTTAGCATAGTGACCTTTCTGGCGACACTTGTTGCAAGTCACCTCTGAGAGTGGACGATGATAAGGAGCATTCGACTTTGGAGCTTGATTCTGAGACTTGTTCTGATAGCCAGGGTTGGGTGGGTGGGAAGATCCATGGCCAGCTTTGTTCTTCTGCTGGAAAGGCTGACGAAACGGAGGAGGAGGAGGCCACCAGAACTTCTGTTGCTTAGCAGCCACTAGTGAGGAAGAAGAAGACTGAACTGCGTCCCTGACTCTCTTCTTAGAAGCCTCACACTTGAGCTGAGCAGCCTCTTGCTTCAGTGCCATATTGTAAAAATCATCATACTTGGTCGGCTCAAAAAGCACGAGAGGTAATTGCAGATCTTCTCTGAGGCCACCTCTGAATTGATAGATCATGCTCTTTTCATCAGGAACATCTTGCTTAGCAAAGCGAGCGTGTTTCTGAAACTGAGTATTCTATTGATACACAGACATGCTGCCTTGCTTGAGATTGCGGAACTCCTCACGCTTGTTCTCAACAACACTTTGTGGAATGTGGTGAGCTTTGAAGTCTCGGCGGAAATCATCCCAGGTAATCACACGACCTCCTCTGGAATCTTTGTATTGTTGATACCACTCGGCAGCTTGATCCTTGAGTTGAAAAGAAGCGAACTTGACAAAGTCCTCAGGCCCGACATTGCTACATTCAAAATGCTTGTTGACGTCCACGAGCCAATCATCGGCGTCTGTGGCCTTGGCACAGTAGCTGAAAGACTTCGGCTGATTTGCGAGGAACTGGTTGAGGGTAGCGAAATGAGGCTGATTGTTGCCTTGGCCTTGATTTCCTTGATTGCCTTGCCCTTGGGTGCATTCTTGCAAGAGTTGCAAAATCATCTGAGCATTGGCGTTGGTGGCTGCCATGATAGCTTGCCATGCCTCCGGAGGCGGAGGTGGTGGCGGAGGGTTCGTCTGACTCCCCTCATTGCGTTCCGGATTCTGACGTGT
The DNA here is from genome assembly GCF_018294505.1 of Triticum aestivum. Lineage (NCBI taxonomy): Eukaryota > Viridiplantae > Streptophyta > Magnoliopsida > Poales > Poaceae > Triticum > Triticum aestivum. Next base: position 250,217,610 of record NC_057805.1, read on the forward strand.
TGGCGGAGCCATCCTGAAGAGGGTGACATCCGTTAGCATCTTGATAGACAAATAGACAAGTTAAATCAACAGATAGAAATTGCAACATATAGTCTTCACAATAAACATTCGAACGAGGATGAACGAATGAATTCCATAGTAAATCATCACACTTCCATTAAGGTGAGAAGCCACTTGATAAGAGATTGATGAATAAAATAACAAGGTACAAGTGGAACAAATAAGTGGTAAGGATTACCCAATCACAAACCAAATATCTGCGGAAGAAATGCTAAGAGCTACTTGAATCCCACCTATAAACACCCGAAAGTTTCTGGTTATGCAATCTGGTGTTGGGGATACAGGGGACACAAAATATATCACCCAAACTAGCAATCCCTAGATCCAGCTGTATCCATCCGTCAACACATAACCAAGAAACCTTCAGAAATCGTGTACCTCAACCTTCGAAAAGCATCCGTTATACGAGTTATGGCAACGATAACTCAGGTATTTTCGATGTTGGCGAAACTCAGGTATTCCAGAACTGCAACGATAAAATTGTGATGACAACACCTCGGAGCTCAACTCCTCGGGACACTGCCACAACCCCTAAATGTCAGGAGGCACCCAGAACAATGTTCTCGTCACAAAACCATCGGAACGATTCCAAGATACCCGCGTGATCCTAAAATAATTTTTAGTGAAATTTGAGGTGAGAAGAGTCAAAACTTCTACGTCAGGAGACCTCACCAGAGCGACGAAGGGACTGAGGAGTAAAAGGAATCCTACTCTCCGATATATATAATCCTAAGACTCAAAACATTTTTTGTTCTAGACTCAACAACACCAGCGATTCGATCAAGCAGGGGGCTCCTAAGTCTGGGATGGCTCTGATTACCAACTTGTAACGCCCACGATGCGGCTATATCTCCCACGTGTCGAGGCACGACTTAGAGGCATAACCACATTGTAGGTATTGTCGCAAGCAGGGTCATCTTCACACAATCCCATGTAATGAACAAGAATGGGATAATGAGAGTTGGCTTACAATCGCCACTTCACACAATACATAAATAATTCATACATCATCCAAAATCCACACATAGGCGTACTACGGTCAAACCCAAATGAAAATAAGATAACCCCAAATGCTAGATCCCCGATCGTCCCAACTGGGCTCCACTACTGATCATTAGGAAAAGAAACATAGTAACGACCACGTTCCTCGTCGAACTCCCACTTGAGCTCGGCTGTGTCATCTGCACTGGCATCGTCGACAGCTGCAACTATTTTGGTAGAATCTGTGAGTCACGAGGACTCAGCAATCTCACACTCGCGAGATCAAGACTCTTTAAGCTTGTAGGAAAGGATGGTGTAATGAGGTGAAGCTGCAGCAGGCACTAAGCATATATGGTGGCTAACATACGCAAATGAGAGCGAGAAGAGAAGCAACGCAACGATCACGAAGCTAGAAATGATCAAGAAGTGATCCTGAAACTACTTCCGTTCGTGCATAACTCAAACCGTGTTCACTTCCCGGACTCCGCCGAGAAGAGACCATCACGGCTACACACACGGTTGATGTATTTTAATTAAGTCAAGTGACAAGTTCTCTACAACCGGACATTAACAAATTCCCATCTGCCTCATAACCGCGGCCACGGCTTTCGAAAGATAATACCCTGCAGGGGTGTCCCAACTTAGCCCATTATAAGCTCTCACGGTCAACGAAGGATAAACCTCCTCCCGGGAAGGCCCGATCAGTCTCAGAATCCCGGTTTCCAAGACATTTCAACAATGGTAAAACAAGTCCAGCAAAGCCGCCCGATGTGCCGACAAATCCCGATAGGAGCTGCACATGTCTCGTTCTCAGGGCACACCGGATGAACACTACGTACAACTAAAACCAGCCCTCGAGTTTCCCCAAGGTGGCGCTGCAAGTGGCTCTATTTTGGACCAGCACTCAGAGGAACACTGGCCCGGGGGTTTAAATAAAGATGACCCACGGGCTCGCGAAAACCCAAGGGAAAAAGGCTTAGGTAGGAAAATGTAAAACCAAGGTTGGGCCTTGCTGGAGGAGTTTTACTCAAGGCGAACTGTCAAGGGGTTCCCATATATCACCCAACCGCGTAAGGAACGCAAACTCAAGGAACATAAAACCGGTATGACGGAAACTAGGGCGGCAAGAGTGGAACAAAACACCAGGCATAAGGCCGAGCCTTCCACCCTTTACCAAATATATAGGTGCATTAATTAAATAAGAGATATTGTGATATTCCAAAATATCCATGTTCCAACATGGAACCAACTTCAACTTCACCTGCAACTAGCAACGCTATAAGAAGGGTTGAGCAAAAGCGGTAACTTAGCCAAACAACAGTTTGCTAGGAAAGGATGGTTAGAGGCTTGACATGGAAATATGGGAGGCATGATATAGCAAGTGGTAGGTAGCGCAGCATAGCAATAGAACGAACAACAAGCAAAGCAAAGATAGAAGTGATTTCGAGGGTATGGTCATCTTGCCTGCAAGGTTCTCAGAGTTGTCGAAAACTTGATCCTCGTAAGTGTACTCAACAGGTTCCTCGTTCACGAACTCGTCTCCCAGCTGTACCCATAGCAAGAACACAAGCAATGGAACCACAATAAATCACGGGAAATGCACAAGCAACATGATGCAATACATGCATGATATGCGAGACATGATATGTGATGCGTATGCGTGCTCCGGAAGAAAAAGGATGAACAAGGCAGTAAGTTGGCAAACCAAGTATGCCACTTGAAAGATGAGATGATTTCGGTCGAAATCGATATAAAGATCACCGGAAACGGATGCACGGTTTGCAAATGGCAAGCAAAACCAGAATAACACGAATCTGCGATTAACAGCATGATAGCACTTAGAATACATCAAGCAACTATGCTACAACACCCCAACATAGCAACAAAGCATATGGCAGTAATCTACAGGAGATGCTTGACAAAAGATGAACAACGAGCTACGGCTAGAACACAGCAGAACAAGTTCAAACAAGCATGGCAAAAGTGCAAAAGATATCAGGTTCACAGACTTAGTGAAATTACTGGACATGGCATAAACAGCATCAGGTAGCAATGCTCAGAGCAAGCAATCAACATGCTACAGGAACTTAACATAGCAAAACAAGGCATGGGATGAATCTACGAAAAGCATAGAACAAAATTCCCTTACTGACCATGAGCCAAAAGGGATTAGAAGATATGATGGCACCCATGTAAACATAGCAAGTTTCGTTAACAGGTTTCAGACTTTGCAGAAAACAGAACATGACATTAACAGAAATTATGAGGGCATCTTGGTGAGCTTGATTCACTCATCACATAATAATGCATGACAAAACAAGCATACCTACAGCAAGATGGCATGTTTATGAAGCTATATATGGCAAGGGCAAATACATATCATGTATGGATCAACGACAACAACCTTGGCAAAATTGAATATCATGTTAACATTCTGCCAGAAATATTTTATAGCAAAGGTAGAGCAAGATTAAGACATCCTAGGGCACTCCATAATTGCAAACAGGGGCATGGATGGATAGAGCACAACTATGTCTACAAAACATCATTACTGAACATACTAAAAATAAGCATGGATCTCTCTATAGCCACATGGATACGTAGCAACAAAATAACAGTAGATAAAAGACAGCAAAATCCTGTCCCTGAAAACAGAAATATCACGAAGTCTAGTTTGCATGCTTGTGCTAGTCACCACATAGATCACAAAAATACATGTTATACACATCTGTAAAGATAGCATGGCATAGATCAAAACACATGTAGAGCTCCTACTCGTAAGATGCACACATTAAATGCAACAAAAATAACAAAACACCAAGTTCTGTTAAGTAACAGCAGTAAATATCACATAGCACTCTTGCATCAGAGATTTGGGCATTAAGATGGACTCGAATGAACATGGCACAATGAAACAAAATGAAGAGCATCTGAAGACGAACATTTCGATATATGACGCAGGCAAAACGGAGCCGTATGTAATGAGATATGATGCGATGAACATGAGCACATAATGTGAAAATACTTCGGGACTTGGAGGAAAAATCGGGGTCAACCTCTCTTTGGATCTGGCACGCGAACCGAGATGGTCGCGGATCTCGCCGGATCTCCGCCGGAGAAGTGGCCGGAGGAGAGGGAGACGCGGACGGAGGTCGGGCGGAGAGGGAGGAGACCGGAGTAGGCGGCGAGGCGCGGCGTCGGGCACGCCGGCGCGGGGCGCGCGTGTCCCGTCGACCGGGGCGGCGAGGCGCGGCACGGGCGAGGTGGCGGCAGTCGGCGGCGGACGGCAGACGTGGCCGCGGAGGAGCGGAGACGGCGGGCGGCCGCGGGAGCCACGCGGGGCGCGGGAGGCGCGCCGGCTCGGGCGCGCGGGCCGGGAGGGCCTGATCCGGGTCCCGGCGGGCCTGCGGCGGCGGGGAGCTGGCAGGGCGATGTGGCGCGCGCCCGTTGGCTCGGGTCGGCGGCGGCGTTTCGTCCGGCTTGGCCGGACGTGTCCGGCGGCGCGAGGGAAGGGAAGACTAGGGTTTGGACCCGAAATTTCGGAGGGGGAGGTGTTTATATAGGCATAGGGAGCTAGGAGAGTCCAAATGAGGCACGGTTTTCGCCCACACGATCGTGATCGAACGCCTGAGAGCATGTAGGTGACTTACATGGTTTATTGGGCTGTTTTGGAGGGGTGTTGGGCTGCAACACACAAGAGGACTTTGCAATTACCCGGTTAACCGTTGGAGCGTCAAACGACCTCCAAATGGAACGAAACTTGACAGGTGGTCTACCGGTGGTGTACCAAGGCCACTTGACAAACCTCGGTCCATTCCGAGAATGTTTAACACCCGCTCACGAAAAGAGACAAGAGGGGTGCGCCGGTGCATGTGGGAGTGTCGGATTGCAAAACGGACAGCGGGGAAAATGCTCGGATGCATAAGACGAACACGTATGCAAATGAGACGCGCATGATGACATGATATGAGATGCATGACATGAACAAAATGCAAAACGAAAGACAAAACCCAGCCACGGAGGGAATATCATAACACATAGCCGAAAATGGCAAGAGTTGGAGTTAACAAATATAGAAAGTTACATCCGGGTGTTACACATTCAATCCACACAAAGAACTACAAGGAGACCCCAAAGTTTCTATCAGAGAAAAGATAATAAAAACGTGCTTCAACCTCTATGCATAAATTACCCCAATGTCACCTCGGGAATCCGCAAGTTGAGTGCCATAACATACATCAAGTGAATCAATATGATACCCCATTGTCACCTTAAGTATTCATACCGCAAGACATACATCATGTGTTCTCATATCTGAACATTCAGTCTAACAAGACAAAACTTCAAAGGGTAAAGATTCAATTCATCACAACAAGAGTATAGAGGGGAGAAACATCATATGATCCAACTATGTTAACAAAGCCCATGATATAGATCATGAGAGCGAGAGAGATTAAACACATAGCTACTAGTACAAACCCTCAGCCCCGAGGGTGGACTACTCACTCCTCATCATGGTGGCCGCCTGGATAATGAAGATGGCCACCGAAGATGATTCCCCCCTCCGGCAGGGTGCCGGAATGGGTCTAGAATGCATTTCGGTGGCTACAGAGCCTTGCGGCGGTGGAACTGCTGATCTAGGTTAACCCCGAAGGGTTTTGGAATATTTGTGAATTTACAGGGTAAAGAGGCGGTGCGGGAGGCCACCGAGTTGGGCACAACCCACCTGGGCGCGCCTGGGCCCCCAGGCGTGCCCTGGTGGGTTGTGCCCCCCTCGGGGCACCCCCCAGGTGCTGCTCTGGCTCATTTTGGGTGTTCTGGTCCATAAAAAATCTCCAAGAAGTTTCACGGTGTTTGGACTCCGTTTGATATTGATTTCCTGCGATGTAAAAAACAAGCAAAAAACAGCAACTGGCACTGGGCACTGGGTCAATAGGTTAGTCCCAAAAGTGATATAAAGTTGCTATAAAATGATTGTAAAATATCCAAGAATGATAATAAAACAGCATGAATACTTCATAAATTATAGATACGTTGGAGACGTATCAGCATCCCCGAGCTTAATTCCTACTAGTCCTTGAGTAGGTAAATGATAAAAGAAATAATTTATGAAGTGTGAATGCTAGCAAAGTGCACAAGTTTGATCAATAAAAATTTCAATCACTTTTCCTAGCATCATAACAGCAATTCTTTCTTATAAAACTTCTCATGTTATAGTAGGAACCAATTCGCATGTTAAGGTTCAAACAATGAATTCTCTTGAAACTCAACAACCTATGTTCTTAGTCGCCAAGCAATTGGAATTCAACTTATTCAACGAAGTTTAACTAAGAGCTCCACATACTCAACCATCTTATAGTCTTCTATGATTGCTAACACTCACCGCATACACATGAGCAAAACGTTTCAACCAGACACATAGAAAGATAGGGGCTTATTGTTTTGCCTCCCAACGTATTCACCTCATGGGTGATGTCAACAATAATAACTCATGCTACCCATATTCAACTGGACATATGTGCCTAGATCTTTCCTTACCACATGATGCTTCCCAAAAGAGAAAAATAAAAAGGAATAGAGAGAAAAACTTTGACTCTTGCATGAAAGTAAATACATAAAAGTAAAAGATAGGACCTTCGCAGTGGGAAGCAGAGGTTGCCACGCGCTTATTTGTTTGTATGCTCAACCCCTTAGTGCAAAAGAACGTCACGTTATATTTCCCCTAATGATAGCAACCTTTATTATGCAATCTGTCGCTTTTATTCTTTGCCATCACAAGTTCGTACAACGCTCAATTTTCTCTTCCACTAAATGATGTAACACTTGTAGAAGCAATTTTAATAGCCTTTTTGTACCGATGACAACTTACTTGAAGGATCTTATTCAATCCCTACGTAGGTATGGTGGACTGTTGAAAATAAGATTTGGGTTTAAGGGTTTTTGGATGCACAAATAGTATCTCTACTTTGTTCGGAATTTTCGGCTAGCAAAGATGGGGGCAAGCAGCACATGTCGAAGGATCTATGACAGTATAACTTCTATGTGAATATGAAAAAACATAAATCATTACGTTGTCTTCCTTGTCCAACGTCAACAATTTTGGCATATAATAATTTGATGGGGGCTCACAATCACAAAACATTTCCAAGATAATCTATTTGCATGTGAAAGTTCTCTTCCTTATACTAATTATTCGTGAATTGCTTGTATGACCAAAATTGTGATTGTCATGCCTCAAAAGATTTCACTTTCTAAACCCAATGTGAAGCTACTACTAGGCATGATATGATTTCACTTCATGACAATCAATTTATTCAACAATTAACTCACAAGATATAAGTGAAGCACAAGAGTAAATGACTAGCTACTCCAAAAAGATATAAGTGAAGATCATGAGCATAATATTTCTTTCTCTCCAATTAATTGAAGTGAAGCAAGAGACAATTTCTTAAAAAATACTAAAGCACACCTTGCTCAAAAAGATAAAAGTGAAGCACTAGAGCAATTGATGTGAATGCCGCTTACTTAGCCTCCCTGGCAACTATTTGAGGACTCTTTTTTATTTAAAAACTTTCAGATCTAATAACTTTATTAAAACAACAAGCAAAATAAAAAACAAAATGACATTCTAAGAATAGCACAACTCATGTGAAGAAGCAAAAACTTAGGCTCAACCGATACTAACCGATACTTGTTGCAGAAGGAAGGTGCAATGCCTACCGGGGCATCCCCAAGCTTAGATGCTTGAGACTTCTTGAAATATTATCTTGGGAAGCCTTGGGCATCCCCAAGCTTGAGCTTTTGTGTCTCCGTAATTCTTCTCATATCACGGTTTTCCTAAATCTCAAAAACTTCATCCACACAAAACTCAACAAGAACTCGTGAGATAAGTTAGTATAAAGTAATGCAAAAACCATACCATTCTCTACTGTAGCAAATCACTAAAATTATTATTCAACATTGCATACTAAATGCCTCTGCATATTTAATACTCCTAACCTCAAATAGATTCACTAAACTAGCAAGCATATGCAAACAATGTTAACATTATAGCAATCTGCCAAAACAGTAGAGTCTGTAAAGAATGCAAGAGTATCAATACTTATTCAACTCCAAACATTATTAAATTCTCCTAAATTGTATAAAATTTATCAGATCTTATTATGCAAAAAGTTTCAACATTTTATCACATTCTGACTTTCCTCAGGAATTTTTGCAACATCGATAAACTTTCTGTTTTGAAACAGCAACATGTAGACTTGCAAAATAAGCTTGGAAAAGGCTATACTTGACATTTTTATTGAAATAAAAGATGAAAAAAATTATTATAAAGAACAGCAAGCAAATAGTAATAAAATAAAATGACGCTCCAAGGAAAACACATATCATGTGATGAATAAAAACATCGCCCCAAGTGAGGTTACCGATATTGTTGGAGACGAAAGAGGGGATGCCTTCCGGGGCATCCCCAAGCTTAGTTGCTTCGATATTCCTTGAATATTACCTTGTGGTGCCTTAGGCATCCCCAAGCTCAGGGTCTTGTCACTCCTTATTCTCCTCATATCGACATCTCACCCAAAACTTGAAAACTTCAATCACACAAAACTTAACGGAACTTCGTGAGATCGGTTAGTATGATAAAGAGCAAACCATTTCACTTTTGGTACTGTCAAAGACAAGATTCAGAATTGTTCACACACAATGCCTTATGTAGCATATCATTTCCGTAGTTTATATTGAGCAATATTCTCAGGACCCAGAGCCTAAGTCACACCGATCTAGCATGTAACACATCATATCACTTTGCGGCCTCACGCACGGTATTCCCACGAGTGCCACCTTACCTGGCCCGGGACCATTTGCGCCTTTTGGCTAACGTATATGATAGTGTCACTAGCATCCACATGACAGAGAACCCGGGCCGACATGACTAGTCATAAACCCAAAGTGGCACGAACTTACAGGGACAGGCATACATGACCCAGCAACGAACGTGCCAGTCATCAGTGAGTGAATCTGGGTTGTAGCAGCTGGGCTAACAGGACTCCGGAGAATCCGGGCTGTAGCAGCCTAACAAGACTCTGGTAGACACCGCGTGACATTTCCCCGAAGGGACAGAAACAGGAATGAAGAAGGACACATGCCGGCCAGCCTAAGTGTTCTAGAGCAGTAGCAAGCTACCATGTGGAAGCACCAGGAGACATTTCCCGGTAAGAGAGGCTACCAAGGATAAACAACTAGGTTGTCGGATCCCACACATACCAAGCATTTCAAATCATACACACAATATGCTCGATATGTGGAAATACAACATGGCATCACAACAAAACTCTACAACTCAAAGTATTTATTCAATAGGCTCCAAAGAGCCAGATATTAAAAACATGGGTCTGATGACCCAGCATTCAAGTCATACAAGCAACAAGCACAAGCGGAAGCTTAACTTGTCTTAGTACAGACAACTACAAATGAAAAGGCTGAGAAGCCTGACTATCTATAAGACCCTGCCGAGGGCACAAGATCATAGCTGATGCAACAAGCTAAACATCGAAGTCCACGCAGAACTACTAGTGAGACAGAAGTCTCTCTGCACAAACATAAGTTAAGAAAACGTGAGTACAAATGTACCCAGCAAGATTTACATCAGAACTAGCTTCATATGCATCAATATCAACAAAGGGGTGGTGGAGTTTAACTGCAGCAAGCCAGCTTTGATTCAGTGGCTATCATGTACTACGATTGCAAGTAACTCTTTTGAGCTGGCGCACACGAGTCCACATATTCACCATATCAATACACCACTATGGATCTGCTCCTGTCTCCCCACGAGAACGCCATCCATAGCACTCACGCTTATCTTGCACATTTTAGAGTATCCACTTTCACTTGTCTATGAACTGTACAGGCAACCCCGTAGTCCTTTACCGCGGACGCGGCTATTCGAATAGATCATGTTAACCCTGCAGGGGTGTACTTCTTCACACACGCTCTCGCCACTTACCGCCATGTACACGTCATGTATCTCGGCAACCTTCAAGAGGAAGCCTGGCGAGGGTGTCGGCCACGACCTGACTAACCACACAAGTCTCTAGTCCAGGTTTATCGCCTATTCGGGTTCCACCCACAAGGAGATCTGGTCGGGGTGTCGCTCACGGCCCCAAACGATGTGAGCAGGGTTCCCAAGCCCACCATATGGGTGCCACTTGGTACACCATGCCACTGTGCCTAGGCTGTCCCAAGCCCACCTCTACCGGGTGCCACTTGGTAGACTACTAGCACTACCTACAAACACCAGAAACTAGTTGCAACTCCTGGATAGAGATCAGGTTGATTAATAAACCGAGAGGGGCCGAGTTACTGGAACCCAATGTGTGGTAGTAGCTGTTCATGGATCACAAATACAGAACTCAGTTCCTGAGGATGGTTTCAATGAGACAACCCACCATGTACTCCTACATGGCCTCTCACTTCTACCTTTACCAAATTGTGTTCACACACTTAGCTCTCAACAATAGGACATGTTCACAACTTCCCAATTCATCCCCGATGAATGAGTCCTGACACAACTCTAAGCAATAGCAGGCATGACAAACAAGCATGAATGAGTAGGCACATCAGGGCTCAAACAACTCCTACTCATGCTAGTGGGTTTCATCTATTTACTGTGGCAATGACAGGTGATGCAGAGGAAAGGGGTTCAACTAACGCAGCATGTAACAGTTGAATCGTTGTTGTCCTAATGCAGTAAAAGAGAGTAGGACCGAGAGAGTGGGATTGTATCGGAATGAACAAGGGGGTTTTGCTTGCCTGGCACTTCTAAAGATAGTATAGCTCTTCATCGGTGTCATCGAACTCATCGTCGGAACAACGTCTACTTAGAGGGGACAAACACCGGCAAACAAGAGAGAACACAATCAATGCAATGCAACAATATGATGCATGAATGTGACATGGCAATATGCTGTGATTTGAGCTAATGCAACTAGCCACAAGTTAAATGAAGTTGGTTTGAACCCTAGTTTCAAATTCAAACTCCATATGTGAAGGTTTAAATGCCCTTTATATGATTTGTCCTAAACAACAGCTATAAGTTGTTCTAACATGCATGAAAATAGTACACATGGATAGATTGCATTTTTCTGATAATTTTCATATATAAATTATTTCATTTGGAGTTACAGTTGAATTTCTATGATTTTTAGAAGTTTTAACTATTTTCTGAAATAAATAAATCGTTTAGATTTATTTAAAATCCAGAAAAGTTATTACTGCGTCACCATTACATCAGAGTGATGTCAGCAGGTCAACTGAACCCTCCAGCTGAAACCTGGCCTGTGGGTCCTGCACGTCAGTGTGATAACTAATTAGCACTGTTAATTAGTCACTAACTAAAGAAACTAATCTAGGGTTAGATAGGGCCTGGCCCACTTGTCAGTGACTCAAGGGGATTCAAACCCCTGGTCAAAAGGTCAAATGCGCCGACAGCGACAGACGCGGCGGTGGGGCTCGGGAAACGCCCTCTTCTGCATCCAACGGGACAAGAGTCAGCGGCTGGGGTGGCCGGAATCGAGCGCTGCGTCGAGCTTGGCGGCTACCGGAGCTCGGGCACGCACGGGCACGGCGTTGTGGCGAGTGATAGGACGGGCGGTGGTTGCTACAGGCACGTGAGGACGTGCTGAGCACGGTGGTGTACTTGTTTTCAAGCTACATCCGCTCCAGCCATGGTGGCGACAAAACGCAACGACGACGAGCTTCAGTGACGGCGGGGAATGGTGCTACAACATGGGAGCAAGCAATGGAGAAAGGGGGAATATGGCGGAGCTCACAGCGAGTTTAATGGAGGCCTCGGCGAGCTCGGGGAGGGGCTGGTGACGACGGGAAGTCGCCGGCGATCTCGACGACTCGAGGAAGAAGAAGGCGTCGGGGGCGGCGCTTCGAGGCGTCCGGCGTCTCGTGGCTTCACGAAGAGGACGAGGGAAACTTGGCGAAGCTCTTGGACTCGTTGGTAAGGCGAGGGGGAGGTGGTGGCCACGGCAGCGGCGAGGGGTGGCGGCGGCTCCGTTCGGTGGTGAGAGAGAGAGGTCCAGGGGAGAGGATGAGGACGAGGGAGAGTGGGAGAGCGTCAAGGGGGTCGCGTGGCAACTCCTTGGCGCGACTAGAGAGCTGGGGAGGCAGGCAGGCTGCTGCCGGCATGGCGCACTCGCACGGGGGCGTGCTCCGCTTCTCCTCTGCTACCTTCTAGCAAGAGTAAGGAGATGACTGGCAGCGGTGGTGGGCCGAGGGGCACAGTGTTGGGCCAAAAGTTCCAGGTAAGTTTTCTCTGCTCTATTTTATTTCTATTTTGTTTTCCTTTTTCTGTCTGTGTTATTTGATTTAGTAGAAACACTAAACCATTTGGTAAAATGCTGAAGATAATTCTGGGCACTTGAGAAATTATTGCCAACAACCCTCAAGTACTTTCAGAATTACTTGGACATGTAAAAATATTTATATTATTTAAATGTCCAAATGCAAATACTTTAGGGATTAATTCAATAATCCAGAGTGTCCTAGAAAAATGTGCACCATTTTTGCCAGAGGTTTTAACCAAAACCAAAAATGATGAACATTTTGTGAAGGGCATTTTGGGTTCATTGAAAATGAATTTATTTGAGCCTATTTGAATTCATTTCGTTCTAGGGTTTGATCATTCCCCATTTCAAGTTTAATTGAAACTTAAACATCATGCAACAACCAAGACTAGTCCACAAGCAAAGCTAAAGCTAGGGCTGTGACAGCTCACCCCCACTAAGCAAGAATCTCGTCCCGAGATTCAAGACGTGAGGTAAGAAGGAAGGGGTGACAAAACTATCACAATCTTCTTGATCCAACTGCCCTTCCCGAGGATGTTGATTCATTGCGTCATCTTGATCTCGACGTCTTGCTTTGAGAACTTCATCCAACACGATAAAGAGAAGGAAGCGAAACCCTAAAGAGTTGATCTTCTCGAAGATCGAGCAACTCACGATCAACTCACGAAATGAGACATGGAAACATCTCTTGAGCTAGGACACAAAACACACATCATGGGCAATGGAAAGAAGCAGTTGACACGGGTTCAATTTGGTAGGCAATAATTCGACGCTTGTGTAAGACGGTGCATGGTTTCAAAGTAGTGAGGAGATAATTGTCGTGATTCCATAACGGGGCACCTTAGAAGAGGTGACTCGTTGGATTGTTCCCTTAAGTGGCAAAAAGAATTACTTTTGATATTTAGATCATTGGAACTCTTCACACCAGCCTGAGGCAATTCATAATTGGTCGTTTGACGGAGTTCAAAGAAATGGCATACTCAGACTAGAATGGATGATGTGAACTACCTTGTTGAAGACAACGCAATGGATGATTTTTGCTTATCATTGGAAATGGATGGGACCCATGGTAAGTCCACTTTTGAAGATGATCTTGGACAGCAACTGCTGAGAAGGCAGCCCATGGGAAATTGGCACAATGGCGGTGCAAGCTGGGAACAAAATGCCACTGTTGGGAATGTTCCAACCATCATCTCTGCCTGAGATTCAGATCCGATTGGTGATAGGATACTTCGGACTCAGCATGTCTGAAAGAAAGTTTGTAACACAATCGACGAGATGACATTGCAAGATTCTCGGGAAATGAACTACGATAGCAAGCTCCAAAACACGAGCTGGTTCTGCTACATACATGTGAGCATGTTGTCCAAGACAAGAGTGACCACATAGTAGTCTTATAATAAAACACTATCGAGTTCAGGTTAGGATCCATCATCAAGGATTTCGAAGTATTTACGCAAGTTCATGGATTAGATCCCACGCATAGACTTCTCTTCCTTGAACAAATCAATCAGTGGCTTGGTGTGCTAGGTATAGATATAGAATGAAGGTTGCAAGTCTTCAAACCACAGAATACTTCGCACATGTGCATGACTGACTTGGGATGATTCCAGAGGAAGCAAAACAAACTTTCTCAGATTCACGGCGGCAACTTACATCAGGTGCACATGAATTAGAGGAAGTCTCTTCTAACATCCAAACATATACTTCATGCACGGGACATGAAGATAATGCTTATAAAAGTTTCCAACACTAGCTTAATGTCCAACAAAATCATGGAGAAGATAGGAATGTTGTCGATGGGCTCAACAACAATTCATCTAGGTTTCCATATAAATGGGATTCCATAATCATGTGAACAAGGTTATAGCATTGGTTAGACCCAAACATATAATGGTGTATGCTCGAGGAAACAACCATGAGTAAGACAACATTACGAACATCGTTGGTTCTGATTTGATTTGACAATAGCCCATAATCAAATCAAGGGTTTGGCTCAGACAATAAATCCAACAATTGAACACGTACGAAGGTCAATCGATGAAGATTTCATCTTGCTTCAACACACACACACCACAGATATCCCTTCGGAATGAACTAAGTTAGAGAAGCTTTTATCATCAAACACTCCAAGTTGTTGTTTTGCTTGACCAACTAGCTCAGGGGTATCCAACACAGATTCTTGGAGAATGGGTGGTTTACAAGAAACCAACTTGATCACGAGCTCAACATAACAGTCAGGGGCAACCTGGTGATACTTCCGAGAAGATAATCGGAAAATCACGAACCACCAGTATGTTATTAAACTCGAGAGCAATCTTGCTTTTCAAGGCAATACGATAGGATCAAAAGAGCATGGAATTTAAAATAATCCTTACTCATCGATCGGAGAGTGCATCTGAAATAAGGACTAGGTAGCACGATCAATCTTAGAATGATGGTTCAGTAACCAACACACTATGAATGAATTTATCGTCCATTAACTACCAAGCAACAGGATTGCTAGGAGTATTGATTTCACACATCATATAGTTCACTTGTCGGCATTCCGATTACAATAAGACGGAGACCGAGGAATGAATGATAATGGTGAGAAGTATCACTCTATCAAGAGTTCATAAGAGGTTGTGCAATTCCTATGATATTCTTGACATAAAGAGGTAATACTCCAAGGTAGAACAGAACAAAAGCTGGGTTGACATTTTGGTCTGCAGAATAAATCTGCTTTGACCCAATCCTAGATATGGATGAGGTATTGGAGTTTATTTCTCCTAGACATTCTGGAATAGAATGACTTGATGGACCAAAAGAATAATAGGCATCGATGAACACAAATGCACACATACCCTTGACTATCAATTGATAGACAGAGGTCAGAATACAACTAAAGAGAGACAACTCAATGTTACATATGGTTTTCTGAGTTGTGGTTGCATAGATTAGTATGTCAAACAAGTTCAACATATTTCTTGCAGATAATCCATGTAGAAAGGTAGGACGGCAGATTCACAATGCAGAATGGAGAACTCATCAAGAGCACTCTGGTTGTGATCTTTTGGTTCAAACGAATTTCTGCCACACTGATCCATGGTATTTGGAAGAAGGAAATACCACGGACCTCGAGGACTATCGCAAAGGTTACTAATATCCTGAAGGTACGAGCAACACTATCAACACGAGGTAAGTAGAATGAATCTTGGGCTCAAGAACCCAGAAATAGAATGCCTACTAACTAAATGGCATCATAGGATGCTTTCGAGAATAATGGCCAGAATCATCACATGGGGGATACAAAGCATTGCTAGATTGCTGAGTGGTTCTCTAAGACGCCTAGGGTCATAATAGTGGCTTCAACATATATGCCGAGGCAACGGAGTGCCTCAACTCAGTGATTAGTGTGGTTAATCTGGCCCAAAAGTACATCGGGACAAGGAGGAAAGAATTGCAAATGCATCAGATTGTTCTAGAAACCTAGGATGACTCGGACAACATAATGACTATAAATGCTCAGTAAAGATTTTGAGACATCATGCGAAATGGTGGCATAGCCACTCAACATTGCAATATCAAGGTCCTGAAACCAACTGTCATCACACGGAGGTAGTAGAAACTGAACTGAGACTTGAATCCATCAATCCTATGAGTCTACGAATTACAAACACGTGATCCTGATATAAAGAATAGAAAGCCTAGTTCCTTAACCCCGTAGGAAAGATAGGATGACTCGGATCAGAAGGGCATAAGGTATAAGGAGTAAAAAGAGCCTTACGTTCCCTTCCACAATCAATTCCCTTATATAACTAAAGCATTTCTAGACTCGACTTCGACCAGTTTGGCTTGGTAATCCTACAGGCAGTCAGGCTCTGATACCAAAGCTGTCAGGACCCCGATCCTAAGTCACACCGATCTAGCATGTAACACATCATATCACTTTGCGGCCTCACGCACGATATTCCCATGGGTGCCACCTTACCTGGCCCGGGACCGTTTGCGCCTTTTGGCTCACGTATATGATAGTGTCGCTAGCATCCATATGACAGAGAACACGGGCCGATATGACTAGTCGTAAACCCAAAGTGGCACTAACTTACAGGGACATGCTGTTACGCCCACGATGCGGCTATATCTCCCACGTGTCGAGGCACGACTTAGGGGCATAACCGCATTGTGGTTTTGTCGCAAGAAGGGTCATCTTCACACAATCCCATGTAATGAACAAGAATAGGATAACGAGAGTTGGCTTACAATTACCACTTCACAAAATACATAAATATAATTCATACAACATCCAAAATCCACACATAGACCGACTACGGTCAAATCCAAATGAAAATAAGACAACCCCAAATGCTAGATCCCCAATCGTCCCAACTGGGCTCCACTACCGATCATCAGGAAAAGAAACGTAGTAACGACCACGTTCCTCATCGAACTCCCACTTGAGCTCGGTTGCGTCATCTGCACTGGCATCGTCGGCACCTGCAACTATTTTGGTAGAATCTGTGAGTCACGAGGACTCAGCAATCTCACACCCGCGAGATCAAGACTATTTACGCTTGTAGGAAAGGATGGTGTAATGAGGTGGAGCTACGGCAGGCACTAAGCATATGGTGGTTAACATACGCAAAAGAGAGCGAGAAGAGAAGCAACGCAACGGTCGCGAAGCTAGAAATGATCAAGAAGTGATCCTGAAACTACTTACGTTCATGCATAACACAAACCGTGTTCACTTCCCGGACTCCGCCGAGAAGAGACCATCACGGCTACACACACGGTTGATGTATTTTAAATAAGTCAAGTGACAAGTTCTCTACAACCGGACATTAACAAATTCCCATCTGCCTCATAACCACGGGCACGACTTTCGAAAGATAATACCCTACAGGGGTGTCCCAACTTAGCCCTTTATAAGCTCTCACGGTCAACGAAGGATAAACCTTCTCCCGGAAAGACCCGATCAGTCTCGGAATCCCGGTTTACAAGACATTTCGACAATGGTAAAACAAGACCAGCAAAGCCACCCGAATGTGCCGACAAATCCCGATAGGAGCTGCACATATCTCGTTCTCAGGGCACACCAGATTGTCCAACCTTCCGATAGGTGAGCCCAGAGTTGCCCCTGGTGGCCACGGGCGACTGACAGGTTGGGCCAATACTCAGAGGAGCACTGGCCCGGGGGTTTAAATAAAGATGACCCTCGGGCTCGTGAAAACCCAAGGGAAAAGGCTGTTGGAAATATGCCCTAGAGGCAATAATAAAATGGTTATTATTATATTTCCTTGTTCATGATAATTGTCTATTGTTCATGCTATAATTGTGTTATTCGGAAATCATAATACATGTGTGAATACATAGACCACAACATGTCCCTAGTGGGCCTCTAGTTGACTAGCTCGTTGATCAACAGATAGTCATGGTTTCCTGACTATGGACATTGGATGTCATTGATAACGGGATCACATCATTAGGAGAATGATGTGATAGACAAGACCCAATCCTAAGCATAGCACAAGATCATGTAGTTCGTTTGCTAGAGCTTTTCCAAATGTCAAGTATCATTTCCTTAGACCATGAGATTGTGCAACTCCCGGATACCATAGGAGTGCTTTGGGTGTGCCAAGCATCACAACGTAACTGGGTGGCCATAAAGGTGCACTACAGGTATCTCCGAAAGTGTCTCTTGGGTTGGCACAAATCGAGACTGGGATTTGTCACTCCGTATGACGGAGAGGTATCTCTGGGCCCACTCAGTAATGCATCATCATAATGAGCTCAATGTGACCAAGTGTTTGGTCACGGGATCATGCATTATGGTACGAGTAAAGTGACTTGCTGGTAACGAGATTGAACAAGGTATTGGGATACCGACGATCGAATCTCGGGCAAGTAACGTACCGATTGACAAAGGGAATTGTATACGGGATTGATTGAATCCTCGACATCGTGGTTCATCCGATGAGATCATCGTGGAACATGTGGGAGCCAACATGGGTATCCAGATCCCACTGTTGGTTATTGACCGGAGAGTCGTCTCGGTCATGTCTGCATGTCTCCCGAACCCGTAGGGTCTACACACTTAAGGTTCAGTGACGCTAGAGTTGTAGAGATATTAGTATGCTGTTAACCGAAAGATGTTCGGAGTCCCGGATGAGATCCCGGACGTCACGAGGAGTTCCGGAATGGTCTGGAGGTAAAGATTTATATATGGGAAGTCCTATTTTGGCCACCGGAAAATGTTCGGGATTTTCGGTATTGTACCGGGAAGGTTCTAGAAGGTTCCGAAGTGGGGCCCACCTGCATGGGGGGACCCACATGAACGTGGGTAGTGGGGGCAAGGCCCCACACCCCTGGTCAAGGCGCACCAAGATCCCTGCTTAGAAGGAATAAGATCCTATCCCGAAGGGATAAGATCAAGATCCCTAAAAAGGGGGATAACAATCGGTGGGGAAGGGAAATGATGGGATTTTTCCCCCACCTTTGCCAACGCCCCAATGGACTTGGAGGGCAAGAAACCAGCTCCCTCCACCCCTATATATAGTGGGGAGGCGCATGGGAGCAGCACCCGAAGCCACTGGCGCCTCCCTCTCCCTCCCGTGACACCTCTCCCTCTCGCTGAGCTTGGCGAAGCCCTGCCGAGATCCCCGCTGCTTCCACCACCACGCCGTCGTGCTGCTGGATCTCCATCAACCTCTCCCTCCCCTTGCTGGATCAAGAAGGAGGAGACGTCTTCCCAACAGTACGTGTGTTGAACGCGGAGGTGCCGTCCGTTCGGCGCTCGGTCATCGGTGATTTGGATCACGACGAGTATGACTCCTTCAACCCCGTTCACTTGAACGCTTCCGCTCGCGATCTACAAGGGTATGTAGATGCACTCTTTTCCCTCTCGTTGCTAGAAGACTCCATAGATTGTTCTTGGTGATGCGTAGAAATTTTTTTAATTTCTGCAATGATCTCCAACAAAGGCTTAGGTGGCAATTGGTACAACCAAAGTTGGGCCTTGCTGGAGGAGTGTTATTCAAGGCGAACTGTCAAGGGGGTCCCATAAATCACCCAACCGCGTAAGGAAGGCAAACTCAAGGAACATAATACCGGTATGACCGAAACTAGGGCGGCAAGAGTGGAACAAAACACCAGGCATAAGGCCGAGCCTTCCACCCTTTACCAAATATATATAGGTGCATTAATTAAATAAGAGATATTGTGATATTCCAAAATATCCATGTTCCAACATGGAACCAACTTCAACTTCACCTGCAACTAACAACGCTATAAGAAGGGCTGAGCAAAAGCGGTAACTTAGCCATACAACGGTTTGCTAGGAAAAGATGGTTAGAGGCTTGACATGGCAAATATGGGAGGCATGATATAGCAAGTGGTAGGTAGCGCAGCATGGCAATAGAACGAACAACTAGCAAAGCAAAGATAGAAGTGATTTCGAGGGTATGGTCATCTTGCCTGCAAGGTTCTCAGAGTTGTTGAAAGCTTGATCCTCGTAAACGTACTCAACAGGTTCCTCGTTCACGAACTCGTCTCCCGGCTCTCCCCAAAATAAGAACACAAGCAACGGAACCACAATCAATCATGGAAAATGCACAAGCAACATGATGCAAAACACGAATGATATGCAAGATATGATATGCGATGCATATGCGTGCTCCGGAGAAAAAGGATGAAAAAGGCAGTAACATGGAAAACCAAGTACTCCACTGGAAAGATGAGATGATTTCGGTCGAAATCGATATAAAGATCACCGGAAACGGATGCACGGTTTGCAAATGGCAAGCAAAACAAGAATGACACGAATCTGTGATTAACAGCATGATAGCACTTAGAATACATCAAGAAACTATGCTACAGCACTCCAACATAGAAACAAAGCATATGGTAGTAATCTACAGGATATGCTCGACAAAAGATGGCAACATAACAGGTTCAAACAAGCATGGCAAAAGTGCAAAAGATATCAGGTTCACAGACTGAAATTACTGGACATGGCAGAAACAGCATCAGGCAGCACTGTTCAGAGCAAGAAAAATACATGCTACAGGAACCTAACATAGCAAAACAAGGCATGGCATGGTTCTACTAAATGCATAGAACAAAAGTCCCTTACTGACCATAAGACAAAAAGGATCAGAAGATATGATGGAAACGATGTAAACATAGCAAGTTTCGTTAACAGGTTTCAGACTTGGCAGAAAACAGAGCATGGCAGAAACAAACATTATGAGGGCATATTGGTGAGCTTGATTCACTCATCATAAAGCAATGCACGACAAACAAAGCATACCTACAGAAAGAAGGAATGTTTATGAAGTTATCCATGGCAAGAGCAAATACATAGCATGAATGGATCAACTACAACAACCTTGGCAAAATTGAATAACACGTAAACAATCTGCGAGAAATATTTTATAGCAAAAGTAGTGCAATATTGAGTCATGCTATGACACTCCATAATTGCAAAAAGGGGCATGGATGGATAGGGCACAACTATATCTAGAAAACATCCTTACTGAACATCACCAAAAGGAGCGTGGATCTCTCTGTAGCCACATGGATACATAGCAACAAAATAACAGCAGTCACAGAAACATCACGAAGCCTAGTTTGCATGCTTGTGCTAGTCACCACGGAGATCACAAAAATACATGACATACACCTGTGTAAAGATGGCATGGCATACATCAAAACACATGTAGATCTCAATCCATAAGATGCAGAAATCAATTGCAACAAAAATGACAAATCCTCATGTTATGATAAGTAACTGCAGGTAACAGCATATAGCCCTCTTGCACCCGAGATTTGGGCATCCAGATGGACTCAAATGCACATAGCATAATAGAACAAGATGAAGAGCATCTCGAGACGAACATTTTGATATATTACATGCACGAAACGGAGCAGTATGCAGAGAGTTATGATGCCATGAACAGGAGCATGTAATGTAAAAGATTTGGGACTTGGAGAATTTTCGGGGGGGGGGGGAAGAAAAGCCAACCTCCAGAGATCTGGATCTGGTCGAGCTCGAGCTTGCCGGGGCGGCTCGCCGGAGTAGAGGTTGTGGCCGGCGTTCGGGCGGAGAGGAGGAAGAGGGCAAGGAGGAGCGGCCGGAGGGAGGCGCGGTCGGGGAGGCGGCTCCGGGCGCGGCGCCGGCGGGCGGCGCGCGGGCTCCGGGCGGCGGCCGGCGATGACGGCGGCGGAGGGCGGCGAGGCGGGGCGACGAGGCGGCGGGGTGCGGCGGCGCCAACAGAGGGGACGGGCGGCGGCGCGCGGGCGCGGAGGAGACGGGCCGGCGGGGGCTGAACACGGGCTCGCGGGCTTCGGCGGCGGCGCGGCATACGGCCGCCACGTGTCGGGCGGTGGTTGGCTGCGGGCGGCGGCGGCTCCGTCCGGCGCGGGATGGACACGTCTGGCGCGCGGATTCGATTTGTTAGGGTTTGGTCTGCGAAGATATTCGGAGGGGGGAGGTGTTTTTATAGGTAGAGGGAGCTAGGAGACTCCAAATGGAGCACGGTTTTCGCCCACACGATCGTGATCGAATGACCTACAGCATGGAGGTGACTTAGATGGGTTTTGGGCTGTTTGGAGGGGGGTTTGCTGCAACACACAAAAGGACTTTGCGGTTGCTCGGTTAACCGTTGGAGTACCAAACGACCTCCAAATGGAACGAAACTTGACAGGTGGTCTACCGGTGGTATACCAAGGCCACTTGACAAGACTCGGTCCATTCCGAGAACATTCAACACCCGCTCACGAAAACAAACAAGAGGGGTGCGCCGGAGGAGGTGGGAGTGCCGGATTCCAGAAGGGACAACGGGGAAAATGCTCGCATGCATGAGACGAACACGTATGCAAATGAGATGCACATGATGACATGATATGAGATGCATGACATGAACAAAATGAAAAACGAAAAACAAAACCCAACCACGGAGGGAATATCATAACACATAGCCGAAAATGGCAAGAGTTGGAGTTACAAATATGGAAAGTTACATCCGGGGTGTTACACATGCATACATGATCCAGCAGCGAACGTGTCGGTCATCTGCGAGTGAATCCGGGCTGTAGCAGCTGGGCTAACAGGACTCCAGAGAATCCGGGCTGTAGCAGGCTAACAGGACTCCGGTAGACACCGCGTGACATTTCCCCGAAGGGACAGACACACGAATGAAGAAGGACACATGCGGGCAGCCTAAGGGTTCCGTAGCAGTAGCAAACTACCGTGTGGAAGCACTAGGGGACATTTCCCAGTAAGAGAGGCTACCAAGGATAAACAACTAGGTTGTCGGATCCCACACATACCAAGCATTTTAAATCATACACACAATATGCTCGATATGTGCAAATACAACATGGCATCACAACAAAACTCTACAACTCAAAGTATTTATTCATTAGGCTCCGAGGAGCCAGATATTACAAACATGGGTCTGATGACCCAGCATTCAAGTCATACAAGCAACAAGCACAAGCGGAAGCTTAACTTGTGTGGGGACCCCGACTCATAAGTCGTGATCACCGAATGCACGTGTACAGTGATCCCAGAGATCAATGCTCACTGAACACACAAAAGCTGGATAACAAGAGTCTTACATCCATACGTATCATCTTACACAAATTATGACCATTATGGTCCAGTCTTACATAGATAAAGCCACAAGGGCTGAATACCAAATAAACTTAAGCAGCGGAAATCATTGTCGATAAATAGAACCCATGCCATCTGCCTTAACCCTACAGGCATTCTGACTGGGAAATGTCCTAGTTCGGATGTTCGTCTCCAAAGAACTCTTCTTCGAACTCCTGTTCTTCCATGCCTGGCCAATTAAATAACTAGTGGCAAGCCAATGAGTACTTTGAATGTACTCGCAAGCAACCCACGATTGGAACAGGGCACAATGATGCAATGATATAACACTAAGTAGGTAGTTTGCAGAAAGCTAGTTTTGCGTGCAATGCCATGATCTATCAACATGTAAAGTATGCATAATGAGAGTACAGACATCCGTATGAACAAGTTACAGATATCAATATAAGCGGAGTTGGACACCAATCCAACTTGATCGTCGTGTCAAGCCATCGGACTTAACCCAAATAGTCTTATCAACACACACACGTGCGGTTTGTAAAACTCTGGACGTAGTTTAAGGAGCACCGCCAAACTATCCTTGACCGTGGACACGGCTATTCGAATAGTTTTACACTCTACAGAAGTTGCACACTTTACCAACAAGATTCGGGGAACTTCCATGTCATCCACGACCCGTGGTACCTCAAGTACCCGGGGTAAGCACCCGATCACTATCTTTCCCTAGACGACACTAACATAGAGTCCACTCGATTAGTAGTAACCCCCGTGCTCAACATTTCACATCTTAAAATTGTGGAGCATCGCTCCCATATTCATCACATACCACCAGCACGGGGTACCAACGGTGTGTCTGGTGCCCTGTGAAAACAGTCATGGCCACCCTACCTGGCATGACCCCGTCCCAAGAGAGCGCAACAACAACTCTCCCGTCACTAGTAATGCGGGCTCCAAGCTAGTATTGGCCTAGGTAATCGATAATGCCCTTTCCCATATAAGGGTAGAGTGGTTGTGCATGTAAGGTTGGGACAGTCGACAAATCTTAAATCTAATCCATTTTTGAAAATAACACACACACTTGCCTTGGTACACCACTTCGTCATCAAGTGGTTACCCATCTCATTATCTCCCTCAGGCATAAGTGGTGACGGGGTTTTCGAAAAAGTCTTTTGAAAATACTTTGTCTGCATCACCATGCATATACCCCGCCCCATTTGCGTAGCATCTACTTTAGCATCCTATCTACTCCCACCTACATAACCCTCATAGGAAGGTAGGGTCATGCACAATGCAAGTATCAACAAGGAGGAAATGAAGGCAACCCACCAAAGTGGCTACCATCTCATCATGATTCCGATGCAACAATAATAAAGTGCTATATGAACTACATAAAAAGGGTTTCATAGACATGGTCAAAGGGCTGCTTGCCTGGCTCAACAAAGTCTTCTGGGTCTTCAAAGTCTTCTGGTCCAACTCCTTCGTCAGCAACGCAATCTATCGTCGCAAAATAATAACGAGAAAAATAAGGCAATAATAAAACAAAAAAACCAAAGAGCTCAGATAAATGTCAACTCATTTTTGTTAAATACTAGGGTGAAAACTAAGAAGGGGAAAATTCCTAGTTTTGGACTTGGAGTAGCAGAATAGATGAAATGGATTTTCAGAGGGGTTTAAATATATTCAAATTTTAATTTGAATATGAACAGTACATAAAAATTGGTTGGACATGAATGAAAGTTATACCATTAAATAGGTGGGATTTTTAGAAAAATATGGGAGTTTGAATTATTGCATTTGGATGAATATTTAATCCTGTGGAATTTTTACAAGTTTGACAGAAGAGAAAAAGGAGAAGGGCTCTGTGCCTGCTGGGCCAGAACAGCCGCAGCACAGTAAGCCCAGCCAGAGAGGCGGCCCAGCGCACTGGTGCACGCGCGCGCGCCAGGTTCAAACCTAACGGGCGGGGCCCAGGCGTCAGCGAGAGAGAGAGGGGTGATGGAGAGGAGAGGCTGGCAGACGGGGCCCGCCTGTCATCCCTAACCCTGCGACAGAGGGTCGGCGAGCTCACCGGCGTCGATGTAGGGCACGGCGAGGTCGGGCGAGGGTACGGCTGGACTCAACGTCGAGTCGCCGTTCGGGTGGAGGTGGTTGCGGTGGCCGGGGTGGCCTGGTTCGCCGGCGACGAGGTCACACGTCGGAGGAGCTTCGAGCGTCGACAGTTCCGGCTATTTCCGGCTGCAAAAGAAGCAGGGGAGAAAGGGGAAATGATCAGGGGTGCTCGGGGGGTTCCAGATCGAGGCAGAGGAGGAGCGGGGGAGGCCTGTACCTCGCGAACTCCGGCGAGCCGAAGCGGCGGAGCTCGAGCTCGATCTCGAGCTTGGGTGGCTCTGGAGAGGATTTGAGGGTGCAGGAGGATTATTTGGTGGTGCAGAGGGCGAGTGGTGAGGAGAGGAGAGCTCGGAGAGGTCTTATATAGTCGGGCTAGGGCTTGCCGTGGACCCATGCGCCGGCGAGGTCATTGCCCTTGCCGTGGGTCACGGGGGCGCGCGTGGGCATGTCTGGGGTGCTCGTGGGGTTGGTCTAGGGCGAGGGGAGAGAAGAGAGGGAAAGTAGGGGGGCCAGGGCACCGCGCGTGTGAGCGTGCTCACTGGTGCGCTCGGGCGGCCGGCGCGCGTGCGAGCTGGGGCGAGAGGAGGAAGAGGGAGGAGGGGGACAGAGGCGTGGCGTGATGCAGAATCAAATAGGTCTAAACCGCTTCCTATGCATAGGGATTTTGTGAGAAAGCAACTTATGGGAACAAGAATCAAATAGCATAGGAAGGCAAAACAAGTGCAACTTCAAAACAATCAACACATAGAGAAGAAACTTGATATTATTGACATATGTAAGAGCATAAGTTCCTTCCTCATAATAATTTTCAAAAACATCATGAATGGATTCAATAGTATAACTATCACATACATCACTCTTTTCATGCTGCACAAGCATAGAAGATTTATCACTCTTTATGGCATACATGTCATCATAATAATCATCATAGATAGCAACTTTATTGTCATAATCAACTGAAAACTCTTCCAAACATCATAAATACGTGGCATGCTATTGATAGCAACTTTATTGACACTCTTCCAAACCCACTTTTATCAATGCAATCATCATAAATACATGGCATGCTATCATCATAATAAATTTTCTTATCGAAAGTAGAAGGAATCAAAGGATCATATTCATTAAGTAAAGCATCCCCAAGCTTAGGACAAACATTATTTCCAGCAAATAAATCTTCAAACATATCATACTCATTAAACATAGCATCCCCACGCTTATGGTTTTGCATATCATCACAATCATTCTTATCAATAGCATGAATGGCACCAATAGTATAGAAAACATTATTATCATATTCTTCCAAGCAATTTCTAAAAAGATTTTCAAGATCATAAGGGATATCATTGTCTTCCCAATCATAATCATTACAACAAGTAGTAGTTGTCACAAAATCATACCCAATATCATCATCCTCCATTAACATATTTGATTCACTTTCATGAGGCGCAATGGTGATAGGAGCAACATTATTTGGGAGAGATACCTTTTGACCTTTATTCTTTTTCTTTTCTTCTTCTTAACCACATCATGGGTGGGTTTAATTAATTTTTTCAACCTTCTTGTTGAAGAGATTGATTGGATAGGAAGCTCCTCCTCGTTACCTGATTCATCATAATAAACACTAGGAGGGTATTGGGAAACATTTTCCCTTTCATTAGTACTCTCTTCCTATTTCATTTGTTTTCTTGTCTTTAGGTAGTTGGCAATATAAGGATTATCAATGCAATTTATCACACAAAACATAAAAATTTCTTCTAGATCAAAATCAAGGAATCTCTCGGGATTTCGAAAACCCTTAGTTATAAGTTTCATTTCTTCAAACCCCAAAAGAAGACTAAGCTCTTTATGATCCTCAAGGGTAATCAAGTTATCACAAATTTTGGTCACTATTTGATCATGAAATAATTTGCATTGGAGATTTAAATGACCACGTTCATTGCAAAGTTCACAAGGATGGCAACAAATTACATCTTTCAGCACAATCATCTAGCCTCTCTTGCAACTTTTTCGTTTCTAAATATTTATGCTTCTTACAAAATCTATCTTCCTTTTTTCGTGTGCAAAGGCACTCCCAATTCACTCCGCAAAAAGTGACATGCTTATAAGAAACATTTTTATCATGACTTGTGCAATCATCATTAGCATTTTGGATATTCAAAGAATTCATAATAACAACATTGCAATCATGCTCATCATTCAAATATTTTGTGCCAAACATTTTATTGACTTCTTCTTCTAACAATTGAGCACAATTTTCCGAACCATCATTTTCAAGAAAGATATTATAAAGATGATCAATAATATGATGCAACCTCAATTCCATTTTTTATGTACTTTTATTTTATAAACCAAACTAGTGATAAAACAAGATACTAAATGATTCAATTGCAAGATCTAAAGATATACCTTCAAGCACTCACATCCCCGGCAACGGCGCCAGAAAAGAGCTTGATGTCTACTACGCAACTTTATTCTTGTAGACTCGTGTTGGGCCTCTGGTGCAGAGTTTTTGTAGGACAGTAGCAATTTCCCTCAAGTGGATGACCTAAGGTTTTTCAATCCGTGAAAGGTGTAGGATGAAGATGGTCCCTCTCAAATGACCATGCAATCAAATACAAGAAATCTCTAGTGTCCCCAACACACCCAATACAATGGTAATTTGTATAGGTGCACTAGTTTGGCAAAGAGATGGTGATAAAAGTGTAATATGGATGGCAAAAATATATTTTTATAATCTGAATAAATAAAAAAGCAAGGTAGCAAATAGTAAACGGGCACAAAAACGGTATTGCAATGCTTGAAAACAAGTCCTAGGGTCCGTACTTTCGCTATTGCAATCTATCAACAGTGCAAACATAGTTGGATCATATGATTATCCCTCAAAGTGCAATAAAGAATCACTCCCGAGTTCCAATGTCACCAGGAGTATCCGTGAGTTAATTCTATGATATGCATCAAACAACTTCATGATCATAATATTCAATCCACACAAAGAACTACAAGGAGACCCCAAAGTTACTACCGAAGAAAAGGTAATAAAAATGTGCATCAACCCCTATGCGTAAATTACACCAATGTCACCTCGGGAATCCGCAAGTTGAGTGCCATAACATATATCAAGTGAATCAATATGATACCCCATTGTCACCTCAAGTATTCATACCGCAAGACATACATCATGTGTTCTCATACCTGAACATTCAGTCCGACAAGACAAAACTTCAAAGGGTAAAGATTCAATTCATCACAACAAGAGTATAGAGGGGAGAAGCATCATATGATCCATCTATGTTAACAAAGCCCACGATATAGATCACGAGAGAGAGAGAGAGAGATTAAACATATAGCTATAGGTACAAACCCTCAGCCCGGAGGGTGGACTACACCCTCCTCATCATGGTGGCTGCTAGGATGATGAAGATGGCCACCGAAGATGATTCCCCCCTTCGGCAGGGTGCCGGAACGGGTCTAGATTGGTTTTCGGTGGCTACAGAGCCTTGCAGCAGTGGACTTCTGATCTAGGTTAACCCAGAAGGGTTTTGGAATATTTGTGAATTTATAGGGTAAAGAGGGGGTGCGGGAGGCCACCGAGGTGGGCACAACCCACCTCGGCGCGCCAGGGCCCCCAGGCGCGCCCTGGTGGGTTGTGCCCGCCTCAGGGTACCCCCTAGGTGCTGCTCTGGCCCATTTCGGGTGTTCTGGTCCATAAAAAATCCCTGAGAAAGTTTCGCGGTGTTTGGATTCCGTTTGACATTGATTTCCTGCGATGTAAAAAACAAGCAAAAACCAGCAACTGGAACTAGGCATTGGGTCAATAGGTTAGTTCCAAAAATGATATAAAGTTGCTATAAAATGATTGTAAAACATCCAAGAATGATAATAAAGCAGCATGAATACTTCATAAATTATAAATACGTTGGAGACGTATCAAGACCTTCTTTGTGGCAGCTTATTGTCTCTGGAAAGAAAGAAACAACCATCATTTTAGAAAGGTTGTCCCTTCGGTTCCATCTTGGAAAAACAGATTCAGAAGTGACTTTTACGATCTCAGCTACAGATTGCCTACCCATAAAAAGCAGCTAGTTCATGCGATTCTTGAGGGAGTCCCCTAAACCCAACTCTTGTATAAACTATCTCCCTGCTATTTTTCCTTGTAACTAGCTTAGACAGCCCCTTAATTCATGTAAATATGTAATAGTTCCTTTGCTCTTCTTAATATATGCATGAAGTAGGAGTCTTTCCTACTGTCTTAACCTTCAAGAAAAATTAGAATTTCACCAGAAGTTCTATCTTATGCATTTGGTTTATTGTGATCAGAATTATATATATGTAATTTTTGGCCTCGTGAAGGAGAAATTATCGCTCAAGCTTGGGGGAGGCTTAAGTCTATGATGCACACATACCCCAATCATGAGCTCTCAAGAGAAATTATTATTCAAAAAAATGATGCTCGGCTTTCTCATAATGATCGATCCATGTTCAATACTTCTTAAGTTGATTCCTTTATGAAGAAAACAATTGAATTCAAATGGGGTCTTCTGGAAAGAATTAAAAGCAACTCTTAAGATTAGGGATTTGACAAAGGTAAAGAGTCAGCTATAAAGCTTGAGTTTGATTGTGTGAAATCTTTTATGGAAACATATGCTTTTCATAAGTTTAGTACTAAATATGGACGTGACTCTAAGATAGTAGCTTACTTTTGTGAATCATTTGTTGCTCATGTTGATCTCCCTAAGGATAATTGGTTTAAATTTCATATACCTATTGAAGATATGTTAGAGGAACCTATTATAGCTAAAGATGAAACTATTATTTATAATGTTGATCCAGTTGTGCCTACTGCTTATATTGAGAAATCTCCTTTGCTTGTTAGGATTAATTAAGGAAAATGCTAAAGATAAAGTTGTGGTCAATAAGAGTAATGTAGGTGTACTAAAATAGGGGCGCTTTAGTACCCCCAGACTTGTGCACAGGCAGTTGCAGCCCTACGGACAGCAAGGGCTTGCCGGAGGATAGCTCAACCCAAGCGTCACCTCTTGGAGACCAAGACCATGATGAAGACCTCGAAAATGACCTTGCCGGAGGTAGGTCATTGAGAAGTACTAAGTTAGCATTGAAGATCAAGACCTCAGTTGTAACATCCCAAATTTTCAATTTGGAATGTTATACATTAGATCATCATTGCATAGCATATTTTATTGCATTTTGGCAAATCCTCGAAAATCCTAAGCAACTCAAGGACCCTCGGAGAGAGTTGGGGATTTTTTTGTGGTTTTCATATTTGACTTTTATCAAATAATGAAACGAGGATTTTAGGTTTTAATTATTTTTCTCTCCAAAAAATATTTCGTATTAAAATATATGAGAGAAGAAAATAGGACTTCTCCAAAATAATTGAAATATTGGAGGAAAAATATTAAAATCAAATATTTGATTTTATTCGGATTTTATTTGCAATTTTAATTGCATTAGAAAAAAAATTGCACGTTTTCAAAACTGCATTTTGGGCCAAGAAAATGTTCACCTCGTTCTAATTATTTTAATTAGACGGTGAAAATTTGTTTTGGCATTTTTGGATTTTTATTTATTTTTCTACGATTTTTCTTAGGTTCGGCGAAATTATTTAAAAAAAAGCCGCGAGCGTGCCGACTGGGCCGAAACCCAGGCGACGGCCCAGCTTCCCCGCGCGGCCCAGCCCAGCACCCCAGCGCCCCGTCTCCCTCCCGAGCACGCCAGCCGCCGCCCGTGTCCTGGTCGGACACGACGCCGCCGCCGTCGCCCCCTCCCCAAGGCAGCAGCACCCCCCTCTTAAATACCCAGCCCCGCCGCCTCCCTCTCCTCACCCCACCCCGTCGCCCGAAGCCGCCGCCAGGAGCTGCCTGAAGGAGGCGACCCCGCCGCCGAAGCAGGAGCCGCCGGAGCTCCCGAACGCTGCCGCCCGCCGCCCCGTTCGTCGCCCCTCGGTGAAGCCGACGACGCCTGCACCCCGCCGCCCCTCGCCGCCCCCGTCCAGACCCCGACGGAGCCCGTCCTGAGCCTCGCCGGAGGTTAGCCGCCGCCGCCGTCCGCCGTCTTATTTTTTTTTAAACCGCCTCGGTTTATTTTTTTTCGAACCCTAGGTTTATTTTTATAGATCGGTTTATTTATTTTCTGTCGGTTTACTTAGTTAGTGAGCGTTCGCCCGATCCGTTCGTTTTAACGAACGTGTTCGTCGGTTAGTCGCAGCTAACGAACGTCCGTTCGTTTAACTGTTCATCAGTTTTCTTTTTCGTCGGATTTTTCGCGATAATTCCAGATCGCGATTTCTAATCAGATTATCGTTCTAGTATATCTTTTAGCTCGTTTATCGGAATCAGGCGATTCAAGCGCCTAGAGTTTCGCCTCGAAATTCTCTTTCTGTTTAACCTATTCAAACAAGTTTTTCTACTGTAAATTTGACCTAGATTCAGATCAGTAAACGAAGCTTGTTTCTTTCGCCGTTTGACTTTTGGTGCTTCGTTCGATTTGTTTCTTTTTGCAAACCGGAGTTCTTAAGTTGAACTTTCTGGTTAGATCTTTTATTTGAGTTTTACGTATGTATTTCATGAGTGCTTATTGTATGCTTGTTTGTTTGCGATAGAGTACCCGGAGTGCGCCGCTTGCTACTTCGAATCTCTAGGTTTCACGGATCATCAGCAAGGCAAGTAACACTTTGATCATACTTCTTTTACTACCCAGTTTTATTGCATTAGACCAATCCTCAAACATTGCATGATTAGGATCTAATTAAATTGTGGGTATTGGGAAGTAGTTGAGGTAGTACCTATTACCTGTTTATTATCAAACCTTTGGGAGTTACTTCGACGTTTGCTTATATCGCTATGCTATGCTAAGTAGACGTGGATTGGGTTTGAGTGTTACCATGACAGATGTGAGATTGTTAATTAATTTTTAACCTTAAGGTGGCAACTAAAACTCACATCTGGGTGGATTGAGGTACCTAGGTATTCCAGGATTGCCTGTTTTTCTTTTGGACCGCCACCCAGGTTCAAAGGGATCATGAGATTATTCATGCTAGAAACTTCCGTGTGCAGCCGCAAGCTATTATGGGCTCTAGCATAGTTGACTAAGTTGTGTGAACTCTTACAGTGGTAGACTAGCAAATGTAGGGGAAAGTAGGTGTAACGGTCTACCCATTCGTAAGGTGCAAACACTTCTGAAAGACTGTGTCTCGGTCATCCGTTTCTCAAACATCATGTAGTGCGAGAATCAAGCGGAGGCGATCGAGTCTTGTGGGGAAAAGTGCACAAACCTCTGCAAAGTGTATAAACTAAGCATGGTTAGCCGTGTCCCCGGTTATGGACATCTTGAGTATCTAGTACTTGGATTATCCTGTGAATCTCATCATGTTACTTTAATTCATTTTGTCTGGTTAATGATGATACTTAATTGGGATTGAGATGCTGTCAACCATATCAATGTTTAATAACCACCATGATAGTTAAATAAAATTTATTCCTTTGCAGTAGGGAAAAATTGGCTTTTTGCAAAACTGTAACCATAGAGCCTTTTACCAGCCATATATGCATGTAGTATAGCATTATTTTGTTCATTACTCTCTATGTGTTCCATTGCCAGCATATTCCATGTGCTGACCCATTTTCGGGCTACAACGTTTCATGTTGCAGACTTTTCAGACGACGAGTAAGGTGCCTTAGGTCGTGGTCTTATACTCAGTGATGCCGTTGGAGTTGATGGACTCACTTATCTTCCAAGTCTTCCGCTGTTATCGTATTTAGATGGCCTTAAGCCATATTTGTCATACTTATTTATCTCTTGAGATACTCGATGTAATGACCATGTTGCCGCTATAGTGACCCCTTTTCGTTTATAAAAAGAGGACCATGGCTACCTTGGCACGGGTCGACACCCTACTCACGCTTACACAGTAGGTGCACCTTGCTCATGTTTTTCCAGCAAGCTGCACTTGTAACTTGAGCGCCAAGTCAAGCCACCCAAACACGGGAGTAGGGTTTTACACCACCCCGGCGGTCCAAACCTAACAAATTCCCGCGTGTGAAATGTTGGATTTGCTCTCTATGCATTGTCAATAACCCCAGCTGAACTTCAAAGGCATCATCGTCGATCCCATAGATCATCGTACTCCGACAACGTTGGTGCGCCACGCAGGGAATTCGCTTGTGTGGATCCACTTCAGCAGTTCTCATGCAAGTCTTGCCATCCGCTTCATCCATCCGCTTCATCCAGATGCCCCGGTGGGAGGGGGCGGTGAGCGCTCTACACACACTTCTGGCGAGAAGAGCCATACTCGGTCCACCAGAAGCCAAGACACGCGCATCACTACGTCGAGAGGTGGCACTGCGGTCCACAAAGTTATCACAAGATGGACATGAGGAACTTCCCCACAGTGACGTCGACCCTGGCCAATGACCAGGGAAGGAGCATGTGCACCATTCGCATGGTACACATGGCCTGCCGCCACGCCAAGCCATTGGCAAGCATCGACCACGGCAGCAGGACATGTATGGAGCTCCTTCTGACTCACACAGAAGTCGAGCCACATCTCAGTCTTTGAGACCAATCATGTCCATGACACCGACAGAGGCGCTGGAGCAGGTGGAGATGCTGCTAAAATTTCCTTCGGCCCCAGAGAAAATGGATGAGTGGCGTGGCACCATCCAGAGCCTTGTCAGTTTTGCCAAGAACGATGGCTCGCGTCTGGTGGGGCCCTCCAGTGGGAGCCAACGACACTGGTCTATAGGACTAACGGTTAGACCGTGTGTGTTGCACCAACGGTGTAGTCCCTGCCACGACAAGCACGACAGAGCCAGCTGGTCGACGACCATGGCATCATGTCGATGGCGTCATCCGATCCACGAGGCCACCAGAATCGCCACATAGATGAACGCCAGGTCATTAATGACCGGTGTGCCGAAGATGCTCGAACCACCATCAAGCGACACCGGGAAGCCCACCATCAGTCACACGAGTGAGAAGGACCGGTGGTGAACAAGCCTGCACCGGGGGTCCCTGGGTGCCTGCCCTAAGATGTGGGTTGCCTAGTGTTTACCCGTGAGCTTTGGCAAGTTTAGTGGCCCCACTACTAAAATTTCAAGCCTGACTTGTTGAAGAAGTACTACGGCAAGCTCAATCTGACTGAATTTCTTGTAATCTACACCATCGTAGTGCAAGCTTCTGGTGGTAGGCATGACAAGATCCTCGCCAATTACTTTTTGTTGGCACTCAACTCCAATGTGAGATTTTGGCTGATGAAGTTGCCAGAGGACTCCATTTCTTCCTAGTTCGATCTATGTCATGTATTCGTTGGGACCTATATCGGGGGCCATGAGCCTCCAGGAAAGCCCAGCGACCTCCACTTGATCCCATAAAAGGATGGGGAGCCCCTTCGCAAGTACGTTTAGAGGTTCAGCAGTGTGCACCACAACATCCCCAACATACGCCCTGCTGCTGTGATTGTGTCGTTCCATACGAACATGCGCAACCGCGGGATGCGGGCGGAGTTGAAAATTGCAGAGGTGGCCATTGTCAACGAGTTGTACACCTTGGTGGATCAGTGTGCGTGTGCTGAGGAGGGGAGAAGACTTCCCGGGGACGACGCCGGAGCCGATGTTGAGTATGAGGATGACGACACATCCACCCCGAAGAAGACAGGCCAGAAGCGTAATCGCAAGGGCAAGGGCAAGGACGTGATGGCAGTTGAGAGCTCCAGCAACTCAGATGCTGCCAAGAAACCCAAGACTAACGGATCCAGCAATGAGCTTGCCGGATGCGATGATTGTCAGGAGGCTACGGCAGGTGAGAAGTCGGATGGCTCCGACAAGTCCAAAGGGCCGTACTGCAAGATCCACAACACCAAGGGCCATGACGTAAACAATTGCTGGCAAGTAGAGCAGCTTGCCGAGAAGAAGAAGCCAGAGTATGAGAAGCGTGACCAAGAGAAAGCCCAAGATTTTGCGGGTGGGTCCAGCAATAAGAACCGAAGTGGCCGTGCTGGCCGGTGTGCCAAGGGTCAGCGGCAGAAGGAGGAACCTACTCGTGGGCGCGAGAAGAAAGAAGGTGAAAGTGATGATGATGATGAGGAGGAATCTGGGGAAGGAGAGTTCCAAAAGGCTGTGGAGGTCATGTGTGTTGATGGAGGTGCATCTTTGCACTCCTCTCACCCCAGCTCAAGCAGTGGGCACTTGGGATAAACGCGGCCGAACCAGCAGTAGAGGCGCAAAAGCTGCTCAAGTGGTTCAACACGCCCATTGTTTGCGACACCGAGGACCACCCTGACCGCACCACCATGGTCGGGTGTTTATCTTTGTTGGTTTCACCAACAATTGCAACCTCAAGGTGACAAAGATACTGGTTGACGGTGCGGCTGGCTTGAACCTGATCTCACCTGATGTGATTAGGAGACTGCAAATCCCTGATGGAGATCTCCGAGAAACGGGAACGTTTCAAGGGATCAATCCGGGGAGGAGCCAGCCCACGGGAAGGTCACCTAGCCGCTCACTTTTGGGACTGAACCGAACTACCGGACCGAGAAGTTCGCTTTCGATGTCGTCAAGATTTCGTTGCCCTACAATGGCATCCTTGGTCGTCCGACCCTGGAAAAGTTTATGGAGGCGTCACATTACGCCTACAACACTTTGAAGATGTTGGGACCAATGAGCATCATCACCATTCACTTCGACAAGAAGGACGCAGTCATCTGCGTCGACAAGCTCTACCGCGAGGCAGTGGCAGCATCTACCGACAAGGCACTTGCTCCTGCCAGCAAAGCTTCCGAGGGAGGAAGGAAGAAGAAGACCGACAAGACCTTTGGCAAGGACTCTGGGATGCACACGTCTTTGGAGTGTAGCGCACCCATTGAGGACATGTCAGAGATCTCTACCAACATGAGCAAGAAGACCAAGACCTGACCACCTGCTACGAAGCAAGTCTCCGTAAGGGAGGATGGAACTAGCGGCACTTTTACCGTAAGTGCCACCCTTGACAGCAAATAGGAAAGCGCGCTCGTTGCCTTCCTTCAGGGAAATATCAATGTGTTTGCATGGCAACCATCTGATATCCCCGGCGTTCCCAGGAAGGTGATTGAGCAAAACCTCACTGTCTGTCCTAATGCGAGGCTGTTGGATTTCGGGTTCCGACAAAACCCTTGAGGTTCGAACACTGGGGCGCGGACGAAGATCTCTCTCTCCCTAGATCGCTCTCACAACAATCACAAGGCCTAGCTCGACAAACCCAAAGAACAAGAGACACAAGAGTTTATACGGGTTCGGGCCACCGATGTAGTGTAATACTCTACTCCAGTATGGTGTGGTGGATTGCCGCTTGGGCTGAGGATGAACAGTTACAAGGGAAGAACATCCTCCTAAGGAAAGGTGTTCTTGTGCTTGGTGAACTTGTGTGGTTGATGATGATGTGAGTGATCCGTTTCCTATCTATGGTGGTGGCTTGTCCTCTTTATAGAGGCCCTGGTCCTCTCCCCAAATATTGAGCGGGAAGGGATCCAACAACGGCCAAATTCGAAGGGAGACAACTAGTACAAGTTATCCTGGCTAAAGGTGGTCTTCGCCTGCCAAAGGCTCTGGTACTGACGCCGTCTTGGGCTCCACGGTGACCTCCGTCCTGCCGTCCTACCGGTCTTGTTCTCGTTGCACCGATATGGAAACCTTTGCCTGATGCCTCGGGACTCCTCGCCCGCGCTTGCCTTTTTAGCACCAAAGAGGAAACAAGGACACTGCACGCGCTGGCGCCTGCCTGGCGCCCGCCTGGCTCCTGTCGTCATGGCTTGCGTCATAGGAATTTCGAGAGGTATCCCTTGCCTTGATCTCTCCACCCCTCGCGAGCCGGCCTGGTGATGCTGCCCTCGAGGAGGTCTTGTGTCAACCACCTCGCGAGGCTTGGCCCCTCGCGAGGGTCTTGAGTGTTTGTTGGTGAGAATGGGCCATACAGGGCCGCTGGTGGAACCACACTGTGGGCCGCAGGCACGCAAGTCTAGGGACCCCCGTTCCCAGGACGCCGACAGAAGCTCCCGGGCCCAATGCGCACTCGAACTTGGCTTCAAGGCAAAGCCAAAGGGCAAGCGCGGAGCGCTGTGGGCCCCAACAGCCTGCGGCCCCGCTTGACGCATGGCGATTGATTGGACGTGGGCGTCTCCGCTTCCCCACGCTGCCTCGGCAACTGCCCGACTTGACGAGTCCCTGCTGCATGCAGAGAAAAATAATCATTACCTGTGATCATAGGGTTCGCCGATTGGCCTTCTCCCGCTATAAATGAGGAGGGGCGGAGCCCCCGTCGCTCATCTCTTCCTGCTCCGCTCGCTTCTTCTTCCTCGCTTTTTTGTGGCTGGTAACATAGTTGGTCATTATATTTATGGTCTCAAGGATCACATTTGGCCGGATTTTATTTGCAACTTTCATCTGTTCAATGGTCAGTTCAATGCATTCAAGCACTTTGATTCAAGTTGGCATGCGGATGAAGCCATTGATGTTATTGCGGATCGTAGTCCTATGGCTATACGTGTCAACACCTCTTTGTTGGCTAAAACTGCAGGTTCGGATCATTCTGCTTTGGCCGAGCTCGGCAAATTTTGTCTAGTTCCGATTGCTTCTATGGATTTCTCTAACAGGAATAATCATGAAGCTTCGTGTTCTTCGGATGTTCTTCCCTCGCGGCAAGATCAGCATATTCCCAGGACCACCATTCCGGTTATTCCGCAGCCACAGGAGAGGGAACTCATTAGTGACCCTAATCTGCATTTACTACTTATTGGCAACCTCAAATTCCCCATTAATGCTGATTATCCGTCTGCACCGCAGTGTTTCCTCTCTTCGGCCCTAAGATACGCTCCTAAGCATAATAGCTGGCCGCCGGTGCTTTCTTTGGCCCGGCAAAAGGAATTACGACAGGCTGGATATGATGACATAGATCTCTCGGTGCTTACCAAATTTTGGTGCACGTTATGTGCCAAGTGCTTACAATGGGGCCATCATAAAACTGATTGTCAAGCTAGGATTATTTGCCTTGCATATTTTGCTCCGGGTCATAAATGCTTGGATTGCCCCTCTCGCCAACGTCAACATATGTCGGGTAAGCCCATTATGATTGATATCCATCACTGCCTTGTCAATCCCTCTGCGCAGCAGCATCAAATCAACACTTCCCAATTTACTGCGGATTCTACCCCCTCTGACCGGTCTATGCGCCGCCCAAACCAGCCCTCTCGCTGTATGACATGTGGACACTATGGGCACGTGGACACGACTTGTTGGTGGAGCCGCTGGGCCCGGAAATGGCAATGGATGCCAAAGCAGCCACCCCCACTTGACGCCTCGCATTCGCCCCCCTCGCTTCCCAATAGCCCATCTCTTCGTCAAGCTCCTACCGTCCCTGCCCCTCCGCTCTCACCCTCCCCACCCACCACCATGGCTAACTATCCGATGAACCCCATCCCCTTCCTCCCTGCTGGCTGGTCGGTCGAGCCCGGCCCGCCTGATCCGAAGATCCGCGCCGATATGGCCGTCAATCCCATCCCTCCGCTCAACAATAGCTTCCTCGCCATTGCCGAGGCGAGCCGATTTGTCCCCCTGCATCTTCGCGAGGGACTCAGGGAAACTATCGAGGGGCTACTACATGAAGCTGGTCTCCACAACACTGAGGCTTCGGATCACCCATTGGGCATTGGTATGTTCGCATTTGCAAACTCGTTCGTGAGGGACACTGTAGTCAATACTACCTTCCAACTAGATGATGAAGATTTGGTGATCTCTTTTTTCCGCCACAATGCTGCTCTTAACATGAGGAAAACCACCTACGGCCCCCAAGTTTGGCTTATGTATATTGGGTTCTCGGATGACTACTAGACTGATTTTTATTTACAGAGATCTGTGGATGATTATGGTCGTCTTGTTTCTTGGAATAATCCCAATATAGATCGCAGGGTGGTTTTGATCAAAGTGCAAGTCATTCACATGAGACTAATCCCTAAGAGTATTGTTGTTCGTCAGCTGGGTGGTGATCGGGAGTGTTGGACTGTTGCTTTGTACATCCTGAGAGGCGCAGATTGGAATGCGCATGATCCTGAGGTTCCTCCGGCAGACGAGGAGCCGCCGGCCAGTGGGGTTCCTCACCCTATGTTTGGTGAAGGGTTGACTGCCGAACAGCTATATCAACAGCAGCTGCAGAACTGGCTTATCCAAAATGGTGTTGGCAACAACGATGGGCCCCAAAACGCTGAACAGCATGAGGACCAGCACGACCAGTGGGATGAATGGCTAGCTCCTACTGTTCCCCACATGCCTGGTGCTTTGGTGAATTTTCAAGCTTGGCTTGCTGCGCAAGGCCTAAGAGTTCAAGACGGTATCCTTCCTAAAGACAACAGTTCTGACAGTCTGAACTCTGCCTGGATTGAGTCCCGTTCTTATACCAGCTCTGGTGGTTCATTCATTTCTGACCAATCTGACCAGATGTCCTCTGTTCAGAAGGACTGCCATTGCTGTTGATGTTGCTATATCTGCGGATACTCTGCAAGTCAACATTTCGGTGGAACGGCATGATCTGGCTAACGTGCTTGTTAATGGGGCGGTCCCAAGAAACATCTTCACTGCTCATCTATTTTGGGCGATTCTGAAAGTGGTGGCTTCCTATGGACCTTGGATCGAGGGGTATGGTCTGCCCCCTCTATCTGCTCAGGTGCGTGCCCCAGTGATACACCTTCAGACCTCTACCGCCACAGTGCTGTCTCCATCCATTTTCATTCTCGCATTATTGCCAGTCAGCCCATGGTCTCCCCTGTTATAATTGAAGAACTGCCTGCTGATGAGCTGGAGGAAGGTGAAATTCCCTCTGATGAGTTAGGTTTTGCTTCTCCTGCCCATGGGAGTCTGGCTCTCCCCCCTCCAACTGATTCTGAGCACCCCTCTTTGCTGGAGATCATGTGCAATCAACTTCCGGTGAATGTTGTTGATCCTGTAAGTGTTCCCTTGGCGCCACCACTGGGTTCAAATGTTGGGCCTGACATCTCTCTCGATAGCACCAGCGATCCATGTCCTGAACTTGGCCTGACCCAAGTGCTCTCCCCAACTATTGGGCCTCATGTTGCACGTGGTCGCCGCTCCAAGGCCCAAGTACCTATTCTCACTACTGAGGTGCGCCGCAGCACTAGATCAACACGTTATGATGGCTTCAGAGTGCCTGCACTTTCAGATGCCCGCCCCACTGCTTCCAAAGTGAAACCAAGATTGGCACCGTCTGCGGCTTGAAGCTCCTCTGCTGGTGATGCTGTCCTTCCTCCACCTACTCCAATTTCCACTCTGCATGACATTGGAGTCAACCGCTGCGCGATCCCTCCTCAAGAATTATCTGAAGCTGCTCTGCTTTTGGCTACTCCTGCAGCCACCCAACCTGATGATGCTACTCTGGACTCGGCTTCTGCTGGAGATGGACCTGCGTCCTCTGCTTGACTTGCTTTTACCTTATGCCTCTTTTGCGTAATCGGAACATCTTATGCTAGAATGTTCGTGGGCTTAATTCGGACAAAAAACTTCTTTCCTGTCCAATGCTATCTCTTCTAGTGGTTGTGCTATCGTCTGCCTTCAGGAGACGAAAAAACCTTTCATCGATCTAGCATTTATTAAAAGTTGTTGCCCTAAGTGTTCCGATAAATTTTCTTTTGTCCCTTCTAGAGGGGCCTCTGGTAATAAATTCGGAACAACTCAGTTTTCTCTGGAGTTGTGACGTTGACCACCGATTTTGCTTTGGGGATTCGCTTCACCAACACTCTTTCAGCACAAGCGTGGCCATTGTATAATATTTATGGCCCTTGTGCTGGCCCGGAGAGAGACGTGTACACTAGATGGCTTTATGATCTTGATATTCAAGCCCAGGAAGACTGCATTCTCTTAGGTGATTTCAATTATATACGTGGGCCAGAAAATCGCAACAAGCCTGGTGGTGACATCTCTGACATGGTCACGTTTAATGATATCATTAGAAAGCTCAATCTAATAGAATTACCTATCAAGGGTAGGGCTTACACCTACAGTAATATGCAGCAAGACCCCCTCCTTGAGCAGCTCGACTGGTTTCTCACCTCGCTTAACTGGACCCTCACGTACCCAAACACCATTGTTAAGCCTCTTTGCAAGCCCGTCTCTGATCACACACCATGCATGGTTAGCATTGAGACCAAAATTCCTAGGGCCAAACTCTCTCGTTTTGAGTCCTACTAGTTGCTACACCCTGGGTTCATGGACTTGGTCAGCGCCACTTGGGCTAAACCTGTTCGTGCTACTAATGCAGCCACCATCCTTTGCAAAAAATTTAAAGCTCTGAGGCAGGCTCTCAAAGTGTGGAACAAATCAATTTCTAGGCTAACGGTCGCTATTGAAAACTCCAACCTGGCCCTTGCACACTTGGATGGTTTGGAAGACTCGAGAGCTCTAACAATTCCAGAGACCAATTTCCGCAGAATTTTGAAAACTTATCTGCTCAGGCTGCTGGATTACCAAAAACAGTACTGGAGAAAGAGATGCACCGTCCATTGGGTCAAATTCGGAGATGAGAACACTAAGTTCTTTCAAGCTGTTGCCACTGAGAAATTTCGGAAAAACAACATTGCCAACCTTCAGACTGTTGATGGGCTCATGGTGGATGATCACACTGGGAAAGAAGCCCTCCTCTTTCAAGCCTACACCGACAGGTTGGGCACCTCGTCCCCAACCACCATGAAATTTGACCTACCAACCCTAATCCGTCCCAGGGTGAATTTGGATCACCTCACCACACCTTTCACCATGGAGGAAATCGACAGAGTCATCCTTGAAATGCCCGCTGACCGAGCCCCGGACCCTGGCGGTTTTAGTGCCCTCTTCCTCAAGGCTTGCTGGCCCATTATTAAGCA
This sequence comes from Triticum aestivum, assembly GCF_018294505.1. NCBI lineage: Eukaryota > Viridiplantae > Streptophyta > Magnoliopsida > Poales > Poaceae > Triticum > Triticum aestivum. The sequence goes on from NC_057805.1 coordinate 250,259,623, forward strand.
TGATTTCTATTTGCTCTGTGATCAATTCTATGAGGACAATCTCAACTTGCAAAGCATTAATGACGGCCTCATCACTCTAATACCTAAGACTAGATCCCCATCTACAGTCAATGATTACAGACCAATTACATTGCTCAGTTGCTGTCTGAAACTAATCACCAAGCTCCTCGGTAATAGGCTGCAGCAAGTTATCCTCAAGATTATTCATCGCAACCAATATGGTTTCATCAAAGGGTGATCTATTCAAGACTGCCTCGCTTGGTCTTTTCAATATCTCCATCAGTGCCAAACCTCCAACAAGAAAATTGTCCTCCTTAAATTGGATTTTGCCAAAGCGTTCGACACAATTGAGCATGAACCAATGATTAACATCATGCGTCACATGGGATTTAATGTCAAGTGGCTCTCCTGGATATGCTCAATCTTCTCCTCGGGCCGCTCGTCGATCCTATTGAATGGAGTCCCGGGCCGACAGTTTCATTGCCGACGTGGAGTCCGACAAGGAGACCCGTTATCCCCGCTAATCTTTGTGCTCGCCGCGGACCTTTTACAATCAGCAATCAATGAGGCTTACTGGAATGGCTTAATTCATTTGCCCTTCCCCGACCGAGGTGACATGGACTACCCCATCATTCAATATGCGGACGACACTCTACTACTCATGCCTGCTTGCGCAATGCAAGCAGCAGTCATTAAAAAGATTCTGGTTGATTATGCTGACTCCATTGGTCTTAAAATAAACTTCCACAAATCAACGCTCATTCCAATTAATGTGGAGGAGGATCTCACTAACAGATTAGCAGCCATCTTTGAATGCTCGGTTGGTTCGCTGCCATTCACCTACCTTGGATTGCCCATGGGCACGTCGCGGCCCTCTATCCATGAGCTCATGCCCCTGGTCAGCTCGGTAGAACGCAACATGACATCCACGTTGTCGCTCATGTCCTATGCTGGAAAACTTACCCTGTTGAATTCCATGATCACATCTCTGTTGATTTATGCCATGTGCACCCTGCAGCTCCCTCCAAAGTTGATTGGAATGTTGGACAAGATCAAACGTTGTTGCCTCTGGATCAAGAAAACCGACCGTGGGGAGAAATGGAATTCCCTGGCGGCTTGGGACATGGTTTGCAAGCCTAAGAACAAAGGTGGCCTCGGAGTTCTAAATCTTCGGCTACAAAATGAAGCGTTGCTCATGAAGTTTCTGCACAAGTTTTATAATAAAATGGATGTTCCGTGGGTGCAACTTACATCGGATGCATACTACAACGACAAAATCCCGCATGCCACGGACCTAGTGGGCTCCTTTTGGTGGCGTGACATCCTCAAGCTCACTCTCATGCTTTCGCATCCTCGGGCTTTCTCCTACACGACTCTAGAGATGCCTCAGTCAAGGATTTCTTGTGCATCACGTCGCTCTATGAGGCCTTCCACCTCCCTTTGTCCCCGCAGGCGCATGCCGAGATTCAAGACATCCAAACCAAAACAACCCAGTTTCAACCCTCTTCGGCTGCCTCCGATGTGTGGCACTATGTCTGGGGCAAGGCAATATTCAAGTCTACTGATTACTACAATCACTACTTCCGAGACATCCAGGCGCATCCGATCTTCCAGTGGATTTGGAAATCCAAGTGTACAATGAAAATAAAGGTTTTTGGTTGGCTACTCTTCAATGACAGGCTCAACACGCGCAACATGTTGAAGAGGAGGCACTACGACATTGGTGATGACCATACATATCTTTTATGTGGTCTTGATGTTGAAGAAACGGTTGACCACATGATCTTCACCTGCTCTTTCAGCTGTCAGTGTTGGGCACGCCTTAATCTCAACTGGGAGCCGTTTGCCAGCAGGTTCCAAGCCATTCAAGACAAAAAAGAGAGCCGTGCCACGAAGAAGCTTCTGGAAAAGTTCCTCCTCGCTGCATGGACCTTATGGAAAGAAAGGAACAACAAGCACTTGAGAGCTAACCCTAAGTTGCAATCCTGGCTAGTTAGGTTTATTACTGATTTTTCTTTGCTCCAGCACAGAGTTAAGGAGGCGTGTAGGCCTCTGGTGCTAGACTTCGTAGCCTCTCTTACTTAGCTCCTTTTATTCTATCTTCTCCCCCCTACACCAAAAGGTTAGGGCTTCTCTCCCCCAATCTGTTGTAAATATACTATGTACAGTGGTGATACCTCTTAATACAATACAGTAGGAGCCTTTCCTACTGTTTCCTGTTCAAAAAAAAGTAATCAGGAGACATTTTCTCCCAAGGAGTTTCCTCGTTCCGCCTCACCCACCGCACTGTCTCGTGCTCCAAAGGGGAAGCATTAGTCGTGCCGCGTTACCCCTGGATCGATGCCGAAGAGAGCGGCTCCTACACCTGGCAAGCCTTCGAAGAGGAAGGCAAACGAAGACACGGTCGAGCCCTCATCAAAGAGGTATGGGTTTGTAAATATGTCCATAGCAGTTGCATCCAACTGAGACTTGCGTGTTCGTCCTGTATCAGGAAAAGAGTTCGCCGGACTATGTCCAGGGATCCGACCGGATATACTCCCGATAGCCGGGATCCGGTCCTAGCCGAAGAGACAAGGGCCGATATGGGAGTGGCGCCGGACTGTCCTTCTGCTGAGGACTCGGAAGATATGTACGTCACCAACTCGGAAGTGGAGAGTGCCATGAATCATCGGCACCGGAGGACCGTTTTATGCGACCCCCGCTTCTATGAAGAGGCGTTCAATGCCTTCAGCTCGGCTGATGCATACATCCGAGCTTCTCGAAATGGGCTTGGCAGAGCCACAGAGCAACATTTGAAAGATGTGTAGGTAAATGTACTGTGTCCGGAATATGATAACCAGATGCCAGTAGCCCCCGAGACATAAAGTAGTTGTGTAACGCCCCGGATTCGATGCGCCAGGTGTCATCCAGTTATTCGCCGTCATTGCCATGTCATTTGCTTGCGTGTTGCATCTTGCCATGTCATCATCTGCATTGCATCCTCATGTTTTCAAAACTTGCATCCGGCCTTTTTCCCCGTTGTTCGTTTCGCGATCCGACTCTCCCACACGCGCCCGTCGCCCCTCTCAGACCTTGTTTCGTGAGCGGGAGAAAAACGTTCTCGGAATGGGACGAGATTTGCCGAGTGGCCTTGGTATAGCACCGACAGACCGCCCGTCAAATTTCGTTCCATTTGGAGGTCGTTTGATGCCCCAACGGTTAACCGCGTAGCCCGAAACCCCTTCTTTTGTGCAGCCCAACAATCCTTCAAATCAGCCCACTAACCCAGCAAAACCCCCTCCATGCTCTCCGCTGTTCGATCACGATCATGTGGGTGAAAACCGCACCTCATTTACACTCTCCTAGCTCCCTCTATCTATAAATAAGTCCCCTTCCCCGAAATTCGGAGTCCAAACACTAGCCCCGCTCCCCTCGCGCCGCCGGACATGTCCGCACCGTCGCCGAACGCGTTCACCGACGCCAGCCACATCGCCCGGCCAATCCTCGCGCGCCACCTCAGCTCCAGCCGGCGCCCCGACCAACCAGATTCGGCCACGTGGCGCCGTCGCTCCCCACCGCGCCGCGGCCCGCGGAGCCCATCCGGGGCCCGCGCGAGCCCATCTGCCGCCGTCGCCCGAGGCGCCCCGCGCCCGAGCGCCTGCCGTGCCCTTCGCCTGCGCCCGCCTCCGCCGCCGTTCGCCGCAATCTCGCCGACCGCCGCCGCCATCTGCTCAGCCCCGTCACCGTCTCCGCGAACGCCACCGCCGGCTGCCCCCTCGTCGCCGGCCACCCCGGCGCCTTCCCCGACCCGCCGCTTGGCGTCGCCTCGCCTCCGGAGACCTCGCCGGCCGCCGCAGCCCGGAGATCGCCGGCGCTCCCCTCCGCGCCGTCCCTACCGATCCGCGCCTCCCTCGCCGGACCTTCCCCGCCGTCGGTCGTCGCTCTCCGGCGACCTCGCCGGCTTCGGCCGCCGCCCCGCCTCGGATCCGGTCGGGTGGGATGAGATCCACCCGACCACCGATCCAAACACGCCTTCCGCCGCTGGATCTCCCCATCCTGCTTCGTCCCGTCCAGATTTTTGGAGTGGTAAATTTCTGTCAAGTCCCGAAATTGTTGCATTATGTTGCTCTGTTCTTCATGCCATAACTTCGTGTGCTCGGTGCTCCGATTCATGCGTGTAATATATAAAAATGTTTGTCACGAGATGCTATTCATTTTTTTCCATCATGCCATGCTTGTTTCCGATCATCTTGATGCCCTAATCATTGTTGCAAGAGTGCTTTATGATGTTAACTGCTGTCTGTTTAAAGAACTTGGTGATTTGTCTTTTTCATTGCATTTTGTGTGTGCATCCTATGAGCATGAGATCTACATGAGTTTTGAACTACATCATGCCATCTTTACAGGGGTGCTTGTCTTGCATTTTTGTGATATGTGTGGTGACTAGCACAAGCATGCAAAGTAGCCTCCATGATATTGCTGATTTCTGTGACTTAGTCATTTCTGCTAAGTCTGAGTCTGTTATGTTGCGATGCCACGTAAACCTGCTGCTACAAGTCATTCTATGCATAATCTGGAGATGTTAACTAAGGATGTTTTGTTACACATGTTATTCTCTATCCATCCATTCCCTTGGTTGCATTTATAGCCTGCTGTAGATTGTTTCAAACTTGATCCCAATTTGCTACATAATGTTGCTGTCAGCCTGTTAACATTAAGTCCAGTTTTTGCCATGTGTGTTGATAGTGGTCCATGCACCCTATGAACTTTTTCTTGCTATGGTTTGCTTTATAATTATGCCATCTTACTGATGGTTACCTTGTCATGCCATGTATTTCTCTGTGGTGAGTGGTTCTAGCTCACCAACATGCCTACTTCTCGTTCATCCTGCCATGCTCTGTTTTTCTGCTAAGTCTGTATCTGTTTACGAACTTGCTATGTTTACATGGGTGCCATCGTATCTTCTGTGCCTTTTTGGCCCATGTTCAGTAAGAGACTTTTGTGCTATGCAATTAGTAGATTCATGCCATGCCTTTGTTTTCTATGATATGTTCTTGTAGCATGTTGTTTGATAGCTCCAAACTTTGCAACCTGATGTTATTTCTGCCATGTCCAGTAATCTCTGCTAAGTGTGGGATCTGTTATTATTTGCAATCTTGCCATGTCCTTTTGAGCATGTTCTGGTGATTTCTGGAGATAGCTCAGTGTACATGTTTTGTCATGCTTTACCTGTACATCATGCCCTTTTCATGTTGAGGTGCTGTAGCATATTGTTTTGATGGTTGCTAGAGGCCTAGCTGCTGTTTTGGACAGATTGTTGTTATGTCTTGTTTGGAGTGTATGTGTTGCACCGTTGCTCCGTTTTGAGTGTGCTCTATATGAAACTTTCTTAGTTTTGCATGTAGTTTCATATTACCTTGTTGCATCCTTGTTTTGAGGTGTTTGCTTGATGTTTGAATGCATTTTGCATCAATGCCATGTTTAACTTGTTTTGCTCATATCTTCTAGGTCGTAGCTCCGAATCTAATGAAGTTTATATGTAACTTGACTAGAATTTCGTGTAGATCATCTTGGTGCATTTTAACTTGCTGTTTAATAACTTTAACATAAGGTTTATTCAGATCTGGACCAATTTTGAAATTTGCATATGAGGACGTACCGGAATTGTTATATGTTGTTTCACGCCTCATTTAACCTTGCCTTGATGTGTTGTTCTTGTATGCATCATCTCTTGCGATGAGTAGCTTAATGTAGCCTTGTCATACATCATACCTGATTGAGCATCATGCCTTGTTCATGTCTGGTGTGTTTACCATGTTGTGTGCTTCTTCTCGATAGTTCCCGTTTCGTTGCGATCGTGAGAATTCGTTCGTCTACGCTTGGTTCATCTTCGTGGCTTCATCTTCTTCATGGACTCGTTTTTCCTAGCGGGATTTCAGGCAAGATGACCGTCACCTTGGATCTCATTACTTTTCATTGCTATGCTAGTCGCTTCGTTCTATCGCTATGCTGCGCTACCTATTACCTGTTTATCAAGCCTCCCAAATTGCCATGAACCTCTAACCCTTGTCACCCTTCCTAGCAAACCATTGTTTGGCTATGTTACCGCTTTTGCTCAGCCCCTCTTATAGCGTTGCTAGTTGCACGTGAAGATGAAGTTTGTTTCATGTTGGAACATGGATATCATGAATTTTGTTGGGATATCACAATATTCTCTTATTTAATTAATGCATCTATATACTTGGTAAAGGGTGGAAGGCTCGGCCTTATGCCTGGTGTTTTGTTCCACTCTTGCTGCCCTAGTTTCCGTCATACCGGGTTTATGTTCCTTGATTTTGCATCCCTTACGCGGTTGGGTGATTTATGGGACCTCCTTGACAGTTCGCTTTCAATAAAACTCCTCCAGCAAGGCCCAACCTTGGTTTTACATTTGCCTCACCTAGCCTTTTCCCTTGGGAGTCGCGCTCCCGAGGGTCATCTTTATTTACCCCCCCCCCGGGCCAGTGCTCCTTCGAGTGTTTGTCCAACCTGTCAGCCGCCGGTGGCCACCAGGGGCAACTCTGGGCTGGCCTACAGGAAGTTTGGACAATCCGGTGTGCCCTGAGAATGAGATATGTGCAGCTCCTATCAGGATTTGTCGGCATATTCGGTCGGCTTTGCTGGTCTTGTTTTACCATTGTTGAAATGTCTTGTATACCGGGATTCCGAGACTGATCGGGTCTTCCTGGGAGAAGGAATATCCTTCGTAGACCGTGAGAGCTTATAATGGGCTAAGTTGGGACACCCCTGCAGGGTATTATCTTTCGAAAGCCGTGCCCGCGGTTATGTGGTAGATGGGAATATGTTAATGTCCGGTTGTAGAGAACTTGACACTTGACCTTTATTAAAATGCATCAACCGCGTGTGTAGCCGTGATGGTATCTTCTCGGCGGAGTCCGGGAAGTGAACACGGTTTCTGGGTTATGTTTGACGTAAGTAGGAGTTCAGGATCACTTCTTGATCATTGATAGTTTCACGACCGTTCCTTTACTTCTCTTCTCGCTCTTATTTGCGTAAGTTAGCCACCATACTTGCTTAGTCGCTGCTGCAACCTCACCACTTTACCCTTGCCTTACCCATTAAGCTTTGCTAGTCTTGATACCCATGGTAATGGGATTGCTGAGTCCTCGTGGCTCACAGATTACTACAACACCAGTTGCAGGTACAGGTTTTGCGATGATCATGGCGCGAGAGCGATGTTACTTGTTTTGGAGTTCTTCTTCTGCTTCTTCTTCGATCAGGGGATAGGTTCCAGGTCGGCAGCCTAGGCTAGCAGGGTGGATGTCGTTCGAGCTCCTATTTGTGTTTCATCCATAGTCGGATGTTGATCTTATGTATGATGTATTGAGGTATTCTTGCGGCTTTTGTATGCCTTGTATGTATCCCCATTTATCCACCTTGCAAAAGCGTTTCAATATGCGGTTCTATCCTTGGTGGGACCTTCGAGTCTCTTTAGGATAGTATCGCATATTGGGCGTGACAAGTTGGTACAACTGATTTGAGGATCGTTGTATAACCAGGTTCTTACGGAGAAGAATGACCTACTAGCTCAAGAGCTAGAAAGGTGTCGGACACAGCTAACTGTTGTTACCGCCGAACTGGAGAAATCCAAGAAGGCGTCACCTGGTAATATTCCCCTCCATCGAGAAAATATAAGTATATGCCAGTAATGCTAACAGCATTGCATATACCACGACGTAATTGTCAGAGAAATTCAAGGAGGCACTGGAAGTCGCGCAAGCGAATGAACAAGAAGCCAAAAGGCTACATGTTGCAGGCGAACGTGTGCTGAATCAGGTCATTGATGAGAAAAATTAACTCCAGGATTCCAAGACCCATCTGGGCGAAGAGCTAAAGGATGTGCGGGCCCAGCTAGCCGACTCCGTGAAGGAAAATAAGAGGCTGCGAGGTGGCATATTGAGTTTGTGTTCAAACTTACCACCAAGTAATTCGGCGAGGAAAGGAAATGACAGAACTATGTCTGTAGGTATGCTGGCTGGCCTTCCCGAGGAGGAGATGTCCGGATAATTGGGCGATCTACTACAAGAGCTGTCGCCAATGTATGAGCTAGCGCGTCAGGCGATGCGAAGTGTTGCCAAGGCCTTATGGCCGTCCGCCTCCCCTCCAGGAAGTATGGGAGAGCTTATACGGCTATTCAAGGGAGCGCGGCGGCGTTTCCGGTTATGGAAAATAGCAGCCTCCCGGGAAGGTGCAAGAGAAGCCTGGGCCATGGTGAAAACACGTTATACCAAGCTTGATCCGAATCATATGGCCCGGGTCGGGCCTCTAGGGTCAGATGGGAAGGAAATTCCCGTGAGTTTGATGTATAACCAAGTAGAAGTAGCCGCCAAGTATTCCCGACAAGATTGCAAATTAGACAGCGTGCTGGACGGCATAGAACAGGAAGTTTTGAGTCTTAAATGACTATGTACTTTCCTTGGCCTATGTAACTCTAGGTGAATTGTAAAACGCTTGTCATGGCAGACCTTTTCGCTTCGACCTCTGGACCCGAGGGTGCAGAGTGTTTCCGAATACCAAAGTGGCCGAGTAGACCGGGGTATGCGTGGAAACCAGGCGTAGGGGTCATAGTTGCTTGAACATACAAGTATCCGGCTAGTTATGTTATATTACATTAAAATTGTAAGAAACATCTTTCAGAGAGAATAGTTCCGTTCAGGGTTCCTTTCCTTGGGTGTACATGCATTAACGTGCATGTCTGAACTGTGATTGAATCAATCGCAGTATAAGTAAAATATGGGGGTTCACAATGGGATGAATGCAAAAAATGTCTTTAATCCACCGACCGAATATTCCCTTAAGAACACTAGCTTTCGGCTTCACCCAGTCTGAGGTACACATCCGGATGACCCAGCGGTAACAATCGCAGAGGTGCTCCCTTTAGGCCCTAGCCGAACTAAGAGGAACATAGGGCACAAGCACAGGAGCCAGGCATCCCAGCTTGGCCAAAACTTAAGTCATATCGATGCATATAATGGTGAAGCAAAGGTACATATGGGGAAAACACGCATATGTGATGAGCTTGATGCTCAAAAAATAACATTAATAAGCTTCTAGGAAAGAAGCCCCCAGGTATGTTGGACGTACATATTTGAGTATGTATATGTCGCGGGTGTACGGTCGAGCCACACGAAAAAGCTTGAAGGCTAAAAAAGGGAAAAAGCGAAAAGAGAGGAAAAATAATGGAAACAATGGGGAGAAGGAGACGAACAAAGAGTTCGGCACTTAGGCGTGGAAACTTCGGAGTCTGGCCGCGTTCCATGGGTTCGGCTCTAGGCGATTGTCTGACGCATCACGCAGGCGGTACGCTCCTCCGGTGAGAACTTCGTCAATGATGAAGGGACCCTCCCACTTGGGCTTGAGCTTGTCCTTTTTCTTCTCCGGCAGGCGTAGAACCAGTTCGCCAACATTATAAGTCTTGGCCCACACCTCTCTGCTTTGATAACTGTGAGCCTGCTGTTGATAAAATGCGGAACGGGCTTTTGCAACATCGCGCTCCTCCTCCAAGGCGTCTAGGTTGTCCTGCCGATCAAGCTCGGCCTCTCTCTCTCTCTCTTCGTACATGTGCACTCGAGGTGAGTCATGAATAATGTCGCAGGGTAGCACAGCCTCTGCGCCGTACACCATGAAAAAAGGTGTATATCCACTAGTACGGTTGGGCGTGGTCCGCAGCCCCCAGAGTACGGAGTCGAGCTCCTCAACCCAGTGCTTGTCTGATTCTTTCAGAGACCGCACTAGTCTGGGTTTAATGCCGCTCATAATAAGACCGTTGGCCCTTTCGACTTGATCGTTTGTTTGCGGGTGATAGAGAGAGGCGTAATCGAGCTTAATGCCCATATTAGCACACCAATTTTTCACCACGTCGGCTGTGAAGTTGGAGCCGTTGTCGGTGATGATACTGTGTGGAACACCATAACTGTGCACAATGCCGAATATGAATTCTATCACTAGCCCGACCTCGGCCATTTTAACTGGTTTGGCCTCTATCCACTTAGTGAATTTATCCACCATAACCAGCAGATACTTTTTCTTATGGCTTCCCCCTTTAAGGGGTCCGACCATATCGAGCCCCCAGACCGTGAAGGGCCAAGTGATGGGGATCGTTTGTAGGGCGGTGGGTGGCATATGGCTTTGGTTTGCGAAAAGCTGACATCCGAAGCAACATTGGACAAGATCCTGTGCATCTGCTCGGGCCGTTGGCCAATAGAAACCTGTACGGAAGGCCTTGCTTACGAGGGCCCGAGCCGCGGCGTGGTGACCGCCAAGACCAGCATGAATTTCAGCCAAGAGCTGCCGCCCTTCTTCCTCAGAGATACATCTTTGAAGTACTCCGGTAGCGCTTTTCTTGTAGAATTCTCCATCGTGAACTTTGTAGGCTTTCGAATGCCGAACAATGCGGCGGGCCTCATTCTGGTCCTTAGGGAGTTCTCGCCTATTAAGGTAGGCCAAGAAGGGTTCGGTCCATGGGGCAATGACTGCCATCATGAGATGGGCCGATGGTGTTATTTCGGTGGTTGAACCCCCGATGATGTTAGTGTGTTTGGGATCTGGGGATGTGGTCGGATCCGGACTGGTGTTGCCGCTCTCCCCTTGCCACACCAAGGAAGGTTTAAAAAGCCTTTCCAGAAAGATATTAGGTGGGACAGGGTTGCGCTTGGCACCGATGCGAGCAAGGACGTCCGCCGCTTGATTGCTTTCTCGAGTCACATGATGGAACTCGAGCTCTCGAATCAAGCTGACATTTTAAGAACGGCATTACGATAAGCTGCCATCTTTGGATCTTTGGCGTCAAAGTCTCCATTTATTTGAGATATTGCAAGGTTTGAGTCCTCGCGCACTTCCAGGCGTTGTATGCCCATGGAGACGGCCATCCGAAGTCCATGTAACAAGGCCTCATATTCGGCTGCGTTGTTGGAGTCTATATATAATATTTGGAGTACGTACTGAACTACGTCTCCAGTGGGCGACGTTAACACGACACCCGCTCCTAACCCCGCCAACATTTTGGAACCATCCAAATACATGACCCAGTTGGAATACGTGTCGTACTCTTTAGGGAGTTCGGCCTCTGTCCATTCAGCGACGAAGTCAGCCAGCACTTGGGATTTAATGGCTCGACGCGGTTTGTATGTTATGTCAAATGGAATTAGCTCAATTGCCCATTTGGAAATCCGGCCCGTAGCATCGCGGTTGTTTATTATGTTGTTGAGTGGCACTTCGGAAGCCACCCTGATCGAACACTCCTAAAAGTAGTGCCGTAGCTTCCGGGATGCCATGAAGACCACGTATGCTATCTTTTGGCAATGAGGTTACCGGGATTTGCATGGTGTGAGGACAGTGGACACGTAGTATACTGGCTTCTGAAGCGAGAATTTGTGTCTGTCCTGTTCTCGCTCGACGACGAGCACGGCGTTCACCACCTGGTGTGTTGCCGATATGTATAATAACATGGGTTCATCGATGTTCGACGCGGCCAGGATTGGGTTGCTTGCCAAAAGGGCCTCTATTTCCTCCAGTTCGGTCGTTGCCACGTCCATCCACTCAAAGTGGTCGGTGCATCGGAGAAGGCGGTAGAGTGGTAAGGCTTTTTCTCCCAATCTGGAGATAAAGCGGCTTAAAGCTGCAACACATCTCGCAAGCTTTTGGACCTGTTTAAGGTCAGTTGGCGTAGCCAACTGTGACAAAGCTCAGATTTTGGTTGGATTTGCCTCAATTCCTCTATTCGAAATGATGAAGCCCAGCAATTTTCCGGCGGGGGCCGAAAACACATTTTGCCGGATTGAGCTTGATGTCATATGCACGGAGGTTGTCGAATGTGAGACGTAGATCGTCTATTAGTGACTCGACGTGCCTGGTTTTGATGACGAAGTCATCCACATATGCTTCAACTGTCTTGCCGATCTGTTTCTCCAAGCATGTTTGAATCATGCGTTGGTAAGTGGCGCCATCGTTTTTTAGCCCGAAAGGCATAGTGTTGAAGCAGAAAGGCCCATATGGGGTAATCAATGCCGTTGCGGCTTGATCGGACTCCTTCATTTTGATTTGATGGTATCCGGAATATGCGTCGAGGAAGCATAGTGAGTCGTGTCCTGCGGTAGCATCAATGATCTGGTCGATGGGAGGGAGGGGGAAGGGATCCTTAGGGCAGGCCTTGTTGAGGCCTTTGAAATCGACGCACATGCGCGAGGATTTATCCTTCTTTGACACCATCACCAGGTTTGCTAGCCAGTCCGGGTGTTTTATTTCTCTAATGAATCTGGCCTCGATTAGCTTGGCTAGCTCCTCCCCCATAGCTTGACGTTTAGGTTCGGAAAAGCGCCGTAATGTTTGCTTGACCGGTTTATATCCTTTCAATATATTGAGGCTGTGTTCCGCCAATTTGCGTGGGATTCCTGGCATATCAGAAGGGTGCCAGGCGAATATATCCCAGTTCTCGCGCAGGAACTCTCGTAGCACGGCGTCAACCGTTGGGTCTAGTTGTGCACCAATGGATGCTGTCTTCTTGGGGTCCGTTGGATGGACTTAGAATTTGACTACTTCTTCTGCCGGTTTGAAGGAGGTGGATTTGGGCTGTTTGTCTAGGATCACGTCGTCCCTGTCCACCGTGGAGCACAGTGCGGTTAATTCTTCAGCCGCGAGGGCCTCAGATAATGCCTCAAGGGCTAGGGATGCAGTTTTGTTGTCGGCGCGGAGTGCTATGTCCGGATCACTAGCGAGAGTAATTATGCCTTTGGGCCTGGGCATCTTAAGCTTCATGTACCCGTAATGGGGTATAGCTTGGAAGCGTGTAAATGCATCTCGCCCCAAGAGAGCGTGATATCCGCTGTTGAGAGGGGCCACTTGGAAGGTTATCTCTTCGGACCGATAATTCTGCGGTGTGCCGAATACCACATCAAGTGTGATTTTTCCCGCGCACCGCGCCTCCTAACTGGGAATGATTCCTCGGAAGGTCGTGTTGCTTTGCTCAATGCGGCTCCTGTCTATTTCCATTTTGTGAAGTGTATCCTCAGAGATGAGGTTTAGTCCGCTGCCGCCATCCATGAGGACTTTGGTGAGCCGAAAGCCGTCCACGATTGGACTAAGGACCAAGGCGGCTGGTGCTCGGACTGCCCTGTATTTTGGTTCGTCGCCAGTGTTAAAAGTTATAGCCGTGTCGTTCCAAGGGTTTATTGCTGCAATTTGGTAGACTTCAGCGAGTTCGCGGAGTGCCCTTTTGCGCCCATTGTAGGAAGAAAATGTCTTGAAGACCGTCAATACTTTGAGGTTGTTGTCCTCTGGGGTGTTGTTCTGGGGTATTCTTGGTGAGGATATCCTCGCCGCTCTTGGCCACTTGCCGGAGTACCCAACATGCCCTAAGGCTGTGGGTTGGCGTGTTATCCGGTGTTGTGTGTATTTTGCATGGCCCGTCAAGCCATCCTTCCATAATGGGCTTGTATTCCTTTATTATTGGACCGGGCGTGCCACGAGGGTGTGCCCTTTTCGCCTGAACAAGGGGTTGAGTGGGGACCGATGATTCCCAGCAGGCCGCCTGAGTCTTCCAGGCACTTTTCATTGCACTGTACTTTTGTACGATAGTTGCAAAGTCAGCGAAGTGTAATATGCGACGATGATTGATGGCGTTAAGGATTCCTTCGTCCGTGCAGTTGTTGCGGAATGCTGAGATCACATCCTCGTCATGGCAATCTTTAATCTTGTTTTTGACAAGAGGAATCTGGCCCAGAAGTGATGGATCATTTTCTGAGACTTCTGTCGTATGCTGATGGGAGCGCTTATGTTAGGGTGAGTGGGTGGATTTAAATCCGAACCCTGGCCCAACATTGGATCCGGAGTCTGAAGATCTTTCGGACATAACAGTTCGGGCTCCGAGATATCAACTGATTTTTTAGGCTTGCCATCTGATTCTATGTTAGGAGAACAAGACGTGTCTTTCTGCCAGTGGGTGTCCGGCTCTTCGAGATCGGAGATCCGAACATAGTTCGTCCTCAACATAGAGGATGAGTTGTCTTGCTCCTCGACTACCGCTATCTGGTGGGTGATCGGCTGAGTTTTAATCTCTCTCTGGTCGGGTTTAAGCCCAATCCGATCGTAGTCTGTAGCGACTCCCAAGACGGCAATGCAATCTAGGAGTTCGTTTAAGGACGATAGCTCCGTCGGATCCATCCGTTTGGAGTGTTCAGGATCAACGCGGAGGCGATTTTTGATGAATCGAGAGGTCATCGTCGGCTTAAGGGCCGGACAGGCGGTCATGACGAAGCTGCCCAGCCGGAGGGTTTGGCCTAGGGCGAGGGTTCCTCCGGAGGTGATATTTTCCTTGACAACAAGGCGAGCCATCAACCCTTTTGGCGACGACACAGTGGAACTCTCAATGAAAGCACCAATGCCGGTGTCAAAACCGGCTGATCTCGGGTAGGGGGTCCCAAATTGTGCGTCTAGGATCGATGGTAACAGGAGACGGGGGACACAATGTTTAACTAGGTTCGGGCCCTCTCCATGGAGGTAATACCATACTTCCTGCTTGATTGATCTTGATGAATATGAGTATTACAAGAGTTGATCTACCACGAGATCGTAATGGCTAAACCCTAGAAGTCTAGCTTGTATGACTATGGTAATGAGTATCCTGATCTGGACTAAGCCCTCCGGTTTATATAGACACTGGAGGGATCTAGGGTTACATAACGTCGGTTACAGAGAAAGGAAATCTTCATGTTTGATCACCAAGCTTGCCTTCCACGCCAAGGAGAGTCCCATCCGGACACGGGTGAGTGTCCTCGGTCTTCGTATCTTCACAGCCCATCAGTCCGGTCCATGGCTAACAGGCCGGACGCCCGAGGACCCCTTAGTCCAGGACTCCCTCAGCGACCGCTCTAGCAGCGGCGGCTACGACCTTCCACGGTCGTCTCGTCGCTGCGCCCCAATGAAGCGCGAGGAGGGGTCTGGCTGAGCTCAGGAGAGCGCCATGGGTCCATCGTCGCGAGCTACTACAGGGGCACGAGCCACTTTTGTTTCGCTCTTTCTTTTCTTCCTGCATTAAGAGAGAGATAAGTATGGGGCCCCGTAGGGGCGTGCAACGAACCATGGTTTCCAAGTTGCTATGCTATGTTTATTATTCCTGTGTCGTGCTGCAACATCAACGTTTTTTGTAGGCACGTTCAGATAACTTATCTTGACACACTCGAAGTAGTTTTCGCCTGGTGAGGCGCGCATCTCCTAGTACCTGGCAAGGCCTCCTTGGCCTGGGAGGTGTCTAGGAACTGCCAAAATTTTTTAGGAAACTCTTGTTCTTCCGAGCCTTGGTCGTAGGCTCCGCGGGCCACAATCCAGCGCTTCGCATCGTGGTGCCCAAGGGGCACGGATTGAGAGAAGTGCACCAGCTTACGAGCTCGAATGAGGGTGCCTTGCGAAAAACAGGGAAAACCCTCATGAGGGCACCTATCCAGCCCCCTCGCGAGGCATGCGAGAGAGAGTACAAGTCGAAACAAGGAACCAAAAGCAGAAACAGAGGCAAAAGGCGATGGAACCAAACCGGCAAGGAACACCGGAAAGAAAATTTTCATTAAAGAGGGGCAAGCCAACTATGGAAAGCAAATGAAAAGTCGCGTCCGGCACCTAATCTAGTCTTCCTGTCTTCTCACCTGCGCGGAGCTAAGTGCTGCCACCAGGAGGTGGGAGGGAGCCCCGGAGGCCCGAGGGCGGCACTCCTGAGACTCCGGGGCGTGTACAGCCCCACTCATTATTATGTGAGAGTGTCACGAGCGGAGATCTTCACAGGCACTGGGCCTTCCTTCATAGGCGCCGGGCCTTTCTTCATCGGTAGAACTTCTGGAAGTGCTGGATGTTCCAGGCGTTCTGGATAGGTACCCCATCCTGCATCTCCAGGCGCACGGCGCCAGGCCTGGAGACATGGGCGACCCTAAATGGGCCCTCCCACATGGGCGAGAGCTTGTGCAGCCCTTCCCTGGAGAGCACCTGCCTTAGGATGAGGTCACCCACCTCGAGCGTCCTGGAGCGAATGCTGCGACAGTGATACCGCCGCAATGTCTGTTGGTATCTTGCCGCCTGGAGCGTGCCTTCATGGTGGCGTTCCTCCCCCAGCACGAGGTCCATCCCCCGCATGGCGTCCTATTGCACCTCATCAAATGCCAGGACCCGCGCGGAGCGATGCTTGACCTCGTGATGGAGAACCGCTTCTGCTCTGTAGATGAGGAAGAACGGGCTCTCGCATGTTGGCTTGGTGGCGGTGGTGTGAATGGACCACAACACAGACTGGAGCTCATCGTGCCAACCCCTGCCGCAGGCCTCGAGATTCTTCTTGAAGGTCCTGGTCATGAGGCCTCTCAGGACCTCCGCGTTGGCGCGTTCGGCCTGACCATTGCTCCTAGGGTGTGCCACCGAAGCGTAGCAGATCTGCGTTTCAAGGTTAGCACAATATGTCTTGAAGAGATTGCTAGTGAACTGCGAGCCTTTATCGGTGATGATGCGGTTGGGGACCCCAAACCGGCTCACGAGACCCTTGATAAACTTGACCGCGGATCCGGCAGGGATGGTGTGGACGGCTTCTACCTCCGCCCACTTGGTGAACTTGTCGATGGCGACGTAGAGGTAGCGTTAGCCCCTAGGCGCTCGAGGGAACGGGCCCAAGATATCCAGCCCCCAGACCGCGAATGGCCACGAGAGTGGGATGGTCTGGAGGCCCTGAGCTGGCTGATGGATCTGCTTGGCGTGGAATTGAGAAGCCTCACAGGACTTCACCAGCTCAGTCGCGTCGTTGAGCGCCGTAGGCCAGTAGAACCCGCTGCGGACCTCCTTGCCGATGAGGGTTCGTGACGTGGTGCCTGCAGTCCCCGCCATGTATGTCAGCTAGCAGCTCTTTCCCCTGTTCCCTGGAGATACAACGCAGGGAAACGTCATTCGGCCGCTTCCTGTATAACTTACCGTCATGGATGCAGTGCGCCGTTGCCTGCCGAGCCACGCGCTCCGCGTCCTCCTCCTTCTCCGGCAGCGTCCCTTCCGTCAGGTATTCCTTGAACTCCTTGGTCCAGCACCCCTCCTGAGGCTCGAGCGCCAAGAGCAGGCGCGCTCCCGAGATCGGGCCGCAGGCCGGGGCTCTCGAGGCAGGTGCTTGGGGGAGCTCTTCCCGAGGCAGCACCGGCCTTGAAAGTGGTGGTGTTGCCGAGGGCTTGAAGAGCCGCTCCTCGAAGATGCCGGGCTCTTGGGGTAGCCGCTTGGATGCTCTCTTGGCGATGTCGTCGGCTTCCTTGTTGGTGTCGCGGGGCACGTTCTACAATTCCAGGCCCAAGAACTAATTTTCCATTTTGCGTACCTCCGCGAGGTATGCCTCCATGTGCTTGTCCCTCGGCTCGTATACCTTGTTGGAGAAGTTGACGAGAAGCTGCGAGTTGCCCTTGATGGTGAGGCGATTAACCCGTAGGGCCACCGCACCCTTAAGGCCAGCTATGAGGCCTTCGTATTCCACTATGTTGTTGGAGACCTTCTCACCCTACTGGAAGCAGAGCTTCACGGCGTAGTAGAGCTTGTTTTGAGTGGGCGAGATGAGCACTCCTCCAGCCCCCGCGCCCCGGCGCGCAAATGCGCCATCGAAATACATCACCGAGCCATCCGGTGCTTCACTTCCTGGCGAGAGGGACCGATCCTCGCCTGCTTCGAGCTCCGGTGCGTCCGTCCATTCGGCCACGAAGTCGGTGAGCGCGGATCCCTTGATGACCCTGGTAGTGCTGAAGTCCAACTGGAACGCCTGCAACTCGATATTCCACTCGGCGACTCTTCCAGCAGCGTTAGGGCTCCTGAGGACCCTCTCAAGTGGGTAGGCCGAGACGACCTTGATTGGGTGACCTTGAAAGTAGTGCCGTAGCTTACGCAATGCCACCAAAAGCGCGAGCAAGAGCTTCTGAGGCATGGGGTACCGTGCCCTTGCATCCCGCAGTACCGTGCTGACAAAATACACTGGGTGCTCGACAAGGGCGGCCACGTCAACCGGGCTCGCGTCTGTCGGAGGTTGGGGTGCCTCCTGAGGCGTTGGGACCTCCGGAGCCTGGTCGCCCATTGGGGCCTCGGCGGGCCTAAGGTCGACATCCTGCTAAGCTGGGTCATCCGTTGGCGTTGCTGCAGCCCCCGCGGTGTCCTTCGGCTCTCGCGCCGCCCGGGCTGGGGGTGCGGTTCGACGCGAGGTGTCCTTGGCCTGCTGCTCTTCCCGAACTGCTACCAGAGCTGCACTGGCTGAATAAGGAGCACCAGGGGCTCGAGAGGGTGGGGCGCCACCATCACCGGAGGGCAGGTCAGATATCTCTTGAGATCTTGAAATGCATGGCCAGCCTCCGGAGTCCACTCGAACGGGCCCTTCTTCTTCATCAGCTTGAAGAACGGTAGGGCGCGCTCTCCCAGCTTGGAGATGAAGCGTCCCAGCGAAGTCACGCAGCCGGCAAGCTTCTGCATCTCCTTGAGGTTTTGTGCTGGGCTCATGTCTTCAATCGCCTTGACCTTCTCTGGGTTGGCCTCGATCCCCCTTTGGGACACGAGGAAGCCCAGCAGTTTGCCGAAGGGGACACCAAATATGCACTTTTCCGGGTTGAGCCGCAAGTCCACCTGGCGCAGGCTCATGAAGATCTCCTCCAGGTCCTGCATCAAAGTTCTCGCCTCCCGAGACTTCACCACAATGTCGTCGACGTAGGCTTCAGCGTTCCTCCCGAGCTGCTGGCCTAGGGCGATGTGCATCAGCCATTGGAAGGTCGCGCCTACGTTGCGCAGCCGAACGGCATGTAAGTGTAGCAGTACACCCTGCATGGGGTTAGGAAAGACGTCTTCTCCACATCCTCTACTACCATCTTAATCTGGTGATAGCCTGAAAACGCATCCAGGAAGCACAGCAGGTTGCTCTCGGCGGTGGAGTCAACGATCTGGTCGATGCGCGGAAGTGGGAACGGTTCTTGGGGACAGGCTTTGTTGAGGTTGGTGAAGTCGACACACATGCACTCCTTCCCGCCTTTCTTTGGCACAACGACGAGGTTCGCCAGCCACTCGGGGTACCAAACTTCGCGAATGACAACCGCTGCCTCCAGCTTGCGGGTTTTCTAGATGATGAAGGACTGCTTCTCCGTGGACTATCGCTGTGGCTTCTGCTTCATAGGGTGCACATTGGGGCACACCCTTAAGTGATGCTCGATCACCCCTCTTGGGACCCCTACCAGCTGATTGGGCTCCCAGGCAAATACTTCCTTGTTCGCGCGCAAGAACTTTACCAATGCTTCCTCTTGATCTGAGTCGAGGTTGGCACCTATGGTGAAGGTGGCTACAGAAGACCCATCTTCCTCGACCGGCACCTGCTTGGTTTCTGCCCAATATTGAGTGAACAACTGCTTCTTCTTGGCCGGTGAGGCCTCCTTAACTCCAGGGGTTGCCTCGTCAGCCGGGCGCACCGTCGAGACAGCCTTGAGGGCGAGCTTGAGCGCCGCCATAGCCTCCTTGGTATCTCCAACTACGGTCAGGATGCCCTTGCTCCCTGGCATCTTCATGAGGTTGTAGGCCGGATGGGTCGCTGCCATAAACTAAGCAAGAGCTGGGTACACGAGGATGGCGTTGTACGGAAGGCTAATGCGGGCGATGTCGAAGTCAATCAGCTTTGTGCGGTAGTTGTCGCGGGTGCCGAAGGTCACGGGAAGACGGATCTGCCCCAGGGGACTGGAGGAGCCGCCGCCGACCCCGGAGAAGGGCTTGCTGGGGCGGAGCCGCTGGAGCGGTACGTGAAGGAGGATAAAAGCCTCCACAGAGAGATGTTGAGGATGGCGCCGCAGTCTTGGTAATGGCCATGCTGCAGATGGTGGGCGTGCAAAGAATTGGGAGCACGCCCGAGCCAACGGTGGTGACGGGGTGATATCCCGAGTCGAAGGTCAGGTCGGCCTTGGGAGCCGCCCAACCTAGAAGAGCCCCCTGCTGCGTGGAGGCGGCACCGATCTGGCGAAAGAACGGCTTGGCGTGATGGTCCGAGGGCGGCGCTTGTGAGCCGCCGAGGAGGGCCGCGACATCGCGGGTGTTGGGGAAAACGACACCTATGGGATCACAAGAATCCCTACTATGGTTGCCATGGCGCAGGGTTGCGAGAAGAGCAGGAGTAGTAACCAGCACAAGGATCGTTTACCTAGGTTCAGGCCGCGAGGATGCGTAAAACCCTAGTCCTGCTTTGGTGGGTGTATTTCAGAGAGTTGTTGAGCTCTCCAACTAGTTGTGGTGAGTGTGTGGTTCAAAAGAGCCGAATCCTTCTCCAGTATGCCATGGGCCTCCTTTTATAGTCGAAAGGGGTTGCCACAGTGGCTCACAGGAGGTGGAAGGGCACACAGTGCTATGAGATTATCGCTTGTATTATAGGACAAGATGCATTTAATGCGTAGCTTAGGTGTCCCCTTGCTTTATTGGGGAGGGGGGCGAGGCCCGTCCCGTCCGTCGCCGCTCCTCCTTGCTTCGACACGCGCCCTGGCCAGCGACGCATGCGGTGCCACATAGGCAGGCAGGCAGGTGGTGCGGTGGTGGACCTCGACGAAGATCTGCATGCCGCCACGCAGGCGCTTGAATAGTTGGCCTAGGAGCTGCATGTTGCCACGCAGGTGCCCGCCCAGCTGGTTGGGCAGGCAGCTGCATGTGAATGGCGGTGGAAACTTGGTTGGCACGGGCCTGGCAGTGGCGCTGCTGTCGCCTTTGGCCAGGGCCTTGCCGGGTGTCCCGTGGCTTTCCTCGGCAAGGATCTTGCCGAGGATCGTCTTCTTCTAATCCTCACCTGCTCTTGGGTGTTCCTTGTCATCACAAAGATCTGCATGCCACCATGGAGGTTCCTCCCGCGCCCTGGCCCAACGTGATGTTGGAGACCGTGGGCTCAAGGGTGGCTCGCTCTGTTGGTGTGGGGTGAGCTGCCCCGGCAAGGGTCTTGCCGGGGGAACCTGCTTCATCCCTCTGCTCTTTGTGGTCTTGGCCTTGGCGTTGCTTTGGTTATCTTGGGCTTCGGTCTTACCTTGGCTCACCTCCCCTGTTCTGCTTGGTGTGACCATGGGCGCGGCTCCGACTGCCCGTGCACAGGTAAAGGGGTACAAAAGTGCGTCCCTCCTTTTGTACACCGACAGGAGCCCCTAGGCCTGGGCCACACATAAGTGCGATACGTTGTTGGGCCAGGCCCAAAACGGTGCTTGGGCAGGCGGGGCGGTTTTTACCGTGGTATAACTTTTCGCGCGCTGCGCTTCCCATGACCCGCGCGCGGCGCGGCGTGGCACGGAGGGGTGCGCGTGATGTGGGCGGCATGCGTGGGGCGGTTTCCACACGCATGCGTCACATCGCAGTAAAGAGGCGGCTCGCGCCTTACCTGTAAAAAGAGGGAGGCGTGGAGGCGCGACTCATTTACTGAATGGGGCTGGGTCGCGGTCTTCAAGGCGTCCACTCCCCATGATCACGGGGTGGGGAGAGGTCGCTTCACCCGTCCCCTCGGTTCTGCACGTCCGCCACGTGTCCTTCATGCGCATGGGGTGGCAAGCGGTGGCACCGGTAAACTGGGACGTCGCTAGTTGGGGCAGCGGGTCGGTCCCGATTCCCTGCGCCTCTTGTGGCTAGATTGGTAGAGCGGGGCGGCCGAGCCCCGACCCCGCCCCTTTATTAAGAGGGGGAAGGGGGGATGGCGTCCCGCACATCTTCTGTCATCTATCTCCTCTCGCTTCTGCTTCTCCCTTTCACTAGCCATGGAGAAGGGGAATCCTGGTCACTCGACGGTGGCGGCGAGGGTTTCCGCACGACAGCGCGTCCCTCCTCCTCCTGAGCCGGCGGTGGTGGAACCGGCCGCGAGGGGAAGGGGGAGGGGGCGAGGCCGTGGGTGAGGCCGGGGCAGAGGTCGTAGTGCTCGGGGAAGAGGAGGACGGGGCGGCGCTCCCGGCTTCACCCCCGCCAATGATGCCTTTCCCGATGGAAGGCCATGTTGGAGACCAGCCCCGCGAGTTCTTCATCAGGCTGCACCGGCCTCCGTGTCGCCCTCTTCGTCTTCCCGCCTCGTTTGCTCGGGAGATGGAGCGTGACCCGCCCCAATCCCTCAGATTGCACATGAGGGGTTGTGGGAATGGGGGCACGCGGGTCGACGTCGACTTCCCGGCTCCTCAGGTCATGTACCTCCGTCGTGGATGGAAGACGTTCGCCCGCATCCACAGCCCGACGGTGGGGCTCGTCCTCTACTTCAAATTAATGGAGGACGGCCTGCTCTCCGTCAAGGTCTTCGGAGACTTTGGGACTCGCCTGAAGTGCTGCGTGGAGAGCTCCTCCGATGGAGATTCCGACGATGGAAGCTCTTCCTCGAGCGAAAGTGATGAGGAGAACAGTGGGGCAGATGATGGGGATGAGTCCGACTGGGCATCGGATGCCCCGCGCCTGGGCGGGTGCGGCAGCAGCAGCATCTGCACCTGGCCGCTCCTCCGGCAGAGTTTTGTCGGGGGTGGGGCCAGCTCCTTGAACTTCTCGGGGCCGTCTCCTTGGGCGGCTGGCGTTGGGAGGTTGCGGAAGAGGAAGAGGGTGGGCGGCAAGGCCGTCAACTCGGAGTAAGCGGGCACCGACGCCTTCGTCGCGTACTGCCGGTCCTGCCGCCTCGTCTTCCAGCTCCTTTCCCGGCACCGTCATCACCGGCCCACCCGTGGGCGGCCACCGAGGTGTTCTCTTGGTGCTTTCTGCTGCTCGTAGCTCGCCTAGGCGCCCCTTTTGCCCTCTCGCCTCCTTGACCTGCCTCCTGAGGAGAGGGGCAAGAAAGGGATCACGGGCATCTTAACTCTTTTTTAATTTGTAAGCCTTCGGGCCTTGTTTAAATTTAAAGCTTGTAATCCCCCTTGTTCATGTTTTTCATTCCGTACGGACTGTACCTGTGTGGGATGCTTTTAATGAAAAAGGGATGTTTGCCGGGTTTTTCGTTCATGGGCAGACCCCGCGACAAGGAACGAATCCTTGTTACAATTTAAGATAAACGTTTTCAGCCGGCAACAGGCCTTGCCGTCTCCCTACTTCGCTCGACCATTCTCGCGCCCTTGGCGGAGGCAGGGATGAAGCGGGCTTACCTCGTTCTACTTCCTTGCCACCGCGACTACTTCCAAATATGGGAACAAGAGATAATCCTTGGGTATAGAAAAGGGGAGCACGGTGGCCTAGAAATAAAACGAGGTTTCACATATCCCAGTTCCGTTCCGAAATGCATGATAGAGGATGAAAGACTTATCTGGATCTGCAGCCCCCGGCAACCTTGTCTTGCCGCGGTTGGATCCTTGTGCTTGCAGCCCCCGGCAACTCTGGTTTGCCAGGGTCGGGACGCCGGTCCGTTTCTTTCTTCCAAGTAGCTCAGCAGAAGTGCTCATGTACCCTGCGAACCAACGGGGGACAGAAAAGAAACAGATAGATGCGCACTCGACCTCTAGGCTAGGGGTTAGTCTCCGCTAATCACTATCAACCCTAACCAAGGAAGAGACTCGACCTAGCATGCATGCTATAACTTAGGGCGCCAGCACTTAATTTATTTATGCTCGGGGTCTGTGCCTGGCTTTGTACAAAGGGTTACATGCCTTGCCGGCAAAGCTTGTACAAAAGGTGGCTTGCTGGGAGGCCCGGCAAGCCGCGCCTTATGGGTAAAACTTGCGAAGATGCTCGATGTTCCAGGAGTTTCTCACTGGGACAACATCTTCGGTCTCCAAGCGGATTGTGCCGGGCCTGGTGACTCGTATTACCCGATAAGGGCCTTCCCACTTTGGCGTCAACTTGTTGGAATTCTTGGCCGACTGAACGCGCCGAAGAACAAGGTTGCCTTCCTCAAAGCTTCGGGCATGAACCTTGCGGCTATGGTAGCGGCGCCAAGGCTTGCTGGTAGCGTGCTGCTCTCACAGCCGCCCGAAGACGATCTTCCTCAAGGAGCGTCGCGTCATCTTGACCCTACTGCTCTTGCTCAAGCTCATCATAAGCGAGCACTCGAGTGACCCGTATATGAGTTCCATGGGGAGAAATGCCTCCGCCCCATATACTAGGGCAAAGGGCATCTGGCTGGTGGCTCGATTTGGCGTCGTCCTGATCGACCAAAGAACCGCCAGCAATTCATCAATCCAGCGCCTTCCGCTCTTGCGCAGCTTGTCAAAAGTCTTTGTTCTTAGGCCTCGCAACACTTCAGAATTTGCCCTCTCCGCTTGGCCGTTGCTCCGTGGGTGGGCCACGGAAGTAAAACATACCTTGCTGCCGAGGTCTTGGATGTATTGCATGAAGGTGTGGCTTGTGAACTACGTGCCGTTGTCGGTGATGACTCTGTTTGGCACACCAAAACGGCAGACCAGTCCCTTGAAAAACTTGACAGCTGACTGAGCAGTCACCTTTCTCACTGCTTCCACCTCCGGCCACTTTGTGAACTTGTCGACTGCAACGTACAAGTACTCAAAGCCCCCGGCAGCATGGGGGAAACGGCCCAGTATGTCAAGCCCCCAGACCGATAATGGCCAGGAGAGAGGGATTGTTTGAAGGGCTTGAGCTGGTTGATGAAGCTTCTTTGAATAGAACTGACACGCTTCACACTTGGTTACTAGTGCTGTCGCATCCTGGAGGGCGGCGGGCCAGTAGAAACCTTGCGGGAACGCCTTTCCGGCAAGGGCCCTCGACCCTATGTGGGAGCCACATATGCGTCCATGTATCTCTGCCAACAGCTCCTGTCCTGCCTCCCGGGGGATGCACTTCAATTTCGCGCCGTTCGGCCTTCTCCTGTACAGGACGTCATTGACGAACTGGTACAGAGCGGACCGATGGGCTACTTTCTCCGCTTCTTCCTGCTCCTCAGGAAGCTCCCCTGTTTGGAGGAATTGGACGGTATGCTGCGCCCATGCCGGAGCCTGGGGCTTGACGGCGAGGATCAAAGGCATCTCTTCCGCCATGGGAGCGGCTGTCTCTACAGCCAGGGCTTGACACCCTGCCGGAGCCAGTTGCTCTTGGGCAGGCTCAGCGTCCGTGGCAGCACCCTTGCCAGCAGCCCCAGGGGGCTCGGTAGGAAAGTACTTGCCGGGACCTGGCTTCCTCCGCTTGTTCTTCCTTGTTGACGGTTCGACGAATGGTTGAGTTAAACAGAGCAAAAAGGTACATGGTTCCACAGGTAGCTTGAATGCGGCACTCTTTGACAGGTAATCGGCGATGTCGTTCTCCATTCGGGGGACGTGCTCCGCTTGAATACCGTCAAAGCGTTCCTCCAACTTCCTCACCTCATCTACGTAAGCCTCCATCAATGGGCTCTGATAATCCTTGTTGACCTGTCTGACAACGAGCTATGAGTCACCCCTGACGATGAGCTTCTTAACCCCGAGGTCTGCCGCGATCCTGAGACCGGCGAGCAATCCTTCATACTCAATAGTGTTGTTGGTGGACATCTCCCTGGGGAAGTGCATCTGGATCACGTACTTGAGGTGCTCTCCGGTTGGTGCGACGAGCAACACACCGGCACCGGCGCCTTGCAGCGAGAAAGCCCCATCAAAGTACATGATCCAGTCGCGGTCTGCTTCCTTGCTGGGGAGAGTGGTCTCCTGGATTTCTTCGTCAGCAGTGTCGGTTTCTGCGCCGGCGTCTTCGCCGGGGTACTTCCTTCCCTCTTCGACCCGGGCGTACCTATCGGCCGGAACGTAGAGCTCGTCCACATCCTTAACCTTGGTCATCGCCAGCTCTTCGTGCATCTTGTGGTTGCGCATGTTCTGATGGAACACGCTGATCACAGCGGCGGGATGAACGTCGGGGATGTTGTACTGCACCCGGCTGAATCTCTAGATGTACTTGCGCAGGGTTTCCCCTTCCTTCTGGGGAATGATATGCAGATCACTGGCCTGGCCATGAGCTTGGTGGCCTCCTGTGAAGGCGCCAACGAACTCATGGCACAGATCCGACCAAGAAGAAATGGAATCTGCCGGCAAGTGCATCAACCAAGACATAACATTGGGCTTCAGTGCCAGCGGGAAGTAGTTGGCAAGCACCTTGTCGTCGCGAGCTCCAGCAGCCTGCATCGCGATGGTGTAGATACTGAGGAACTCAGACGGATGGGTCTTGGCAGTGTACTTCTCGCCGACGTCGGGCTTGAACCTGCGGTGGGACGGCCACTGGAACTGCCGCAGCTCACGGGTGAAGGCCAGGGAGCCCACCTCGTAAGGTAGGCCGCCGGAGCCCCCCGGTGCTGGGTGGTCCATAGCGGGTCCCGCCCGCTTGTCCGACTGGTGGCGTGTATCGCGCCGGCGCGCGATGGTGGTCCGAGCATCTTCGTGAGCTCGTTCTCAAAGAACTTGGCACTGGTCGTGGTGGGTCCGCGGGTCGGACGACGCTATAGAGATGTTATCACAAGCGTCGTCACGACGGGCAGACTCCCGCGGCGGCTGGCGAGGAGGAGGAGAGTGCATCGTGGCCACAGCTCCCCCGGTCCTCCCAGTGCCAGCACGTGGTGGCTCGGTGGAGCGCCGACCCGAGGGCCCCGCTGGTCGCGGATCGTCTTTGTTGGCGACGGCGACGAGGCACCGGTAGGTGGCCCTCCACTCGTCGAGCTTCTCCGCAGCGGGAGGGAAGTCGAGGAGCAGCTGCGCACGTGCCAAAGCTTCCACTGGCATGGGCGGCGGCGACAGCTGCGTGGATCGTGGCGCGCTTTGACTTCTAACTATGTTAGAAGGAGCTCCGTCACGGCCCAGCGGCTACATGCCATTTTCGCCAGCACTTCGGCGGGCATGTTGAACCCCTTCATCTCGCGGATGACGCACAAGGCTCTTCCCACGGCGGTGCCCAGGGTCACCAGCATGGTGACGCAGCTCAGCGTGCACACCATGGGAAGAGCGCGCAGTGGCTGCCGGTGTGGGCGTCTTGTAGGTCGCTGCGCCGCCCGGAGGTGGCACAACAACACCCCTGGAGGGCCCCGCGCCGCCTGCGGGGGGCCCAGCTCCGTCTCTGGATCTGGCGACGTGC
Organism: Triticum aestivum; assembly: GCF_018294505.1. Classification (NCBI taxonomy): domain Eukaryota; kingdom Viridiplantae; phylum Streptophyta; class Magnoliopsida; order Poales; family Poaceae; genus Triticum; species Triticum aestivum. Next base: position 250,286,632 of record NC_057805.1, read on the forward strand.
AGCCGGTCGTCTGGCGCGCGAACGACGCCGCTCGCCAAGCTCTGACTGCCCGGGCAATGCTGGTGCTCGCGGACCGCGGCCCGGGTCCTATCCGCGACCGTTCCACTGCTCGTCCGCACTGGCACGGGGCGTTCGGCTCCCAACAAGCCGATCGCCGTGGCCGTCTTCTTCTTAGGTGCCATGGCGACGAAGAACTGCTAGGCTAACTACTAAACCAGATTCTCACAATTGTGCCCCCCTACCTGACGCGCCAAAGATGTCGGGGAAAACGACACCTATGGGATCACAAGAATCCCTACTACGGTTGCCGGGGGAAAGGGTTGTGAGAAGAGCATGATTAGTAACCAGCACAAGGACCGTTTAGCCAGGTTCGGGCCGCGAGGATGCGTAAAACCCTAGTCCTGCTGTGGTGGGTGTATTTCAGAGAGTTCTTGAGCTCTCCAACTAGTTGTGGTGAGTGTGTGGTTCAAAAAAGCTGAATCCTTCTCCAATATGCCATGGGCCTCCTTTTATAGTCGAAAGGGGTTGCCACAGTGGCACACAGGAGGTGGAAAGGTGCACAGTGCTATGAGCTTATTGCTCGTGTTACAGGACAAGACGCATTTAATGCGTAGCTTATGTGTCCCCTTGCTTTATTGGGGACGGGGGCGAGGCCCGTCCCGTCCGTCGCCGCTCCTCCTTGCTTCGACACACGCCCTGGCCAGTGACGCATGCAGCGGCATGTAGGCAGGCAGGAAACTGAGGTGGCGTGGTGGTGGAGCCTCCACGAAGATCTGCTTGGCACCACACAGGCGCTTGATGAGTTGGCCTGGGAGCTGCATGTTGCCACGCTGGTGCCCGCCCAGCTGGTTGGGCTGGCAGCTGCATGTGAACGGTGGTGGAAACTTTGTTGGCGCGGGCCTGGCAGTGGCCCTGCTGTCGTCTTTGGCAAGGGCCTTGCTGGGTGGCCCGGCAAGGGTCTTGCCGTGGCGCGCTGTCGTCCCCGCCAAGGATCTTGCCGGGGGTCTCGTGGCTTTCCTCGGCAAGGATCTTGCCGAGGATCGTGGGGCACCGGTACCGCGAAGCACTCAGCGAAAAGGTTGCGCAACTCCTCCTAAGATGTCACCGTAGATCCTGGGAGGTTGAGCAGCCAGGCGCGCGGTGCCCCAGTGAGGGCCGTGGGAAGCCAGTTGGCCATGACCTTGTCATCGCCCCCAGCCTTCAAGACGGCCCCTTCATATGCCAACAGGAAATCCGACAGGTCCGTCGCGCCATCATAGTGCGGCGGCATCTCTGGCTTGAACTTGGGTGGCCACTGCACCCGCCGCAAGGCGGTGGCCAAGGCTCGGAGCCCCCTGGCCCCGCCGCGGTCGTCTGTCGTTGCAACCGAAAGAGCAGTGCTGACCATGGGGGCGAAGCGCGGTGATGGCGAAGCGCAGATCGACGGAAGGAAATCTTTGGCGCACCCCTACCTGGCGTGCCAAATGTTTGATTTCAGGTTCCGGCAAAACCCTTGAGGTTCGAACACTGGGGCGCGCACGAAGATCTCTCTCTCCCTAGATCTCTCTCGCAACAATCACAAGGCCTAGCTCGACGAACCCAAAGAACGAGAGACACAAGAGTTTATACTGGTTCGGGCCACCCATGCGGTGTAATACCCTACTCAAGTGTGGTGTGGTGGTTTGCCTCTTGGGTTGAGGATGAACAGTTACAAGGGAAGAATAGCCTCCTGAGGAGAGGTGTTCTTGTGCTTGCTGAACTTGTGTGGTTGAGGATGATCTCAGTGATCTGTTTCCGATCTATGGTGGTGGCTAGTCCTCTTTATAGAGACCCTGGTCCTCTCCCCAAATATTGAGCGGAAAGGGATCCAACAACGGCCAAATTCGAAGGGAGACAACTAGTACAAATTATCCTGGCTAAAGGTGGTCTTCGCCTGCCAAAGACTCTAGTATTGACGCCGTCTTGGGCTCCACGGTGACCTCCGTCCTGCCGTCCTGCCGGTCTTGGTCTTGTTGCATCGATATGTAAACCTTTGCCTGCTACCTCGGGACTCCTCACCTGCGCTTGCCTCTTTAGCACCAAAGGGAAACGAGGACACTGCGCGCGCTGGCGCCCGCCTAGCTCTAGTCGTCATGGCTTGCGTCACAGGAATCTCACGAGGTGTCCATTGCCTTGATCTCTCCACCCCTAGCGAGCCGGCCTGGTGAGGCTGCCCTCGAGGAGGTCTTGTGTCATCCGCCTCGCGAGGCTTGGCCCCTTGCGAGGGTCTTGAGTGTTTGCTGGTGAGGATGGGCCGTATAGGGCCACTGGTGGAGACACGCTGTGGGCCGTTGGCAGGCAAGTCTGGGGACCCCCGTTCCCAGGACGCCGAGAGAGACCCGTCACGCACAAGGTCAGGAAGTAGGCTTTGGAGTCGCAAGAGTTCATCACCCAAAAAAATCCAAAATTTAGATGCAGCAGGCCTGGTCAGAGGAGTGCTACGCCCAACATAATCAGCAAACCCAGTGGCCGTTCGTAAGGCCAACGGTAAGTGGAGGATTTGTATTGATTTCACTGACATAAACAAAGCATGCCTGAATAACCCCTTCCCTTTGCCGCAGGTTGATCATATTGTGGACTCCACTACCGGTTGCGACCTGCTGTCTTTTCTTGATGCCTTCTCTAGTTATCATTGGATCTTCATGGCCAAGGAAGATTGGAGAAGATGACATTCATTATTCCATGTGGTATGTACTCCTTTGTACGCATCCGTTTTGGATTAAAGAGTGCCAGAGCAACATTTCCAAGGGCTAAGCAAGTTGGTTTTGGCACTCAGGTCCACAAAAATGTGGAGCCTACATGGATGATACAATGGTTAAAACCTGGAACAAGGATTCCCTTATTCAAGATCTAGAAGAGACATTTGCCAATTTGTGCGGAAGATGGTAGACAGAACCTACTACACCGATGGCTCTGAATTAACTTATCAGGAGAACAACCATCTGGTCGGATTTTGTACTAAACTTGAGAATTATAATATCTATTATAAAATCCTCCACATTATGGTCAATACGTTCCACTAGTGCACGTGTTGAACCACGGTAACATCCATGGAGATGCCATGGTAAGATTTTTTACTATTACGACATCCGTGCATCTTCTGCATACTTCTAAAACTGAACTACATTGCTAACTACGAAGTTATTACAAAATGTGTGCTAATAGAAAATCCCGAAGGATTGTGTGCCTCATCTGATGTATCAAAATGGTCGCCTTGATGTTTTGAACATACAACCAGGTCATCCTACGAATCTCACCTGTCCATATCGGATTTCTAAAATAGATGAACACATGGTAATCAAAGAATGGAAAAAATGTATGGACAGTCGTAAGGAGGTTCTTGGAAGCAACATTGTGCGAAAGGCAAGAATTGGAGACAGGATAATCTCCATTCTCCATAATGGAGAGTCAGAGGCTATCTTGTTTTATGCTATTTTACCTAAGAGAATATAGTAGGTCCTAAGAGAATGTAGTAGGTCCTATGAGGTACAATGTTTATTATGTGGTACATTGTGTTAGAGTTGATGATGAGGAGGAGTTGTGATTATGACTAGTGACCAACTTGCTATCTGATGTCTCATTGATGAAAACGATGGTCATGAGGAGGTGTTATATGACAATTATGTATTATGATGATAAGTTGTTAATGATATGATGATGATGATATTTATTATATCATTGGGTGAAAGAACCGTGGATTAGTTTCAAGTGGATGTCCATCCAGTTGAAACTAGTCCACGGTTCTTTCACCCAGTGATGTAATAACTCATTATGATGTAAAAACAATCTCTAAATTGATGTTGTATGAAAACTTGTATAAAGGTGTATGAATACAACATGAAACAAAAAAAGAAATAAAATATGGAATAATTGTAGTAGCGCGGGCTGGGAGAAGCGCAACTAGTAATTACTAGTAGCGCTGTTTGGAGAAAGTGCTACTACTAAGTCGATATAGTAGTAGTCTGGGTTAACCCACGCTACTGGTAGCCTTTGTTGTAGTGCCGTACCAGTAGCGCTCCTGCTCGCGCTACTGATAAGCCTAAAACCCGCGCTACTGCTAGGCTTTTCCCTAGTAGTGTAATGCAGTTGTCATGGCTGCCGGTGGCGGGGAAGAAGATCGGAGGCGGTGAGATACAGTCTGGAGGTTGGATCCCTGCTGTGGTGAACCCTTCCATCGTTGGAGCAACTGAGCTGGGTTGGACCACAACGCAGAAGAAGCAGGACAAACTACACAATGTTTTCTATGACAGATATATGTAACAGAAGTAATTCGGTAAGGGCTTGTTTGAATTGGAGGATTCTAACAATGCAAGGATAGGAAATACTAAGGAATAGGATAGGAATGCACATGCAAAACAGAGAATTTAAAAACATAGGATTTCTGCCAATCTGGTTGTTTGGTTCACAAGAATTGGAAGATCACAGGAATGCAACGAAGCATGGTGAGATTAAGTCAAACGACAAGAAAATGTATGGTTATAATGCTATTATGCTACTATCTCTTAGTCTTGTGCTTGATGAATAGGAATTTGAAAAGGAGGAGAAGTGGATATTAATGTTACTACGGGTTTTTTTCAAGGAGACACTAAAGGACCAAATCCTACAACTTTCCTTTGCTCCATTCCTTTGAACCAAATGCATGAATAGTAGTACCATAGGAAACTTTCCAATTCCCGTGTTTTTCCTTCACTTTTCCTTTAAAGCATTGGCAATTCTAGTAGGCAGGCTTGGACAGAAAATCCTACACTCCAAATATGTTTTTTGCTACTTCTGCTACTTTGGACCCAGGCCACTACCCCTACTAGCTCAACTACCAGGCCCATCTACAAATGCACAACTCAAACACGCAGAAATAAATAATGATGGCTTTCAAGAGAGTCCATCACAGATAGCTAAGTTGTCTGGTACCTCACTCCTTGTCATATAGTAGGAGGAACTAATCGTATTTCACGATACTACGTGTGCTTAGTGGAAAATATATATAACATGTAGAGTAAAAAAGAGGTGCAACAAGTGTACAACCTCTTTGGCGCCATGTCGATCTCAGCATGATTGGGTTGGTAGGTGAGGATGCTCCGACTGACTGTCGGAGGAGGGGAAGAAGATCTTAGGCGTCTGGAGATGGAGCTATGGGTATTGCTCCATTGTGATGGATAGTTTCATCATTCGAGCAGCTCCGGTGAGTTGTATGACGGTGAGGCTGAAGTAGGACAAGAGAGACAATGTTAGCTTGGGTGGAATTCTAATAGCATCTCCAATAGATGATGTAAAATACATAACCACAAAGTGCTAGATGTAAAATACATCAGCCGCTCATCTCTGAACTTATCTGCCGAAACTAAATTTAACTATCGAAACTGAATTTAACTATCGAAACTGAATTTAACTGTCGAAACTGAATTTTGCTGTCAAAACTGAATCTTTACTTTTGAAACTATACACACTAGTAGTAGAAAAGCAGTAGCAGCAGCAGCGCTCAGAGCAGCAGCGCATGCGAGAGCCGGGGCAGCTGGTCGTGTAGCAGCATCTCGGGTAGCAGCTACAGGGGCTCGAGCGATAGCAGGATCTGCTTCTTGTGCAGGAGCAGCATGAGCAATAGTAGAGCAGCAGCACAAGCAAGAGCAAGAGCAAGAGCAACAGTGCATGCAAGAGCAGACCAGACAGGGGACCGAGAGCAAGAGTAGAGCACCAGCGCGAGTGAGAGCCAAAGCAGCAGCTCCTACTGATGTGGACGACGCCGATGAGGGAGTGACGCCGTGGAGGAAGTGGCCGGCGACGCCGCCATAGATGGAGACACGCCATATCGGCTGGGACCGAGCGCCGGCAACACCATGAGATCGAATCAAGATGAAAATGCAGTGATTAGTGTAGAACCTCTTTGGTGGCGCCGATTAGGCCGCAGCTTCATCCGAGGAATCGGTGAGGGTGTTGCTCTTCTGATGGTGCAGGTGAAGACAGTGCTGTGGGAATGGAGGTGGCACGAAAGACGAGGCAAACATCGGGGTAGCTCCTTCGAGGTGGAGGACGGGGTGGCTGAACCGGCGGGACGACGAGATCGACGATGGATCCACATCTGGTGCGGTGGATGACGGACGTCGAGGTGTTGCAGTGGACGGCGTCGTCGGGGAAGAGACTCCAGTTGGGTGGCGCACAGAGGAGGGTGTGGGGCTTCACGGGTTTTCGCGGCCTCGGTGTACGAATGGGGACGGAGGGGATGGGAGGGGGAACCATGGCTTAGGGACACACTTGTCCGAAATGTGGGGTAAGTTACGAAATACCCCCCACTGATTTGAGCTAGACGGTTCTTTCGGTTCAGGGGTATCACCGGAATTTTGCTTGTCGGGATTTCGTAGGAGTGAGAGTTTTCGCGCGCGTCGTAATTTTGGGATAGCAAGGCGCGGGTTGAGATGGAGGGAGTTTTTGGAGAACAACGAGACAAAGAGATATCTTAAAATTCCTGGGTAACAAGGCGCGGGTTGAAGAGGCGGGAGTTTTGCAGCACGATAGACGGAGATGCTAGCTTGAAATTTTGGCATAAAAAGGTGCGGCTTGAAATTTCAGGAGAACATGCTTAATGTGTACAAAAAAGGGACAACTCACACCCCACGAGAGTGGGCCATGTCCCATTTTACTATTTTAATATAAATGTATTCAAATACAACAACAAAAAACTAAAACAATCGGGACAACAAGCTTAACGTGTACAATACCAAATCAATTTGCACTTCCCTCAACAATAAAAAAACAATTCGTGTTGTCTAGCGTATGGACTAATTTGAGTACATTTTCCCTGCTTGAATGGGATTGTACTCAGGTTAGTTATACAACCATCTAAATATTATCATCACAACACATGACATGAATATAGGAGTAGTAAATTCCCATATAAATATGAACTACATGTACATATAATCTCGAATTCAAATATATGTATCCATTTTATTTTGAATTCAAATCATAGTACATGTATGCTCTAGCTAGATGTCCGGAATCTAAACCATTTATGATACTACGTACAACGTGTTTAACACGCACAACACACACACACACACACGCAAACACACCATTTAGACTAGTAATGTACACGTGCATTGCACGCATGAGCTTTGGCAACCAAATTATGAATAAATACCACACTATAGCATGTGAGCTTTGAGTCATATATGCATGATGTAGATGTTCATTTTATTCTTATAGTTCATCTCATTCAAAATCAATTAGTTTTTCTAAAATAGCTAATATATTTTAAGAATCATTGAAATGTGCGTTGTAAAACATAAAGTAAAAACAAATAAAGGCATTTCATCTAGAAAAAAATTGGGAAATTATGATACGGAAGATTCTAGAACAAGGGGAAGAGCTTGTGTTTTGAGGTTTGTGCATTATGCTTAAGTTCAACCATGGAGTCTTCTAGATTGTACATGTGGTAGAATCTGGTGGAATGTAGATGATATCCAACGGCCAGTAGTGCTCAGATTTGCCATTTGTGCACCGTCGGATTGGCTTCATCCAACGACCATCTTTCAAAGTTATTCACACACTATATAGGGGTACAAATATAGATATAGAGGTATAGATATAGACTAGTGACACATCATCTAAAGCCTTACTACACGCTCATTTTTTGTACAAATGTGCTCCACCTCTAGTCTATATCTATATTTATACCCCTATATGTCGGCGTTCTGGGAACGGGGGTCCCCAGACTTGCCTGCCTGCGGCCCACAGCGTGGCTGAGCAGCAAGCCGTACGACCCATCTTCATCAACAAGGCATCCAAGACCCTCGCGAGGGGGCGATGGAAGACCTCCTCTAGAGCAGCCTAGCTAGGCAGGCACACAAGGAGCGGAGATATCAAGGCGGGGCAAACCTCACGAGGCCCTCGTGACGTGAGCCATGACGCACGACACCAGGCGGCGGCACTCCAGGCAGCACTCCGGGGCAGCACTCCATGACGCACAACACCTCACGCTCCTCTCCGGGGCAGCACTCCAGGCGGCGGCCCTAGGCTTCAAAGACCTTGAAGAAGAGCATGGAAGCGCCGTCGTACTCGAAGTGGATCGCGAGGGCGCCCCTCGTGCGGCGGACCCACGCGATCTCGCCCCAGCTACGACTCATGAAGATCTTGTCGGTGGGGACCGCTTCGATCTCCGCTCCGGTCACCGGAGCGCTGCAGTCGGCGTTCTGCAGCCAGAGCTCGAGAGGCCCCCTCGGCGGCATCACGTCGGAGAAGAACCGCGGGAAGCGGATCCAAGAGCTTGGAGGCATTGGCGCCCACAGCATCAACTCGCGCGAGGAGTCAGCGGCGTGGATCCCAGGGGCGACGGCACGCGTCGCCGAGGCGCGGCGACCCCAGATGCAGCGCAGGCGGCGCTACTCGTCACTTGGTCCTCCCGAGCCCTCGGCTCGGGCGTACAAGGGTAGCGGGTACCCCGGAGCAGGCCGCTCGCACCAGGGCCTCGACACCACCTGCATCGTCGCTTCATCACGGCGATGGATCGACCTCTTCTTCGGCAGAAGTGGCCCCGGATCATCCTGGGGAGCCTTTCCTTTCTCTTCAGTAGAAAACCTTCTGATGGGCGCCATTGTTGTCAGCAGTGGAGCAAGGAGGAAGAAGCAAGCGAGCAAGGAAGAGATGGGCGACGGGGGCTCCGCCACCCTCCCCATTTACAGCAAGAGAAGGCCAACCGGCGTCCCCCACGATCGCAGGTAATGATGGTTTTCCTTGCATGTCGCAAGGACTTGTCAAGTCGTGCAGTCGCCGAGGCAGCGTGGGGAAGCGGAGACGCCCACGTCCAATCAACCGCCACGCGTCAACCGAGGCCGCAGGCTTTTCGGGCCCGCGGTGCTCCAAACTTGACCCTTCGCTTCGCCGCGAAGCCAAGCCCGAGCGCACCTTGTCCCCGGGGGCTACTGTCGGCGTTCTGGGAATGGGGGTCCCCAGACTTGCCTGCCTGCAGCCCACGGCGTGGCTGAGCAGCAAGCCATACGGCCCATCTTCATCAACAAGGCATCCAAGACACTCGCGAGGGTCCAAGCCTCACAAGGGGCGGCACAAGACCTCCTCTGGAGCAGCCTATCTAGGCAAGCTCACAAGGAGCGAAGATATCAAGGCGGGGCAAACCTCACGAGGCCCTCGTGACGTGAGCCATGACGCACAACACCAGGCGGGCGCCAGCGCGTGCAGCGTCCTTATTTCCTCTTTGGTTCTAAGGAGGCCAGCGCAGGCGTGGAGTACCGAGACATCAGGCAAAGGTTGCTATATTGGTGCAACGAGACCAAGACCAGGAGGACGGCAAGACGGAGGTCATCGTGGAGCTCAAGACGGCGTCACCACCAGAGCTTTTCGCAGGCGAAGACCGCTTTTGTCAGGATAGCTTGTACTAGTTGTCCCTCTTCAAACCTGCCCGCCATTGTTGGCTCCCTTCCCGCTCGTTATTTGGGAAGAGGACCAGGGCCTATATAAGTAGAGCTAGCCACCATAGTAGGGGCATCTCATCTTAGCTTGATCCAACCCGATCGAGAGCCAAGCCGCAAGAACACCTCAACCTTAGGAGGCTGTTCTTCCTTTGTACTGTTCATCATCAGCCCAAGAGGCAATCCACCACCACCAGATTGGAGTAGGGTATTACACCACAATGGTGGCCCGAACCAGTATAAACCTCGTGTCTTTCTGTGTTGCGAGTTCGTCGAGTTCGTCCGCGAGATCTTAGCGAGCTAGGGCGTAGATCTGTAGGAGGGAAAGACTTTGCGCGCACCCCAGTGTTCGAACCTTAAGGGTTTGCCAGAACCCCTCGTCAGAAACTATATAGTGTGTGAATAACTTTGAAAGATGGCCGTTGGATGAAGCCAATCCGATGGTGCAGAGATGGCAAATCGGAGCACTACTGGCCGTTGGATATCATCTACATTCCACCAGATTTCGCCACATGTACAATCTAGAAGAATCCATGGTTGAACGTAAGCATCATGCACAAACCTCAAAACACAAGTACTTCTCCTTTGTTCTAGAGTCTTCCGTATGATAATTCCCCAAACTTTTTATCTAGTTGAATTGCCATTATTTGTTTTTACTTTATGCTTTACAATGCAAAATTCATGAATAATAAAATAGATTAACTTTTATAAAAACTAATTGATTTTGAATGAGATGAACGATAAGAATTAAACGAACGTCTACATCATGCATATATGACTCAAAGATTACATGCTATAGTGTGGTATTTATTCATAATTTGGTTGCCAAATCTCATGCATGCAATGCATGTGTACCTTACTGTCGTGGGAAACCATGGCCACCTATGGGGCCATGAGCCCCTTCTGGTTCGGCGGGGGGATGGCACGTGGCACAAAGAGCCGAGAAGCGTAACACAGCACAACAAAGATCACATGGGCAATTTTACCCAGTTTTGGGCCGCCGCGAGGCGTAAAACCCTACTCCTGCTTTGGTTGATTGATGGTGGATAATGGTGGAAAATGCGGCGCTCGGGGCGAGAGTGGCTACGCGCATATGAATGTGTGAGGGCCCGAATCCTATCTACGGTTGCCATGGGCCTCCTTTTATAGATGAAGAGGTCACCACCATGGCAAATCTGTGTTTACATACAGATTAGATAGGAAACAGTGCTATCATACCTAACTCTGCAAGCTAACAGAGCGCATTAAATGCGCCGCTCAGTGCACCATCACAGCATGCCCGGCAGGCCTTGCCGGGCTGCTTTTCCTACTTCGTGCCTGTGTGCTTGACTCGTCTTAGGACGGTTGTCATTTGGAGGTATTTTCTTAGTAAGTGGCCACCATGTGGCAGGAAGCAGCCACATAGTCACTTCTGGGCAACGGACCCAGGGTTTGCCTCCGCGAGCCCCGGCAGGCCTGCAGGGACGATCTCAGAGGCTTGCTTCCGGGTTAACGCCAACCTTGCTAGGCTCGCCTGCCCGGCAAGGGAGGTTCTTACCATAGTGGTGTCTTTTCTCTCTGGCTAGTCTTGGTCTTCTTGATCTGCACTTTGATCCTTCAAAGAACTGACCCCTCGCACTTTGATCTGACCTTTGTGCTATAATCTTGTCCTTGGGCCCGTGCATAGTCTGGGCAACGGACCCAGGGTTTGTTGCACCGACAGGAGCCCCCAGCCTGCCCCGAACGCGCTGCCACGCATCATCGGGGTAGGCCTTAACTTGTGCACAGGCAGGGGTGTAGAGGTGGCTTGCCCCTTGAGGATCTTCTTTGTTTATTAACTTGAGCCCGGGGCCATTCTTTGCTTCTTCCGCGCATCGCGTAATGCCAATCACGGTGGGGTCACTCTTATAATGTCCCATGAATAACTTTAACGCACCAGCGAGTAACAGCCAGTTCACTCTTCCCACCACGCCCTTATCCTGAGCCACGTATGGTGCATCCATCAACTGCGGTGGGTAACAGAGGTGCATGGTGCAGGAGAGCATCGAGGTAGGGGCCCGATCTTCTTGGATTGGTGGAGGAGGGCGACGGTTACCCGTTGAGGGATCGTCTCCTTTCCTGGACGCGCCTATAAAAGGAGGGGCGGGGGACGAGAGGAGGTATTCATCCTCACGTACCTCCTCCATCCTCTGCTTTCTGCTGGTCATGCCGAAAGGGAGAGATCGGGGCCAGGCCCCGGGCCATAGCTTGGGGTTGGCGACGCCAAATGCTCGTGCTTGCTTGGGGAGTGAGTCTGGTTCAGGCCGTAGGAGGCACAGTCACGCCTTTGTTGGGGCAAGATTCCATCCTCACCTTCCCGCAAGCCTCAGGAGGGCGCGCGGGCGGCACAGCAATAGCACCGGAGGTGGCGACTCTAGCGTGCTCGTCGCTGGGCAGTCCGTGGGTTTAACTTTAGTAGGGGGCAACGCAAGTGACACCACGCCGAGGCCCGTAACAGACGCAAGGTGTGGTAGTCAACCGTGGCTTATCCCCCCTCCTCTCACGGCATCGTAGGGAGCTTGTAGGATGGGCTCGACATTGGTAAAGGCGGATCTGACCTCCCCGGGCACTGCCCAACTGGCGCGTGGGAAAGCTCATTGTCCCCATACATCCTTCCTAAATGTGCGGTGGCTCCTGATTTTTGGGCCGTCGGGGACGACCATGCTCTCTGCGGGATTATCCGGAGAGCATGGCACCCGATTTGGCTATCATGATGGAGACTTCGGGCGGCAGCGGCTGTATGGAAGGTGGCGGCAATCCACGACGCCTCAAGAATGGGGGCGACCATTCCGACGAGTCGTCTTTGCCGGTGACTCCGTCATATTCGTCAGGGCTTCCGGCAGCACCACCATCTGCTCCTGCCCTCCGGTTTCTTCTACCAAGCTTGGAAACAACGCCATCCTGATCCTAGGGAGGTGCCGAATCCTAGCCAGGCCTTCCCTCCGCCTTCTTCGTCTCTCCCTGTTGTTTCGAAGGAGAGGAAAAAGTGAAGGCATCATGGGGCACTTATCTTTTTTCAATCTTAAACTTGTAGGCACTTGCCAAATTTTAGTTCAAATTATGTAATATCTTGAATCCATGTTTGTGTCCTATAAGGTCTGTACTTGTTTGATCAGCATATTTATGAATAAGATAAACCTTGCCGGGGACTCGTGCATGTAATATGTCCATGAAGAGGTGGAATGCCTCTATACTTTTAAGTAAACAAGTTTCCCCGGCAGTCTATCCTGCCGGTACCCTCAGTTTTGTTGCCATGGAGTTAGGTCTACCGGGCATAAATTGTGAAGAGGGACCAGCCCCCTGCCAATCCTTTATCACCAAAGGCCATTGTGACCATCCTGACCGTAGCAATGTTTGAGTGAAGGAATGGGAGCACCTAAGTTTCAAAAAGCGGTGAGGTTTTCTTATGCACAAGTCCTTACTTACAGAACACGTATGGATAAGAGAAATAACTTCTCTATTTGGCTTGCCGGAGATCGCAGTGTAGGCTCGTCTTCTCATCTCCTCTTGGGTACCAAGTCCTCATCAAGAGCCTATAGTTTATGCAGTTGAAAATGATGCCAGATGCGATCTTATCTACATGAGCATGCAATGCTCATGAAATGCTTATGCATGCATGCAACTTGTCAGGGGCCCCCTAGCGCTTCATTTATTTCTCTATTTCTCAGGGTCTGCGCCTGGCTTTGTACAAGTGGTTGCCGGGAAGGGCCCAACAGCCACGCCTTACGGGTTGAACTTGTGGAGAAGCTCAATATTCCATGAGTTTTGCAATTGAATGCCATCTCCAGTCTCCAGTCAGACCGCGACAGGTCTGGTGACTCGTACTACCCGGTAAGGGCCTTCCCACTTGGGCGTCAACTTGTTTGCACCCTTGGTGGACTGAACGCGCCTAAGGACAAGGTCATCTTCCTCAAAACACCGGGCATGAACCCTAAGGCTGTGATAGCGACGCAGGGCTTGCTGGTAGCGTGCAGTACGCGTAGCAGCCCAGAGACGGTTCTCCTCAAGAAGCACAACGTCGTCACGCCGGTGCTGATACTACGCTACTTCATCGTAGGCAAGCACTAGAGGAGACACGTAATGTGTTCCATGGGGAGAACTGCTTCTGCCCCATAGACTAGGGAGAAGGGAGCCTGCCCGGCAGCTCGTCGATCCATCGCTTGCCGCACTTCTGCAGCTTACCAAATGTTCTTGTCTTGAATCCTCACAACAGTTCATTGTTCGTCCTCTCAGCTTGTCCATTGCTTCTGGGATGTCAACAGAGGCAAATGACATCTTGCTTTCGAGGGCATGAACATATTGCATGAAGGCGTGGCTCGTGAACTGGGTGCCGTTGTCGGTGATGATCCAGGCACGGACCCTGAAGCGGCACACCAATCCTTTCAAGAACTTCATAGCTGACTGAGCAGTCACGTTTCTCACGGCTTCTACTTCCGGCCACTTTGTAAACTTGTCAATTGCAACGAGCAAGAATTCAAAGCCCCAAGAAGCTCGGGGGAAAGGGAGGAGGATATCGAGCCCCCAAACGGAAAACGGCCATGACAAAGGGATTGTCTAAAGAGCTTGGGCAGACAGATGGTTGTTCTTGGAATGAAACTGGCAGGCTTCACATTTGGTGACTAGTTCGACCGCATCTTGGAGGGCTGTGGGCCAATAGAATCCTTGCCGGAATGCTTTTGCAACCAATGCCCTCGACCCGATGTGGGAGCCGCACATGACTTTGTTTATTTTTGCCAGCAGTTCCTTTCCTTCTTCCCGACAAATGCACTTCAATTTCACACCGTTGGGCCTTCTTCTGTATAGTGTGTCATCGACAAACTGATACATACTGGCCCTCCGGGCTACACTATAAGTTTCCTCTTGCTCTCTGGGAAGTTCTCCGGTTTGGAGGAAATTGACTATGTGCCTTGCCCAAGTTGGAGCTTGGGCTCGGCAATGACAACTAGCGGCACCTCCTCATCTGTGGGAGCACGTTCCTCGACCGTTGGGGCCTGTGGCCCGGCAGGATGGTGTAGCTCAGCAATCGAAGGGGAGTTGTTTCCGGCAGGGTCGCTGCTAGGAGCCTCGGCAGTGTCTACCGGGAGAGGCTTGCCGGAGTCCAATTTCCTCCTTTTTCGGGCCATTGTTGCTGGGGATAGGGAGGGCTGAGTAAGATGGAGAATAGATGATTAGCAATGTTGTTTTCCGCACGGGGTACATGCTCTGTTTGCAACCCATCAAAACGCTCCTCCAGTCTTCTCACTTCCTCAACGTATGCCTCCATCAATGGGCTTTGGTAATCCTTGTTGACTTGTCTCACCACAAGTTGTGAATCTCCTCGAATGATCAGCTTCTTGATTCCCAATTCAGTGGCAATCCCGAGCGCGACAAGGAGCCCTTCATACTTTGCTATATTGTTGGCCGCCTCCTCCCAAAAAAATGCATCTGTACGACGTACTTTAGGTGCTCTCTGGTGGGAGCAACGAGAAGCACGCTAGCCCCTGCACCTTGTAGGGAGAAGGCACCATCGAAATACATGATCCATTCTTGGGGTGCTTCCTTGCCTGGAATAACTATTTCCAGCACTTCTTCATCAGGGGTTGGCGTCCATTCTGTAATAAACTCACCAATGCCCTACTCTGAATTGTTGACGTGCTTTCAAATCTCAGGCCAAAGCTGGATAACTCCAATGCCCACTCCACTATTCTTCCGGTAGCCTCAGGGTATCTGAGCATCCTTCACAAAGGAAAGCAGGTGACAACCGTGATCTCATGGGCTTGGAAGTAGTGGTGAAGTTTCCTTGAGGCCATGACTAGGCCAAAAATCAACTTTTGCACACCAGAGTACTTGGATCTAGCCCCCTGCAATAGGGAGCTGATGAAGTATATTGGGCGCTGCACCACTCTCTTCCTTGCTGCGTCCTTGGTGTTGTCTCCACTGCCGTGCTCGTCTTTGTCCTGATCCATATCTGGCCTTGTCGGACTGTTCTCACTCTCTCCCCAGGAAGGTTTACTAGCTGAGGTTGCCGCTCCTTCCACTTCCTGTTGTGCTACCAGTGCTGCACTAACCACTTGATTAGTTGCTGCCAGGTATAGCAGCAATGGCTCTTGTGGTTTGGGAGCAACCAAAGTGGGCACCGAGTACAAGTACGTCTTGAAATCTTGCAGTGCTGTATCTACTTCTGGATTCCACTTCATGGGTCCTGCCTTCTTGAAGATCTTGAAGAACGGCAAGGCCCGCTCGGCTGACTTGGAGATGAATATGCTAAGCGCGGCAACGCACCCTGTCAAATGCCTCATATGCTTAACTGTCTTAGGTGCCCGAATCTTCTAGATAGGCTTGATCTTATCGGGGTTGGCCTCTATCCAGTGATGGGACACAAAGAAACCAACTAGTGTGCCGGAGGGAACGTGTAACGACCCGAACCTGATAAGATTCGATGTCTCTGTGCTCACTGTGCTAGTCCCTGGTTCTCTAGTATTTTCCTGATCACTACGGGTACACGGTAAAAAGAATCGATGAATTTGGAGTTACAGATCTCAAGATATAGGCAAAACAATTTTGGGTGAAAATTTGTTCAAAACTAGAGTTTTTGGGCTACTCTGGCTACTGTAGCGAACTGCCACATGTCATGCTGCTATAGGCTGCAGAGTGTTCACCGGAGACTTATATGATGGATGTTCGCAACTTAAAGTAAAACGCTTCAGCGAATAAAAAAATATGAGCGATCTCGGCCGTTAGAGTGAGATCTAGCGGATGGGAATGCTCACCGGAGAAGAACTGAGGAAGGCCGCCGGACATGGAGAAGAACGGCGCGGGGCAGCTCGATGGTGATGATGACGGTGGCTATGGAGGTCAGATGGCCTCGGGGAGGTGCGTGTCGGACGCGGAGTGGCACGAAGGTCTCAGATGGCCTCGGGGAGGTGCGTGTCGGACGCGGAGTGGCACGGAGGTCTCAGATGGTCCCTTCCCAGCGTCGAGGGTGGAGGTAGTGGTGGTGTTCACTAGCGACAGGGCTTCCCCTGTGGTCGGCGGCGGTGATGTGAACTTCAGCGAAGTCGGACGTGGTCGTTCCGCTCGGTTGGATACTTCCCTGCGTGTGTTAGAGGGTGAGGGACAGAGAGGATACCAAGGCAAAATTAACAGGAGCAAGAGGAGGTGCTAGGAACCTTAGAGACGACCGTAACAACGGCGAAAGCTTCTGTCAGGCACGAAACTTCGGCGACATCTGATCTTCTGGTACGAGCGAGATAGGGCACGGGAGCATGAAATTTTGCAAAAAAAATGGACGAGGAGGACACAGGGAGAATTTATGAGCATCGATATGTGGCCAAGGGTCCACGGAGCGATCGAATCGGGCGAGGATTTGGGCTCGGACTCGGTGTCCAGGAAGAACAAGGCAGAGGAGGAAGATGACAAGTGGGCCATCCTTGTCAGCGTGAGAGAGAGAAGAAAAGAAAAGGAAAATAGAAACTTCGGGGTGGGCTGCGGCTACGCCCGCGGGCGAGGAAAAGGAGTTGGCTCCACAGTGCCAGATTTCTATATTTTTTAAAACAACTCTTGCTACAGGAAATAAAATAGCTCAATAAAATCCTAATAAAAATACCAGAACACATAGTAAAACATTGTTACTACTATATAAAACAGTGAACATTTTTACAACACAAATGCATTTCTGGAAAAAATAATTTTACGCGAAACAAGCACATAAATAGCATTATAACAACTCTAAAATAACTTTGAGTTTCAAATAAAGTCAAAATAATTTATGTAGACTATAGAATATATTCTTAGCATTTTCCAAATATAATTTATAGGGGAGAAGTCATATTATCTCCACTCCAAATATTTTGCCTTGAGTTCAAAAACACTTTGAATATTCAGAAAATTTAAATATGCATAGAAATCATGATGACAAAGAATCATCCTCTTAACATTCCAAATGTGAAAATTTGGGATGTTACAAAGCTGCGAGTCGCCCTTGATGGTGAGGCGCTTAACCCCTAGGGCCACCGCAGCCTTAAGGCCAGCTATGAGGCCTTCGTACTCCACTATGTTGTTGGAGACCTTCTCACCCTACTGGAAGCAGAGCTTCACGGCGTAGTAGAGCTTGTTTTGAGTGGGCGAGATGAGCACTCCTCCAGCCCCCGCGCCCAGGCACGCAAATGCGCCATCGAAATACATCACCGAGCCATCCGGCGCTTCACTTCCTGGCGAGAGGGACCGATCCTCGCCTGCTTCGAGCTCCGGGGCGTCCGTCCATTCTGCCATGAAGTCGGTGAGCGCGGATCCCTTGATGACCCTGGTAGTGCTGAAGTCCAGCTGGAACGCCTGCAACTCGATATTCCACTCGGCAACTCTTCCAGCAGCGTTAGGGCTCCTGAGTACCCTCTCCAGTGGGTAGGCCGAGACGACCTCAATTGGGTGACCTTGAAAGTAGTGCCGTAGCTTACGCGAGGCCACCAAAAGCGCGAGCAAGAGCTTCTGAGGCATGGGGTACCATGCCCTTGCATCCCGCAGTACCGTGCTGACAAAATACACTGGGTGCTCGACAAGGGCGGCCACGTCAACGGGGCTCGCGTCTGTCGGAGGTTGGGGTGCCTCCTGAGGCGATGGGACCTCTGGAGCCTGGTCGCCCATTGGGGCCTCGGCGGGCCTAAGGTCGACATCCTGCTAAGCTGGGTCATCCATTGGCATTGCTGCAGCCCCCGCTGTGTCCTTCGGCTCTCGCGCCGCCCGGGCTAGGGGTGCGGTTCGGCGCGAGGTGTCCTTGGCCTGCTGCTCTTCCCGAACCGCTAACAGAGCTGCACTGGCTGAATAAGGAGCACCAGGGGCTCAAGAGGGTGGGGCGCCACCATCACCGGAGGGCAGGTCAGATATCTCTTGAGATCTTGAAACACTTGGCCAGCCTCCGGAGTCCACTCGAACAGGCCCTTCTTCTTCATCAGCTTGAAGAATGGTAGGGCGCGCTCTCCCGGCTTGGAGATGAAGCGTCCCAGCGAAGTCACGCAGCCGGCAAGCTTCTGCATCTCCTTGAGGGTTTGTGCTGGGCTCATGTCTTCAATCGCCTTGACCTTCTCTGGGTTGGCCTTGATCCCCCTTTGGGACACGAGGAAGCCCAGCAGTTTGCTGAAGGGGACACCAAATACGCACTTTTCCGGGTTGAGCCGCAAGTCCACCTGGCGCAGGCTCATGAAGATCTCCTCCAGGTCCTGAATCAAAGTTCTCGCCTCCCGAGACTTCACCACAATGTCGTCGACGTAGGCTTCAGCGTTCCTCCCGAGCTGCTGGCCCAGGGCGATGTGCATCAACCGTTGGAAGGTCGCGCCTGCGTTGCGCAGCCGAACGACATGTAAGTGTAGCAGTACACCCTGCATGGGGTTAGGAAGGCCGTCTTCTCCACATCCTCCACAACATCTTTATCTGGTGATAGCCTGAAAACGCATCCAGGAAGCACAGCAGGTTGCACTCGGCGGTGGAGTCAACGATCTGGTCGATGCGCGGAAGCGGGAATGGATCTTGGGGACAGGCTTTGTTGAGGTTGGTGAAGTCGACACACATGCGCTCCTTCCCGCCTTTCTTTGGCACAACGACGGGGTTCGCCAGCCACTCGGGGTACCAAACCTCGCGAATGACACCCGCTGCCTCCAGCTTGCGGGTTTCCTGGATGATGAAGGACTGCTTCTCCATGGACTATCGTCGTGCCTTCTGCTTCATAGGGTGCACATTGGGGCACACCCTTAAGTGATGCTCGATCACCCCTCTTGGGACCCCTACCAGCTGATTGGGCTCCCAGGCGAATACTTCCTTGTTCGCGCGCATGAACTTTACCAATGCTTCCTCTTGATCTGAGTCGAGGTTGGCACCTATAGTGAAGGTGGCTCCAGAAGACCCATCTTCCTCGACCGGCACCTGCTTGGTTTCTGCCCGATCTTGAGTGAAACACTGCTTCATCTTGGCCGGTGTGGCCTCCTTAACTCCAGGGGTGGCCTCGTTAGCCGGGCGCACCATCGCGACAGCCTTGAGGGCAAGCTTGAGCGCCGCCAGAGCCTCCTTGGTATCTCCAGCTACGGTCAGGATGCCCTTGCTCCCGGGCATCTTCATGAGGTTGTAGGCCGGATGGGTCGCTGCCATAAACTGAGCCAGAGCTGGGTACACGAGGATGGCTTTGTACGGAAGGCTGATGCGGGCGATGTCGAAGTCAATCAGCTCTGTGCGGTAGTTGTCGCGGGTGCCGAAGGTCACGGGAAGACGGATCTGCCCCAGGGGACTGGAGGAGCCGCCGCCGACCCCGGAGAAGGGCTTGCTGGGGCGGAGCCGCTGGAGCGGTACGTGAAGGAGGCTAAAAGCCTCCACAGAGAGCATGTTGAGGATGGCGCCGTAGTCTTGGTAATGGCCATGCTGCAGATGGTGGGCATGCAAAGAATTGGGAGCACGCCCGAGCCGATGGTGGTGACGGGGTGATCTCCCGAGTCGAAGGTCAGGTCGGCCTTGGGAGCCGCCCAACCTAGAAGAGCCCCCTGCTGCGTGGAGGCGGCACCGATCTGGCGAAAGAACGGCTTGGCGTGACGGTCCGAGGGCGGCTCTTGTGAGCCACCGAGGAGGGCCGCGACATCGCGGGTGTTGGGGAAAACGACACCTATGGGATCACAAGAATCCCTACTATGGTTGCCGTGGCGCAGGGTTGCGAGAAGAGCAGGATTAGTAACCAGCACAAGGATCGTTTACCTAGGTTCAGGCCGCGAGGATGCGTAAAACCCTAGTCCTGCTTTGGTGGGTGTATTTCAGAGAGTTCTTGAGCTCTCCAACTAGTTGTGGTGAGTGTGTGGTTCAAAAGAGCCGATTCCTTCTCCAGTATGCCATGGGCCTCCTTTTATAGTCGAAAGGGGTTGCCACGGTGGCTCACAGGAGGTAGAAGGGCACACAGTGCTATGAGCTTATCGCTTGTATTACAGGACAAGACGCATTTAATGTGTAGCTTAGGTGTCCCCTTGCTTTATTGGGGAGGGGGGCGAGGCCCGTCCCGTCCGTCGCCGCTCCTCCTTGCTTCGACACACGCCCTGGCCAGCGACGCATGCGGCGCCACATAGGCAGGCAGGCAGCTGAGGTGGTGCGGTGGTGGACCTCGACGAAGATCTGCATGCCACCACGCAGGCCCTTGAATAGTTGGCCTAGGAGGTGCATGTTGCCACGCAGGTGCCCGCCCAGCTGGTTGGGCAGGCAGCTGCATGTGAACGGCGGTGGAAACTTGGTTGGCGCGGGCCTGGCAGTGGCGCTGCTGTCGCCTTTGGCGAGGGCCTTGCCGGGTGTCCCGTGGCTTTCCTCGGCAAGGATCTTGCCGAGGATCGTCGTCTTCTAATCCTCACCTGATCTTGGGTGTTCCTTGTCATCACAAAGATCTGCATGCCACCATGGAGGTTCCTCCCGAGCCCTGGCCCAACGTGATGTTGGAGATCATGGGCTCAAGGGTGGCTCGCTCTGTTGGTGTGGGGTGAGCTGCCCCGGCAAGGGTCTTGCCGGGGGAACCTGCTTCATCCCTCTGCTCTTTGTGGTCTTGGCCTTGGCGTTGCTTTGGTTATCTTGGGCTTCGGTCTTACCTTGGCTCACCTCCCCTGTTCTGCTTGGTGTGACCATGGGCGCGGCTCCGACTTCCCGTGCACAGGTAAAGGGGTACAAAAGTGCGTCCCTCCTTTTGTACACCGACAGGAGCCCCTGGGCCTGGGCCACACATAAGTGCGACACGTTGTTGGGCCAGGCCCAAAACGGTGTGTGGGCAGGCGGGGCGGTTTTTACCGTGGTAAAACTTTTCGCGCGCTGCGCTTCCCATGATCCGCGCTCGTGGCGTGGCGTGGCACGGAGGGGTGCGCGTGATGTGGGCGGCATGCGTGGGGCGGTTTCCACACGCATGCGTCACATCGCAGTAAAGAGGCGGCTCGCGCCTTCCCTGTAAAAAGAGGGAGGCGTGGAGGCACGGCTCATTTACTGAATGGGGCTGGGTCGCGGTCTTCAAGGCATCCACTCCCCACGATCACGGGGTGGGGAGAGGTCGCTTAACCCGTCCCCTCGGTTCTGCACGTCCGCCACGTGTCCTTCATGCGCATGGGGTGGCAAGCGGTGGAGGCGGTAAACCGGGCCGTCGCTGGTTGGGGCAGCGGGTCGGTCCCGATTCCCTGCGCCTCTGGTGGCTGGACTGGCTGAGCGGGGCGGCCGAGCCCCGACCCTGCGCCTTTATTAAGAGGGGGAAGGGGGGATGGCATCCCGCTCATATTCTGTCATCTATCTCCTCTCGCTTCTGCTTCTCCCTTTCACTCGCCATGGAGAAGGGGAACCCTGGTCACTCGACGGTGGCGGCGAGGGTCGCCGCTCGATAGCGCGTCCCTCCTCCTCCTGAGTCGGCGGTGGAACCGGCCGCGAGGGGAAGGGGGAGGGGGCGAGGCCGTGGGTGAGGCCGGGGCAGAGGTCGTAGTGCTCGGGGAAGAGGAGGACGGGGCGGCGCTCCCGGCTTCACCCCCGCCAATGATGCCTTTCCCGATGGAAGGCCATGTTGGAGACCAGCCCCGCGAGTTCTTCATCAGGCTGCACCAGCCTCCGCGTCGCCCTCTTCGTCTTCCCGCCCCGTTTGCTCGGGAGATGGAGCGTGACCCGCCGCAATCCCTCAGATTGCACATGAGGGGTTGTGGGAATGGGGGCACGCGGGTCGACGTCGACTTCCCAGCTCCTCAGTTCATGTACCTCCGTCGTGGATGGAAGACGTTCGCCCGCATCCACAGCCTGACGGTGGGGCTCGTCCTCTACTTCAAATTAATGGAGGACGGCCTGCTCTCCGTCAAGGTCTTCGGAGACTTCGGGACTCGCCTGAAGTGCTGCGTGGAGAGCTCCTCCGATGGAGATTCCGACGATGGAAGCTCTTCGTCAAGCGAAAGTGATGAGGAGGACAGTGGGGCAGATGATGGGGATGAGTCCGACTGGGCGTCGGATGCCCCGCGCCTGGGCGGGTGCGGCAGCGGCAGCATCTGCACCTGGCCTCTCCTCCGGCAGAGTTTTGTCGGGGGTGGGGCCAGCTCCTTGAACTTCTCGGGGCCGTCTCCTTGGGCGGCTGGCGTTGGGAGATTGCGGAAGAGGAAGAGGGTGGGCGGCACGGCCGTCAACTCGGAGTAAGCAGGCACCGACGCCTTCGTCGCGTACTGCCGGTCCTGCCGCCTCGTCTTCCAGCTCCTTTCCCGACACCGTCATCACCGGCCCACCCGTGGGCGGCCACCGAGGTGTTCTCTTGGTGCTTTCTGCTGCTCGTAGCTCGCCTAGGCGCCCCTTTTGCCCTCTCGCCTACTTGACCAGCCTCCTGAGGAGAGGGACAAGAAAGGGATCACGGGCATCTTATCTCTTTTTTAATATGTAAGCCTTCGGGCCTTGTTTAATTTTAAAGCTTGTAATCCCCCTTGTTCATGTTTTTCATTCCGTCCGGACTGTACCTGTGTGGGATGCTTTTAATGAAAAAGGGATGTTTGCCGTGTTTTTCGTTCATGGGCAGACCCCACGACAAGGAACGAATCCTCGTTACAATTTAAGATAAACGTTTTCACCCGGCAACAGGCCTTGCCGTCCCCCTACTTCGCTCGACCATTCTCGCGCCCTTGGCGGAGGTAGGGATGAAGCGGGCTTACCTCGTTCTACTTCCTTGCCACGGCGACTACAACCAAATCTAGGCCCAGGGAATAATCCTTGGGTATAGAAAAGGGGAGCACGGTGGCCTAGAAATAAAACGAGGTTTCACATATCCCAGTTCCGTTCCGAAATGCATGATAGAGGATGAAAGACTTATCTGGATCTGCAGCCCCCGGCAACCTTGTCTTGCCGCGGTTGGATCCTTGTGCTTGCAGCCCCTGGCAACTCTGGTTTGCCAGGGTCGGGATGCCGGTCCGTTTCTTTCTTCCAAGTAGCTCAGCAGAAGTGCTCATGTGCCCTGCGAACCAAAGGGGGACAGAAAAGAAACAGAGAGATGCGCACTCGACCTCTAGGCTAGGGGTTAGTCGCCGCTAATCACTATCAACCCTAACCAAGG
This sequence comes from Triticum aestivum, assembly GCF_018294505.1. Classification (NCBI taxonomy): domain Eukaryota; kingdom Viridiplantae; phylum Streptophyta; class Magnoliopsida; order Poales; family Poaceae; genus Triticum; species Triticum aestivum. The sequence continues at coordinate 250,310,122 of NC_057805.1, forward strand.
AAGAGACTCGACCTAGCATGCATCCTATAACTTAGGGTGCCAGTGCTTCATTTATTTATGCTCAGGGTATGTGCCTGGCTTTGTACAAAGGGTTACATGCCTTGCCGGCAAAGCTTGTACAAAAGGTGGCTTGCTGGGAGGCCCGGCAAGCCGCGCCTTATGGGTAAAACTTGCGAAGATGCTCGATGTTCCAGGAGTTGCTCACTGGGACAACATCTTCGGTCTCCAAGCGGATTGTGCCGGGCCTGGTGACTTGTATTACCCGATAAGGGCCTTCCCACTTTGGCGTCAACTTGTTGGAATTCTTGGCCGACTGAACGCGCCGAAGAACAAGGTTGCCTTCCTCAAAGCTTCGGGCATGAACCTTGCGGCTATGGTAGCGGCGCCAAGGCTTGCTGGTAGCGTGCTGCTCTCACAGCCGCCCGAAGATGATCTTCCTCAAGGAGCGTCGCGTCATCTTGACCCTACTGCTCTTGCTCAAGCTCATCATAAGCGAGCACTCGAGGTGATCCGTATATGAGTTCCAGGGGGAGAAATGCCTCCGCCCCATATACTAGGGCAAAGGGCGTCTGGCTGGTGGCTTGATTTGGCGTCGTCCTGATCGACCAAAGAACCGCCGGCAATTCATCAATCCAGCGCCTTCCGCTCTTGCGCAGCTTGTCAAAAGTCTTTGTTCTTAGGCCTCGCAACACTTCAGAATTTGCCCTCTCCGCTTGGCCGTTGCTCCGCGGGTGTGCCACGGAAGCAAAACATACCTTGCTGCCGAGGTCTTGGATGTATTGCATGAAGGTGTGGCTTGTGAACTGCGTGCCGTTGTCGGTGATGACTCTGTTTGGCACACCAAAACGGCAGACCAGTCCCTTGAAAAACTTGACAACTGACTGAGCAGTCACCTTTCTCACTGCTTCCACCTCCGGCCACTTTGTGAACTTGACGATTGCAACGTACAAGTACTCAAAGCCCCCGGCAGCATGGGGGAAACGGCCCAGTATGTCGAGTCCCCAGACCGATAATGGCCAGGAGAGAGGGATTGTTTGAAGGGCTTGAGCTGGTTGATGAAGCTTCTTTGAATAGAACTGACACGCTTCACACTTGGTTACTAGTGCCGTCGCATCCTGGAGGGCGGTGGGACAGTAGAAACCTTGCGGGAACGCCTTTCCGGCAAGGGCCCTCGACCCTATGTAGGAGCCACATATGCGTCCATGTATCTCTGCCAACAGCTCCAGTCCTGCCTCCCGGGGGATGCACTTCAATTTCGCGCCGTTCGGCCTTCTCCTGTACAGGACGTCATTGACGAACTGGTACAGAGCGGACCGACGGGCTACTTTCTCCGATTCTTCCTGCTCCTCAAGAAGCTCCCCTGTTTGGAGGAATTGGACGGTATGCTGCGCCCATTCCGGAGCCTGGGGCTTGACGGCAAGGATCAAAGGCATCTCTTCCGCCATGGGAGCGGCTGTCTCTACGGCCAGGGCTTGACGCCCTGATGGAGCCAGTTGCTCTTGGGCAGGCTCAACGTCCGCGGCAGCACCCTTGCCGGCAGCCCCAGGGGGCTCGGTAGGAAAGTACTTGCCGGGACCTTGCTTCCTCCGCTTGTTCTTCCTTGTTGACGGTTCGACGGATGGTTGAGTTAAACGGAGCAAAAAGGTACTTGGTTCCACAGGTAGCTTGAATGCGGCACGCTTTGACAGGTAATCTGCGATGTCGTTCTCCATTCGGGGGACGTGCTCCGCTTGGATACCGTCAAAGCGTTCCTCCAGCTTCCTCACCTCATCTACGTAAGCCTCCATCAATGGGCTCTGATAATCCTTGTTGACCTGTCTGACAACGAGCTGTGAGTCACCCTGACGATGAGCTTCTTAACCCCGAGGTCTGCCGCGATCCTGAGACCGGCGAGCAATCCCTCATACTCAACAGTGTTGTTGGTGGACATCTCCCTGGGGAAGTGCATCTCGATCACATACTTGAGGTGCTCTCCGATTGGTGCAACGAGCAACACACCGGCACCGGCGCCTTGCAGCGAGAAAGCCCCATCAAAGTACATGATCCAGTCGCGGTCTGCTTCCTTGCCGGGGAGAGTGGTCTCCTGGATTTCTTCGTCAGTAGTGTCGGTTTCCGCGCCGGCGTCTTCGCCGGGGTACTTCCTTCCCTCTTCGGCCCGGGCGTACCTATCGGCCAGAACGTAGAACTCGGCCACATCCTTAACCTTGGTCATCGCCAGCTCTTCGTGCATCTTGTGGTTGCGCATGTTCTGATGGAACACGCTAATCACAGCGGCGGGATGAACGTCGGGGATGTTGTACTGCACCCGGCTGAATCTCTAGATGTACTTGCGCAGGGTTTCCCCTTCCTTCTGGGGAATGATATGCAGATCACTGGCCTGACCATGAGCTTGGTGGCCTCCTGTGAAGGCGCCAACGAACTCATGGCACAGATCCGACCAAGAAGAAATGGAATCCGCCGGCAAGTGCATCAACCAAGACATAACATTGGGCTTCAGTGCCAGCGGGAAGTAGTTGGCAAGCACCTTGTCGTCGCGAGCTCCAGCAGCCTGCATCGCGATGGTGTAGATACTGAGGAACTCGGACGGATGGGTCTTGCCAGTGTACTTCTTGCCGACGTCGGGCTTGAACGTGCGGTGGGACGGCCACTGGAACTGCCGTAGCTCACGGGTGAAGGCCGGGGAGCCCACCTCGTAAGGTAGGCCGCCGGAGCCCCCCGGTGCTGGGTGGTCCATAGTGGGTCCCGCCCGCTTGTCCGACTGGTGGCGTGTATCGCGCCGGCGCGCGATGGTGGTCCGAGCATCTTGGTGAGCTCATTCTAAAAGAACTTGGCACTGGTCGCGGTGGGTCTGCGGGTCGGACGAGGCTATAGAGATGTTATCACAAGCGTCGTCACGACGGGCAGACTCCCGCGGCGGCTGCGAGGAGGAGGAGAGTGCATCATGGCCGCAGCTCCCCCGGTCCTCCCAGCGCCAGCACGTGGTGGCTCGGTGGAGCGCCGACCCGAGGGCCCGCTGGTCGCGGATCGTCTTTGTTGGCGACGGCGACGAGGCTCCGGATGGTGGCCCTCCACTCGTCGAGCTTCCCCGCAGCAGGAGGGAAGTCGAGGAGCAGCTGCGCACGTGCCAAAGCTTCCACTGGCATGGGCGGCGGCGACAACTGCGTGGATCGAGCTGCGGTTTGACTTCTAACTATGTTAGAAGGAGCTCCGTCACGACCCAGCGGCTACGTGCCATTTTCGCAAGCACTTCGGCGGGCATGCTGAACCCCTTCATCTCGCGGATGACGCACAAGGCTCTTCCCACGGCGGTGCCCAGGGTCACTAGCATGGTGACGCAGCTCGGCGTGCACACCATGGGAAGAGCGCGCAGGGGCCGCCTGTGTGGTCGTCTTGGAGGTCGCTGCGCCGCCCGGAGGTGGCACAACAACACCCCTGGAGGGCCCCGCACCGCCTGCGGGAGGCCCAGCTCCGTCTCTGGATCTGGCGACGTGCGGCCGGTCGTCTGGCGCGCGAACGACGCCGCTCGCCAGGTTCTTACTGCCCGGGCGATGCTGGTGCTCGCGGACCGCGGCCCGGGTCCTATCCGCGACCGGTCCACTGCTCGTCCGCACAGGCACGGGGCGTCCGGCTCCCAACAAGCCGATCGCCGTGGCCATCTTCTTCTTAGGTGCCATGGCGACGAAGAACTGCTAGGCTAACTACTAGACCAGATTCTCACAATTGTGCCCCCCTACCTGACGCGCCAAAGATGTCAGGGAAAACGACACCTATGGGATCACGAGAATCCCTACTACGGTTGCCGGGGCAAAGGGTTGTGAGAAGAGCATGATTAGTAACCAGCACAAGGATCATTTAGCCAGGTTCGGGCCGCGAGGATGCGTAAAACCCTAGTCCTGCTTTGGTGGGTGTATTTCAGAGAGTTCTTGAGCTCTCCAACTAGTTGTGGTGAGTGTGTGGTTCAAAAAAGCCGAATCCTTCTTCAATATGCCATGGGCCTCCTTTTATAGTCGAAAGGGGTTGGCACAGTGGCACACAGGAGGTGGAAAGGCGCACAGTGCTATGAGCTTATCGCTCGTATTACAGGACAAGACGCATTTAATGCGTAGCTTAGGTGTCCCCTTGCTTTATTGGGGACGGGGGCGAGGCCTGTCCCGTCCGTCGCCGCTCCTACTTGCTTCGACATGCGCCCTTGCCAGCGACGCATGCGGCGCCATGTAGCTAGGCAGGAAACTGAGGTGGCGTGGTGGTGGAGCCTCCACAAATATCTGCATGGCACCACACAGGCGCTTGATGAGTTCGCCTGGGAGCTGCATGTTGCCACGCAGGTGCCCGCCCAGCTGGTTGGGCTGGCAGCTGCATGTGAACGGTGGTGGAATCTTTGTTGGCGCGGGCCTGGCAGTGGCCCTGCTGTCGTCTTTGGCGAGGGCCTTGCTAGGTGGCCCGGCAAGGGTCTTGCCGTGGCGCGCTATCGTCCCCGCCAAGGATCTTGCTGGGGGTCTCGTGGCTTTCCTCGGCAAGGATCTTGCCGAGGATCGTCGTCTTCTAATCCTCACCTGATCTTGGGTGTTCCTTGTCTTCACAAATATCTGCGTGCCACCATGGAGGTGCCTCCCAAGACCCGTCCCAGCGTGATTGATGAGACCGTGGGCTCAAGGGTGGCTCTCTCTGTTGGTGTGGGGCGAGCTGCCCCAGCAAGGGTCTTGCCGGGGGAACCTGCTTCGTCCCTCTACTCTTTGTGGTCTTGGCCTTGCCGTTGCTGTGGTTATCTTGGGCTTCAGTCTTACCTTGGCTCACCTCCCCTGTTCTACTTGGTGTGACCCTGGGCGCGGCTCTGACTGCCCGTGCACAGGTAAAGGGGTACAAAAGTGCGCCCCTCCTTTTGTACACCGACGGTGGGGCACCGGTACCGCGAAGCACTCAGCGAAAAGGTTGCGCAACTCCTCCTAAGATGTCATCGTAGATCCTGGGGGGTGAAAACAGCAGCCAGGCGCGCGGTGCCCCAGTGAGGGCCATGGGAAGCCAGTTGGCCATGACCTTGTCATCGCCCCCAGCCTTCAAAACGGCCCCTTCATATGCCAACAGGAAATCCGACAGGTCCGTCGCGCCATCGTAGCGCGGCGGCATCTCTGGCTTGAACTTGGGTGGCCACTGAACCCGCCGCAAGGCGGGGGCCAAGGCTCGGAGCCCCCTGGCCCCGCCGCGGTCGTCTGTCGTTGCAACCGAAAGAGCAGTGCCGACCATGGGGGCGAAGCGCGGTGATGGCGAAGCGCAGATCGACGGAAGGAAATCTTTGGCGCACCCCTACCTGGCGTGCCAAATGTTGGATTTCAGGTTCCGGCAAAACCCTTGAGGTTCGAACACTGTGGCACGCACGAAGGTCTCTCTCTCCCTAGATCTCTCTCGCAACAATCACAAGGCCTAGCTCGACGAACCCAAAGAACGAGAGACACAAGAGTTTATACAAGTTCGGGCCACCGATGCGGTGTAATACCCTACTCAAGTGTGGTGTGGTGGATTGCCTCTTGGGTTGAGGATGAACAGTTACAAGGGAAGAATAGCCTCTTGAGGAGAGGTGTTCTTGTGCTTGCTGAACTTGTGTGGTTGAGGATGATCTGAGTGATCTGTTTCCCATCTATGGTGGTGGCTAGTCCTCTTTATAGAGACCCTGGTCCTCTCCCCAAATATTGAGCGGGAAGGGATCCAACAACGGCCAAATTCGAAGGGAGACAACTAGTACAAATTATCCTGGCTAAAGGTGGTCTTCGCCTGCCAAAGACTCTAGTACTGACGCCGTCTTGGGCTCCACGGTGACCTCCGTCCTGCCGTCCTGCCGGTCTTGGTCTCGTTGCATCGATATGGAAACCTTTGCCTGCTACTTCGGGACTCCTCGCCTGCGCTTGCCTCTTTAGCATAAAGGGAAACGAGGACACTGCGCGCTGGCGCCCGCCTAGCTCTAGTCGTCATGGCTTGCGTCACAGGAATCTCACGAGGTGTCCATTGCCTTGATCTCTCCACCCCTAGCGAGCCAACCTGGTGAGGCTGCCCTCGAGGAGGTCTTGTTTCATCCGCCTCGCGAGGCTTGGCCCCTTGCGAGGGTCTTGAGTGTTTGCTGGTGAGGATGGGCCGTATAGGGCCACTGGTGGAGACACGCTGTGGGCCGTTGGCAGGCAAGTCTGGGGACCCCCGTTCCCAGGACGCTGAGAGAGACCCGTCACGCACAAGGTCAGGAAGTAGGCTTTGGAGTCGCAAGAGTTCATCACCCAAACAAATCCAAAAATTAGATGCAGCAGGCCTGGTCAGAGGAGTGCTACGCCCAATTAATCAGCAAACCCAGTGGCCGTTCGTAAGGCAAACGGTAAGTGGAGGATTTGTATTGATTTCACTGACATAAACAAAGCATGCCTGAATAACCCCTTCCCTTTGCCGCAGGTTGATCATATTGTGGTCTCCACTACCGGTTGCGACCTGCTCTCTTTTCTTGATGCCTTCTCTAGTTATCATTAGATCTTCATGGCCAAGGAAGATTGGAGAAGATGACATTCATTATTCCATGTGGTATGTACTCCTTTGTACGCATGTGTTTTGGATTAAAGAGTGCCGGAGCAACATTTTCAAGGGCTAAGCAAGTTGGTTTTGGCACTCAGGTCCACAAAAATGTGGAGCCTACATGGATGATACAGTGGTTAAAACCAGGAACAAGGATTCCCTTATTCAAGATCTAGAAGAGACATTTGCCAATTTGTGCGGAAGATGGTAGACAGAACCTACTACACCGATGGCTCTGAATTAACTTATCAGGAGAAAAACCATCTGGTCGGATTTTGTACTGAACTTGAGAATTATAATATCTATTATAAAAATCCTCCACATTATGGTCAATACGTTCCACTAGTGCACGTGTTGAACCACGGTAACATCCATGGAGATGCCATGGTAAGATTTTTTACTATTACGACATCCGTGCATCTTTTGCATACTTCTAAAACTGAACTACATTGCTAACTACGAAGTTATTACTATGTTTTTCAATAGAAAATCCTGAAGGATTGTGTGCCTCATCCGATGTATCAAAATGGTCGCCTTGATGTTTTGAACATACAACCAGGTCATCCTACGAATCTCACCTATCCATATCGGATTTCTAAAACTGATGAACACATGGTAAACAAAGAATGGAAAAAATGTATGGACAGTCGTAAGGAGGTTCTTGGAAGCAACATTGTGCGAAAGGCAAGAATTGGAGACAGGATAATCTCCATTCTCCATAATGGAGAGTCAGGGGCTATCTTGTTTTATGCTATTTTACCTAAGAGAATATAGTAGGTCCTAAGAGAATGTAGTAGGTCCTATGAGGTACAATGTTTATTATGTGGTACAATGTGTTAGAGTTGATGATGAGGAGGAGTTGTGATTATGACTAGTGACCAACTTGCTATCTGATGTCTCATTGATGAAAACGATGGTCATGAGGAGGTGTTATATGACAATTATGTATTATGATGATAAGTTGTTAATGATATGATGATGATGATATTTATTATATCATTGGGTGAAAGAACCGTGGATTAGTTTCAAGTGGATGTCCATCCACTTGAAACTAGTCCACGGTTCTTTCACCCAGTGATGTAATAACTCATTATGATGTAAAAACAATCTCTAAATTGCTGCTGTATGAAAACTTGTATAAAGGTGTATGAATACAACATGAAACAAAAAAAGAAATAAAATACGGAATAATAGTAGTAGCGCGGGCTGGGAGAAGCGCAACTAGTAATTACTAGTAGCGCTGTTTGGAGAAAGTGCTACTACTAAGTCGATTTAGTAGTAGTCTAGGTTAACCCACGCTACTGGTAGCCTTTAGTTGTAGTGCCGTACCAGTAGCGCTCCTGCTCGCGCTACTGATAAGCCTAAAACCCACGATACTGCTAGGCTTTTCCCTAGTAGTGTAATGCAGTTGTCATGGCTGCCGGTGGCGGGGAAGAAGATCGGAGGCGGTGAGATACAGTCTGGAGGTTGGATCCCTGCTGTGGTGAACCCTTCCATCGTTGGAGCAACTGAGCTGGGTTGGACCACAAAGCAGAAGAAGCAGGACAAACTACACAATGTTTTCTATGACAGATATATGTAACAGAAGTAATTCGGTAAGGGCTTGTTTGAATTGGAGGATTCTAACAATGCAAGGATAGGAAATACTAAGGAATAGGATAGGAATGCACGTGCAAAACAGAGAATTTAAAAACATAGGATTTCTGCCAATCTGGTTGTTTGGTTCACAAGAATTGGAAGATCACAGGAATGCAACGAAGCATGGTGAGATTAAGTCAAACGACAAGAAAATGTATGGTTATAATGCTATTATGCTACTATCTCTTAGTCTTGTGCTTGATGAATAGGAATTTGAAAAGGAGGACAAGTGGATATTAATATTACTACGGGTTTTTTTCAAGGAGACACTAAAGGACCAAATCCTACAACTTTCCTTTGCTCCATTCCTTTGAACCAAATGCATGAATAGTAGTACCATAGGAAACTTTCCAATTCCCGTGTTTTCCTTCACTTTTCCTTTAAATCATTGGCAATTCTAGTAGGCGGGCTTGAACAGAAAATCCTACACTCCAAAAATGTTTTTTGCTACTTCTGCTACTTTGGACCCAGGCCACTACCCCTACTAGCTCAACTACTAGGCCCATCTACAAATGCACAACTCAAACATGCAGAAATAAATAATGATGGCTTTCAAGAGAGTCCATCACAGATAGCTAAGTTGCCTGGTACCTCACTCCTTGTCATATAGTAGGAGGAACTAATCGTATTTCACGATACTACGTGTGCTCAGTGGAAAATATATATAACATGTAGAGTAAAAAAGAGGTGCAACAAGTGTACAACCTCTTTGGCGCCATGTCGATCTCAGCATGATTGGGTTGGTAGGTGAGGATGCTCCGACTGACTGTCGGAGGAGGGGAAGAAGATCTTAGGCGTCTGGAGATGGAGCTATGGGTATTGCTCCATTGTGATGGATGGTTTCATCATTCGAGCAGCTCCGGTGAGTTGTATGACGGTGAGGCTGAAGTAGGACAAGAGAGACAATGTTAGCTTGGGTGGAATTCTAATAGCATCTCCAATAGATGATGTAAAATACATAACCACAAAGTGCTAGATTTAAAATACATCAGCCGCTCATCTCTGAACTTATCTGCCGAAACTGAATTTAACTATCGAAACTGAATTTAACTATCGAAACTGAATTTAACTGTCGAAACTGAATTTTGTTGTCAAAACTGAATCTTTACTTTCGAAACTAAACACACGTGTAGTAGAAAAGCAGTAGCAGCAGCAGCGCTCGGAGCAGCAGCGCATGCGAGAGCCGGGGCAGCTGGTCGTGTAGCAGCATCTCGGGTAGCAGCTACAGGGGCTCGAGCGATGGCAGGATTTGCTTCTTGTGCAGGAGCAGCATGAGCAATAGTAGAGCAGCAGCGCAAGCAAGAGCAAGAGCAAGAGCAACAGTGCCTGCAAGAGCAGACCAAACAGGGGACCGAGAGCAAGAGTAGAGCACCAGCGCGAGTGAGAGCCAAAGCAGCAGCAGCTCCTACTGATTTGGACGACGCCGATGAGGGAGCGACGCCGTGGAGGAAGTGGCCGGCGACGCCGCCATAGATGGAGACGCGCCATATCGGCTGGGACCGAGCGCCGGCAACACCATGAGATCGAATCAAGATGAAAATGCAGTGATTAGTGTAGAACCTCTCTGGTGGCGCCGATTAGGCCGCAGCTTCATCCGAGGAATCGGTGAGGGTGTTGCTCTTCTGATGGTGCAGGTGAAGACAGTGCTGTGGGAATGGAGGTGGCACGAAAGACGAGGCAAACATCGGGGTAGCTCCTTGGAGGTGGAGGACGGGGTGGCTGAACCGGCGGGACGACGAGATCGACGATGGATCCACATCTGGTGCGGTGGATGACGGACGTCGAGGTGTTGCAGTGGACGACGTCGTCGGGGAAGAGACTCCGGTTGGGTGGCGGATAGAGGAGGGTGTGGGGCTTCACGGGTTTTCGCGGCCTCGGTGTACGAATGGGGAAGGAGGGGATGGGAGGGGGAACCATGGCTTAGGGACACACTTGTCTGAAATGTGGGGTAAGTTACGAAAGACCACCCACTGATTTGAGCTAGACGGTTCTTTCGGTTCAGGGGTATCACCGGAATTTTGCTTGTTGGGATTTTGTAGGAGTGAGAGTTTTCGCGCGCGTTGTAATTTTGGGATAGCAAGGCGCGGGTTGAGATGGAGGGAGTTTTTGGAGAACAACGAGACAAAGAGATATCTTAAAATTCCTGGGTAACAAGGCGCGGGTTGAAGAGGCGGGAGTTTTGCAGCACGATAGACAGAGATGCTAGCTTGAAATTTCGGCATAACAAGGTGCGGCTTGAAATTTCAGGAGAACATGCTTAATGTGTATAAAAAAGGGACAACTCGCACCCCACGAGAGAGGGCCATGTCCCATTTTATTATTTTAATATAAATGCATTCAAATACAACAACAAAAAACTAAAACAATCGGGACAACAAGCTTAATGTGTACAATACCAAATCAATTTGCACTTCCCTCAACAATAAAAAAACAATTCGTGTTGTCTAGCGTATGGACTAATTTGAGTACATTTTCCCTGCTTGAATGGGATTGTACTCAGGTTAGTTATACAACCATCTAAATATTGAATATAGGAGTAGTAAATTCCCATATAAATATGAACTACATGTACATATGATCTCGAATTCAAATATATGTATCCATTTTATTTTGAATTCAAATCATAGTACATGTATGCTCTATCTAGATGTCCGGAATCTAAACCATTTTGATACTACGTACAACGTGTTTAACACGCACAACACATACACACACACGCAAACACACCATTTAGACTAGTAATGTACACGTGCATTGCACACATGAGCTTTGGCAACAAAATTATGAATAAATACCACACTATAGCATGTGAGCTTTGAGTCATATATGCATGATGTAGATGTTCATTTCATTTTTATAGTTCATCTCATTCAAAATCAATTAGTTTTTGTAAAATAGCTAATATATTTTAAGAATCATTGAAATGTGCATTGTAAAACATAAAGTAAAAACAAATAAAGGCATTTCATCTAGAAAAAAATTGGGCAATTATGATACGGAAGATTCTAGAACAAGGGGAAGTGCTTGTGTTTTGAGGTTTATCCATTATGCTTAAGTTCAACCATGGAGTCTTCTAGATTGTACATGTGGTAGAATCTGGTGGAATGTAGATGATATCCAACGGCCAGTAGTGCTCAGATTTGCCATTTGTGCACCGTCGGATTGGCTTCATCCAACGACCATCTTTCAAAGTTATTCACACACTATATAGGGGTATAAATATAGATATAGAGGTATAGATATAGACTAGTGGCACATCATCTAAATCCTTACTACACGCTCATTTTTTGTACAAATGTGCTCCACCTCTAGTCTATATCTATATTTATACCCCTATATGTCGGCGTTCTGGGAACGGGGGTCCCCAGACTTGCCTGCCTGCGGCCCACAGCGTGGCTGAGCAGCAAGCCGTACGAGTCATCTTCATCAACAAGGCATCCAAGACCCTCGCGAGGGGGCGACGGAAGACCTCCTCTAGAGCAGCCTAGCTAGGCAGGCACACGAGGAGCGGAGATATCAAGGCGGGGCAAACCTCATGAGGCCCTCGTGACGTGAGCCATGAGGCACGACACCAGGCGGCGGCACTCCAGGCAGCATTCCGGGGCACCACTCCATGACGCACAACACCTCACGCTCCTCTCCGGGGCAGCACTCCAGGCGGCGGCCCTCAGCTTCAAAGACCTTGAAGAAGAGCATGGAAGCGCCGTCGTACTCGAAGTGGATCGCGAGGGCGCCCCTCGTGCGGCAGACCCACACGATCTCGCCCCAGCCGCGACTCATGAAGATCTTGCTGGTGGGGACCACTTCAATCTCCGCTCCGGTCGCCGGAGCGCTGCAGTCGGTGTTCTGCAGCCAGAGCTCGAGAGGCCCCCTCGGCGGCATCACATCAGAGAAGAACCGCGGGAAGCGGATCCAGGAGCTTGGAGGCATTGGCGCCCACAGCACCAACTCGCGCGAGGAGTCAGCGGCGTGGATCCCAGGGGCGACGGCACGCGTTGCCGAGCCGCGGCGACCCCAGATGCGGCGCAGGCAGCGCTACTCGTCACTTGGTCCTCCCGAGCCCTCGGCTCGGGCGTACAAGGGTAGCGGGTACCCCGGAGGAGGCCGCTCGCACCAGGGCCTCGACACCACCTGCATCGCCGCTTCATCACGGCGATGGATCGACCTCTTCTTCGGCGGAAGTGGCCCCGGATCATCACGGGGAGCCTTTCCTTTCTCTTCAGCAGAAAACCTTCTGATGGGCGCCATTGTTATCTGCTGTGGAGGAAGGAGGAAGAAGCAAGCGAGCAAGGAAGAGATGGGAGACGGGGGCTCCGCCACCCTCCCCATTTACAGCAAGAGAAGGCCGACTGGCGTCTCCGATGATCGCAGGTAATAATGATGGTTTTCCTTGCATGTCGCAAGGACTTGTCAAGTCGTGCAGTCGCCGAGGCAGCGTGCGGAAGCGGAGACGCCCACGTCCAATCAACCGCCACGCGTCAACCGAGGCCGCAGGCTTTTCGGGCCCGCGGTGCTCCGAACTTGACCCTTCGCTTCTCCGCGAAGCCAAGCCCGAGCGCACCTTGTCCCCGGGGGCTACTGTCGGTGTTCTGGGAATGGGGGTCCCCAGACTTGCCTGCCTGCAGCCCACAGCGTGGCTGAGCAGCAAGCCGTACGGCCCATCTTCATCAACAAGGCATCCAAGACACTCGCGAGGGTCCAAGCCTCACGAGGGGCGGCACAAGACCTCCTCTGGAGCAGCCTATCTAGGCAGGCTCATGAAGAGCGAAGATATCAAGGCATGGCAAACCTCATGAGGCCCTCGTGACGTGAGCCATGACGCACAACACCAGGTGGGCGCCAGCGCGCGCAGCGTCCTTATTTCCTCTTTGGTTCTAAGGAGGCCAGCGCAGGCGTGGAGTACCGAGACATCAGGCAAAGGTTGCTATATTGGTGCAACGAGACCAAGACCAGGAGGACGGCAAGACGGAGGTCATCGTGGAGCTCAAGACGGCGTCACCACTAGAGCTTTTCACAGGCGAAGACCGCTTTTGTCAGGATAGCTTGTACTAGCTGTCCCTCTTCAAACCTGCCCGCCATTGTTGGCTCCCTTCCCGCTCATTATTTGGGAAGAGGACCAGGGCCTATATAAGTAGAGCTAGCCACCATAGTAGGGGCATCTCATCTTAGCTTGATCCAACCCGATCGAGAGCCTAGCCGCAAGAACACCTCAACCTTAGGAGGCTGTTCTTCCCTTGTACTGTTCATCATCAGCCCAAGAGGCAATCCACCACCACCAGACTGGAGTAGGGTATTACACCACAATGGTGGCCCGAACCAGTATAAACCTCGTGTCTTTCTGTGTTGCGAGTTCGTCGAGTTCGTCCGCGAGATCTTAGCGAGCTAGGGCGTAGATCTGTAGACGGGGAAGACTTTGCGCGCACCCCAGTGTTCGAACCTTAAGGGTTTGCCGGAACCCCACATCAGACACTATATAGTGTGTGAATAACTTTGAAAGATGGCCGTTGGATGAAGCCAATCCGACGGTGCAGAGATGGCAAATCCAAGCACTACTGGCCGTTGGATATCATCTACATTCCACCAGATTTTGCCACATGTACAATCTAGAAGAATCCATGGTTGAACGTAAGCATCATGCACAAACCTCAAAACACGAGTACTTCTCCTTTGTTCTAGAGTCTTCCGTATCATAATTGCCCAAACTTTTTGTCTAGTTGAATTGCCATTATTTGTTTTTACTTTATGCTTTACAATGCAAATTTCATGAATACTAAAATAGATTAACTTTTATAAAAACTAATTGATTTTGAATAAGATGAACGATAAGAATTAAACGAACGTCTACATCATGCATATATGACTCAAAGATTACATGCTATAGTGTGGCATTTATTCATAATTTGGTTGCCAAATCTCATGCATGCAATGCACGTGTACCTTACTGTCGTGGGAAACCACGGCCACCTGTGGGGCCATGAGCCCCTTCTGGTTCGGCGGGGGGATGGCACGTGGCACAAAGAGCCGAGAAGCGTAACACAGCACGACAAAGATCACACGGGCAATTTTACCCAGTTTTGGGCCGCCGCGAGGCGTAAAACCCTACTCTTGCTTTGGTCGATTGATGGTGGATAATGGTGGAAAATGCGGCGCTCGGGGCAAGAGTGGCTACGCGCATATGAATGTGTGAGGGCCCGAATCCTATCTACGGTTGCCATGGGCCGCCTTTTATAGATGAAGAGGTCACCACCGTGGCAAATCTGTGTTTACATACGGATTAGATAGGAAACAATGCTATCATACCTAACTCTCCAAGCTAACAGAGCGCATTAAATGCGCCGCTCAGTGCACCATCACAGCATGCCCGGCAGGCCATGCCGGGCTGCTTTTCCTACTTCGTGCCTGTGTGCTTGACTCGTCTTAGGACGGTTGTCATTTGGAGGTATTTTCTTAGTAAGTGGCCACCATGTGGCAGGAAGCAGCCACATAGTCACTTAGGAGCTTGACACCGCACTGATCGACGACATGCATCACTATGATGTGGTGCGGTGGGGTGGTTTGCCTCCGCGAGCCCCGGCAGGCCTGCAGGGACGATCTCAGAGGCTTGCTTCCGGGTTAACGCCAACCTTACCAGGCTCGCCAGCCCGGCAAGGGAGGTTCTTACCATAGTGGTGTCTTGTCTCTCTGGCTAGTCTTGGTCTTCTTAATCTGCACTTTGATCCTTCAAAGAACTGACCCCTCGCACTTTGATCTGACCTTTGTGCTATAATCTTGTCCTTGGGCCCATGCACAGTCTGGGCAACGGACCCAGGGTTTGTTGCACAGACAGGAGCCCCCAGCCTGGCCTGAACGCTCTGCCATGCATCGTCGGGGTAGGCCTTAACTTGTGCACAGGCAGGGGTGTAGAGGTGGCTTGCCCCTTGAGGATCTTCTTTGTTTATTAACTTGAGCCCGGGGCCATTCTTTGTTTCTTCCGCGCATCGCGTAATGCCAATCACGGTGGGGTCACTCTTATAATGGCCCATGAATAACTTTAACGCACCAGCGAGTAACTGCCAGTTCACTCTTCCCACCACGCCCTTATCCTGAGCCACGTATGGTGCATCCATCAACTGCGGTGGGTAACAGAGGTGCATGGTGCGGGAGAGCATCGAGGTAGGGGCCCGATCTTCTTGGATTGGTGGAGGAGGGTGACGGTTACCCGTTGAGGGATCGTCTCCTTCCAGGACCCGCCTATAAAAGGAGGGGCGGGGGACGAGCGGAGGTATTCATCCTCACATACCTCCTCCATCCTCTGCTTTCTGCTGGTCATGCCGAAAGGGAGAGATCGGGGCCAGGCCCCGGGCCATAGCTTGGGGTTGGCGACGCCAAATGCTCATGCTGATGCTTGGGGAGTGAGTCTGGTTCAGGCCCGTAGGAGGCACAGTCACGTCTTTGTTGGGGCAAGATTCCATCCTCACCTTCCTGCAAGCCTCAGGAGGGCGCGCGGGCGGCACGGCAGTAGCACCGGAGGTGGCGACTCTAGCGTGCTCGTCGCTGGGCAGTCCGTGGGTTTAACTTTAGTAGGGGGCAACACAAGTGACACCACGCCGAGGCCCGTAACAGACGCAAGGTGTGGTAGTCAACCGTGGCTTATCCCCCCTCCTCTCACGGCATCGTAGGGAGGTTGTAGGATGGGCTCGACATTGGTAAAGGCGGATCTGACCTCCCCGGGCACTGCCCAACCGGCGCGTGGGAGAGCTCATTGTCCCCATACATCCTTCCTAAATGTCCGGTGGCTCCTGATCTTCGGGTCGTCGGGGACGACCATGCTCTCTGCGGGATTATCCGGAGAGCATGGCACCCGATTTGGCTATCATGATGGAGGCTTCGGGCAGCAGTGGCTGTATGGAAGGTGGCGGCAATCCACGACGCGTCAAGAATGGGGGCGACCATTCCGACGAGTCGTCTTTGCCGGTGACTCCGTCATATTCGTCAGGGCTTCCGGCAGCGCCACCATCTGCTCCTGCCCTCCGGTTTCTTCTACCAAGCTTGGAAACAACGCCATCCTGATCCTAGGGAGGTGCCGAATCCTAGCCAGGCCTTCCCTCCGCCTTCTTCGTCTCTCCCTATTGTTTCGAAGGAGAGGAAAAAGTGAAGGCATCATGGGGCACTTATCTTTTTTCAATCTTAAACTTGTAGGCGCTTGCAAAATTTTAGTTCAAATTATGTAATATCTTGAATCCATGTTTGTGTCCTATAAGGTCTGTACTTGTTTGATCAGCATATTTATGAATAAGATAAACCTTGCCGGGGACTCGTGCATGTAATATGTCCATGCAGAGGTGGAATGCCTCTATACTTTTAAGTAAACAAGTTTCCCCGGCAGTCTATCCTGCCGGTACCCTCAGTTTTGTTGCCATGGAGTTAGGTCTACCGGGCATAAATTGTGAAGAGGGACCAGCCCCCTGCCAATCCTTTATCACCAAAGGCCATTGTGACCATCCTGACCGAAGCAATGTTTGAGTGAAGGAATGGGAGCACCTAAGTTTCAAAAAGCGGTGAGGTTTTCTTATGCACATGTCCTTACTTACAGAACATGTATGGATAAGAGAAAGAACTTTTCTATTTGGCTTGCCGGAGATCGCAGTGTAGGCTCGTCTTCTCATCTCCTCTTGGGCACCAAGTCCTCGTCAAGAGCCTATAGTTTATGCAGTTGAAAATGATGCCAGATGCGATCTTATCTACATGAGCATGAAATGCTCATGAAATGCTTATGCATGCATGCAACTTGTCAGGGGCCCCCTAGCGCTTCATTTATTTCTCTATTTCTCAGAGTCTGCGCCTGGCTTTGTACAAGTGGTTGCCGGGAAGGGCCCAACAGCCACGCCATACGGGTTGAACTTGTGGAGATGCTCAATATTCCCTGAGTTTTGCAATTGAATGCCATCTCCAGTCTCCAGTTAGACTGCGACAGGTCTGGTGACTCGTACTACCCGGTAAGGGCCTTCCCACTGGGGCGTCAACTTGTTTGCACCCTTGGTGGACTGAAAGCGCCTAAGCACAAGGTCATCTTCCTCAAAACACCGGGCATGAACCCTAAGGCTGTGATAGCAACGCAGGGCTTGCTGGTAGCGTGCAGTACGCGTAGCAGCCCGGAGACGGTTCTCCTCAAGAAGCACAACGTCGTCACGCCGGTGCTGATACTGCGCTACTTCATCGTAGGCAAGCACTAGAGGAGACCCGTAGTGTGTTCCATGGGGAGAACTGCTTCTGCCCATTAGACTAGGGAGAAGGGAGCCTGCCCGGCAGCTCGTCGATCCATCGCTTGCCGCACTTCTACAGCTTACCAAATGTTCTTGTCTTGAATCCTCACAACAGTTCATCGTTCGTCCTCTCAGCTTGTCCATTGCTTCTGGGATGTCAACAGAGGCAAATGACATCTTGCTTTCGAGGGCATGAACATATTGCATGAAGGCGTGGCTCATGAACTAGGTGCCGTTGTCGGTGATGATCCGGGCACGGACCCTGAAGCGGCACACCAATCCTTTCAAGAACTTCATAGCTGACTGAGTAGTCACGTTTCTCACGGCTTCTACTTCCGGCCACTTTGTAAACTTGTCAATTGCAACGAGCAAGAATTCAAAGCCCCCAGAAGCTCGGGGGAAAGGGAGGAGGATATCGAGCCCCCAAACGGAAAACGGCCATGACAAAGGGATTGTCTGAAGAGCTTGGGCAGACAGATGGTTGTTCTTGGAATGAAACTGGCAGGATTCACATTTGGTGACTAGTTCGACCGCATCTTGGAGGGCTGTGGGCCAATAGAATCCTTGCCGGAATGCTTTTGCAACCAATGCCCTCGACCCGATGTGGGAGCCGCACATGCCTTTGTGTATTTTTGCCAACAGTTCCTTTCCTTCTTCCCGACAAATGCACTTCAATTTCACACCGTTGGGCCTTCTTTTGTATAGTGTGTCATCGACAAACTGATACATACTGGCCCTCCGGGCTACTCTTTAAGTTTCCTCTTGCTCTTTGGGAAGTTCTCCGGTTTGGAGGAAATTGACTATGTGCCTTCCCCAAGTTGGAGCCTGGGCTCGGCAACGAGGACTAGCGGCACCTCCTCATCTGTGGGAGCACGTTCCTCGACCGTTGGGGCCTGTGGCCCGGCAGGATGGTGCAGCTCACCAATCGAAGGGGAGTTGTTTCCGGCAGGGTCCCTGCTAGGAGCCTCGACAGTGTCTACCGGGAGAGGCTTGCCGGAGTCCAATTTCCTCCTTTTTCGGGCCATTGTTGCCGGGGATAGGGAGGGATGAGTAAGATGGAGAACAAAAGTTCCTGGTTCCATAGGAAGCTTTTGCGCAGCGCACTTGAACAGATGATCAGCAATGTTGTTTTCCGCACGGGGTACATGCTCTGTTTGCAACCCATCAAAGCGCTCCTCCAGTCTTCTCACTTCCTCAACATATGCCTCCATCAATGGGCTTTGGTAATCCTTGTTGACTTGTCTCACCACAAGTTGTGAATCTCCTCGAATGATCAGCTTCTTGAGTCCCAATTCAGTGGCAATCCCGAGCGCGACAAGGAGCCCTTCATACTCTGCTATATTGTTGGCCGCCTCCTCCCGAAAAAATGCATCTGGACGACGTACTTTAGGTGCTCTCTGGTGGGAGCAACGAGAAGCACGCTAGCCTCTGCACCTTGTAGGGAGAAGGCACCATCGAAATACATGATCCATTCTTGGGGTGCTTCCTTGCCTGGAATAACTATTTCCAGCACTTCTTCATCAGGGGTTGGCGTCCATTCTGTAATAAACTCACCAATGCCCTACTCTGAATTGTTGACGTGCTTTCAAATCTCAGGCCAAAGCTGGATAACTCCAATGCCCACTCCACTATTCTTCCGGTAGCCTCAGGGTATCTTAGCATCCTTTGCAAAGGAAAGCAGGTGACAACCGTGATCTCATGGGCTTGGAAGTAGTGGTGAAGTTTCCTTGAGGCCATGACTAGGCCAAAAATCAACTTTTGCACACCAGAGTACTTGGATCTAGCCCCCTGCAATAGGGAGCTGATGAAGTATATTGGGCGCTGCACCACTCTCTTCCTTACCGCGTCCTTGGTGTTGTCTCCGCTGTCGTGCTCATCTTTGTCCTGATCCATATCTGGCCTTGTCGGGCTGTTCTCACTCTCTCCCCAGGAAGGTTTACTAGCTGAGGTTGCCGCTCCTTCCACTTCCTGTTGTGCCACCAGTGTTGCACTAACCACTTGATTAGTTGCTGCCAGGTATAGCAGCAATGGCTCTTGTGGTTTGGGAGCAACCAAAGTGGGCACCGAGGACAAGTACGTCTTGAAATCTTGCAGTGCTGTATCTACTTCAGGATTCCACTTCATGGGTCCTGCCTTCTTGAAGATCTTGAAGAACGGCAAGGCCCGCTCGGCAGACTTGGAGATGAATCTGCTAAGCGCGGCAACGCACCCTGTCAAATGCCTCACATGCTTAACTGTCTTAGGTGCCCGAATCTTCTAGATAGGCTTGATCTTATCGGGGCTGGCTTCTATCCCGTGATGGGACACAAAGAAACCAACTAGTGTGCCGGAGGGAACGTGTAACGACCCGAACTTGATAAGATTCGATGTCTCTGTGCTCACTGTGCTAGTCCCTGGATCGACTCACTAGCACACATAGTACATATGAATATCAAATAACAAGTGCATCATTTACTATAGCGTATGATCCAGAATTTATAAAGTATTACAAAACTAAGTACGACATACCTAACTTTATTCAATAATAACAGCGGAAATGTAGCATAAGAAAACGATGAATCCCATCAATGCCCACTAGCGAAAATGCTGAGTGAAGACTCATGACCCAACTGACTCTCATTGATTATATGAAAATCTTACAACATGATAAGTTGCAGCCACAAGGGTCAATACATTGAATGTATTGGCAAACCACACATAGGGATATAGCAAACCTACATCCACAAGCAAGGTATGATAAACAAAACACTCAAGTTTGGTTTCCAGTAAAACTACCTTCACGTACCTCCACTACACAGGCAAGGTGCACAAAAACACAGATGACAAAGATCTTCAAGATGTATCAAGTGCGCTCAGTCGTGGCGCATTCTCTAGGGACAATAGAGCGCTCAGCCATCAAAACATTCACCTGATTTAAGCCCCGAAACCTCAAGTACGCTCAGCCATGGCGCATTCTCCAGGGACAATAGAGTGCTCAGCTATTGACTCATTCACCTGAGAAAAAGTCCCGAGCCTACAGCTATAAGGACTCACCACTTCCATGCATCACTCGACGCATGCCCGCGTCTACCATAGCAATAAGTTTATCACACCATCACATAACACAATCAATACCGAAACATGACAACACGGGATACACATATCAGGCCAAGCATATATCATAGCATAAAAACCACACATGCATAGTAGAATATAGGATGAGAAAAATCAAAAGTGCAAACTTGCCTTAAATGGTGCTGAAGTGCTCTAACGATTAGCTCATGTCCACTTCACACTCCGGACTATCTATACGTTTAACGAAGGCACCAATAAATAAACTGTACTCACATAACACCAGAATAAAGCCAACAAAAAATAATTCATATAAATTTTAAATAACAAAACACACCAGCGGGTGTATATTATCTACATACCAATAGGACCACAATGCAAAAAGAATCAACTAATTTGGATAAATGGTTTGAAAGATATAGCCTCCGGAAGGTTAAATTCAAATTTAAACAGTTCAAATTTTTTGAAAATTTAGTTCTCTAGTATTCTCCTGATCACTACGGGTACACGGTAAAAAGAATCGATGAATTTGGAGTTACATATCTCAAGATATAGGCAAAACAAATTTGGGTGAAAATTTGTTCAAAACTAGAGTTTTTGGGCTACTCTGGCTACTGTAGCGAACTGCCACATGTCGTGCTGCTATAGGCTGCAGAGTGTTCACCGGAGACTTATATGATGGATGTTCGCAACTTAAAGCAAAACGCTTCAGCGAATAAAAAAAAAATGAGCGATCTCGGCCGTTAGAGTGAGATCTAGCGGATGGGAATGCTCGCCGGAGAAGAACTGGGGAAGGCCGCCGGACATGGAGAATAACGGCGCGGGGCAGCTCGATGGTGATGATGACGGCGGCTATGGAGGTCAGATGGCCTCGGGGAGGTGCGTGTCGGACGCAGAGTGGCACGAAGGTCTCAGATGGCCTCGGGGAGGTGCGTGTCGGACGCGGAGTGGCACGGAGGTCTCAGATGGGCCCTTCCCGGCGTCGAGGGCGGAGGCAGTGGTGGTGTTCAATAGCGACAGGGCTTCCCCTGTGGTCGGCGGCGGCGATGTGAACTTCAGCGAAGTCGGACGGGGTCGTTCCGCTCGGTTGGATACTTCCCTGCGTGCGTTAGAGGGTGAGGGACAGAGAGGATACCAAGGCAAAATTAACAGGAGCAAGAGGAGGTGCTAGGAACCATCAGAGACGACCGTAACAACGGAGAAAGCTTCTGTCGGGCACGAAACTTCGGCGACATCTGATCTTCTGGTACGAGCGAGATAGGGCACGAGAGCATGAAATTTTGCAAAAAAATTGGACGAGGAGGACACAGGGAGAATTTATGAGCATCGATATGTGGCCAAGGGTCCACGGAGTGATCGAATCGGGCGAGGATTTGGGCTCGGACTCGGTGTCCAGGAAGAACAAGGCAGAGGAGGAAGATGACAAGTGGGCCATCCTTGTCAGCGTGAGAGAGAGAAGAAAAGAAAAGGAAAATAGAAACTGCGGGGTGGACTGCAGCTACGCGCGCGGGCGAGGAAAAGGAGTTGGCTCCATAGTGCCCGATTTCTATATTTTTTAAAACAACTCTTGCTACAGGAAATAAAATAGCTCAATAAAATCCTAATAAAAATACCAGAACACATAGTAAAACATTGTTACTACTATATAAAACAGTGAACATTTTTACAACACAAATGCATTTCTGGAAAAAATAATTTTACGCGAAACAAGCACATAAATAGCATTATAACAACTCTAAAATAACTTTGAGTTTCAAATAAAGTCAAAATAATTTATGTGGACTCCAGAATATATTCTTAGCATTTTCCAAATATAATTTATAGGGGAGAAGTCATATTATCTCCACTCCAAATATTTTGCCTTGAGTTCAAAAACACATTGAATATTCAGAAAATTTAAATATGCATAGAAATCATGATGACAAAGAATCATCCTATTAACATTCCAAATGTGAAAATTTGGGATGTTACAAATCTGCCAAACTTAAAATGAATCTCGTCCTCGAGATTCGAGTTGGCTAGAAAGCAAAGGTTAGGTTCAGGATCCTTCTTGAATTTTCATTGATCATCCTAGAGTGTGGGGTGCTACCACCCTTAGAATAACAGTCACAGGTCTTCAAAAATATTACTCCTTCGAGGAAATCTTTCAGACATATGACTGACACTCCTTTGAAATTCTGAATCCCTTGTCAAAAGAGCAGTCTTCCATAAACTGAACTTCATGGCTCACTGTTCTTGCACCAATACTAAACAAATATCGATACTCTCATGGTTGTCATCAAGCATAATCCTTCGGGCTTCCTGCATAAAAGAGTCTAGGTTTATTCTCACTACACAACCTACTATTTGCAACGAATGCATTTACAAGGGATCAACCATCATACCATTCTAAGGTTTAGGCTTAAAAACATCGTCTCTCTACTATAGGAACTCACTCTAGATTTACCATCCTTCATAGCAAAAGCGAATAATAAGAGTAAGTCGGCATGGTGATCAATCCATTCTGCACCCAAATCATTACCTTGTACATGGTTTAGTAAATCTCGTCTTCTAACACTCGGGGTCCTCACAAACATTGCAGAATATTTCTCTTGTTCACGAACTGGGTTCGGATAATTCCATTGGTTCTGCATGCCAGACAAAACAATCTAGCTTTCCTTTTAACTCTCGAGTTTGCGTCAGCTACTATAAAACATATGCCGATGAATTGTAGCTTCCTCCAGGTTTCTTCCTTCAGCAAGATTGTGCTTGCTTCTTGTTAGATCTTGGCGCATGTGGTAAAACTTGACCTCATCAATTGGTTGCAGCATGTATTAGGATATAGACAGAATAAAGACCTAAGGGTAAAACACTACCCATATGGTCATGCTAGCAACAAAACCCCAAACAAAAAACCAAACACTAAATATACACAATTCACCCAAGTCACACCACACAAGCAAAACCTACAAGTAAGGTCATATCCACAAGAGATATGATCTCATCATACTACCTCAAATCGTTTATCGGACACAAATTAGTTATGGTGGTCTGTCAACTAAAATGCCTTAAATGACACTAATATAATGCCAGGGGTCATCCATACTTAAAAAGAAAAGATATGAGTACAAGAGTATGAACTAACAAGTAGACAACAAGTTGTAAAGTAAGTTTCTCACTCCTATAGCTTTTCTAATCCATTTTTTAGGGTCACGACCTATAGTCAACACACTGCTCTGATACCATCTGTAACGACCCAAACATGATAAGATTCGATGTCTCTGTGCTCACTGTGCTAGTCCGTGGATCGAGTCGCTAGCACACACAGTACATATGAATATTAAATAACAAGTGCATCATTTACTATAACGTATGATCCAGAATTTATAAAGTATTACAAAAGTGAGTAGCACATAGCTAACTTTATTCAATAATAAAAGCGGAAATGTAGCATAAGCAAACGATGAATCCCATCAGTGCCCACTGGAGAAAATGCTGAGTGAAGACTCGCGACCCTACTGTATCTCACTGACCATCTAAAAATCCTGCAACATGATAAGTTGGAGCCACAAGGGTGAACACATTGAATGTATTGGCAAATCACACATAGGGATATAGCAAACCTACATCCACAAGCAAGGTATGATAAACAAAACACTCAAGTTTGATTTCGCGTAAAACTACCTTCACGTACCTCCACTACATAGGCAAGGTGCACACAAACACAGATGACAAAGATGTTCAAGATATATCAAGTGCGCTCAGTCGTGGCGCATTCTCTATGGACAATAGAGCGCTCAGTCATCAACGCATTCACCTGATTTAAGCCCTGAAACCTCAAGTGCGCTCAGCCATGGCGCATTCTCTAGGGACAATAGAGCTCTCAGCAATTGACGCATTCACCTGAGAAATAGTCTCGAGCCTACAACTATAAAGACTCACCACTTCCATGCATCACTCGACACATGCCTGCATCGACCATAGCAATAAGTTGATCACACCATCACATAACTCAATCAATACCGAAACATGACAACACGGGATACACATATCAGGCCAAGCATATATCATAGCATAAAAACCACACATGCATAGTAGAATATAGGATGAGAAAAATCAAAAGTGCAAACTTGCCTTAAATGGTGCTGAAGTACTCTAACGATTTGCTCATGTCCACTTCACACTCCGGACTATCTATACGTTTAACGAAGGCACCGATAAATAAACTGTACTCACATAACACCAGAATAAAGCCAACAACAAATAATTCATATAAATTTTAAATAACAAAACACACCAGCGGGTGTATATTATCTACATACCAATAGGACCACAATGCAAAAAGAATCAACTAATTTGGATCAACGGTTTGAAAGATACAGCCTCCGGAAGGTTAAATTCAAATTGAGCAAATTCAAATTTAAACAGTTCAAATTTTTTGAAAATTTGGTTCTCTAGTATTCTCCTGATCACTACGGGTACACTGGAAAAAGAATCGATGAATTTGGAGTTACGGATCTCAAGATATAGGCAAAACAAATTTGGGTGAAAATTTGTTCAAAACTAGAGTTTTTGGGCTGTTGTGGCTACTGTAGCGAACTGTCACATGTCGCGCGTGCTAGGCTGCAAAGTGTTCGCCAGAGGCTTATATGACGGACGTTTGCAACTTAAAGCAAAACGCTTCAGCGAATAAAAAAATATGAGCGATCTCGGCTGTCAGAGAGAGATCGAACGGATGGGAATGCTCACTTGAGAAGAACTGAGGAAGGTTGCCGGACTTGGGGAAGAACGACGCGGGGCTAGGTGGTGATGATGGTGGCGGCTATGGAGGTGACATGGCCTCGGGGTGGTGTGCGTCAGACGCGCAGTGGCACGGTGGTCTCAGATGGGCCCTTCCCGACGTCGAGGGCGGAGGTAGTGGTGGTGTTCAACAGCGACAGGGCTTCCCCTATGGTCGGCTCCAGCGGTGTGAACTCCGGAGGAGTTGGACGGGGTCTTTCCGCTCGGTTGGATAGTTCCCTACGTGCGTTAGAGGGTGGGGACAGAGAGGAGACCTGTTGGCACCCCGATCCGAAGTCACAGCGATCTAGCATGTAACACTCATATCACTTTGCGGCCTCACGCACGGTATTCCCACGGGTGCCACCTTACCTGGCCCGGGACCGTTTGCGCCTTTTGGCTCATGTATATGATAGTGTCACTAGCATCCATATGACAGAGAACCCGGGCCGACATGACTATTCGTAAACCCAAGGTGGCACTAACTTACAGGGACAGGCATACATGACCCAGCAACGAACGTGTCGGTCATCAACGTATGAACCCAAGTCGTAGCAAGCTACAAGGACTTAAAGGAACAACGCGTGACATTTCCCCGAAGGGACAGACGCAGGAACGAAGAAGGACACATGCCGGCCAGCCGAAGTGTTCCGGAGCAGTAGCAAGCTACCATGGCTAAGTGGAAGCACTAGGAGACATTTCCCCATAAGAGAGGCTACCAAGAATAAACAACTAGGTTGTCGGACCACACACATAGCAATACACGTTACACATACACATAACATGCAAGTATGTGTTGTACAACATGGCATCACAACATAACTCAACAACTCATATAGATAAAGGCCCAAAAGAGCCACATAGCATTTATTACAAATAGGGGTCACATGACACAACATACAGAGCATACAAGCAACGGAAGCAAAACATGTCAGAGTACAGACAAGTACAAATGAAAATGGCTGAGAAGCCTAACTATCTACAAGACCCTCCCAAGGGTACAAGATCGTAGCTGAGCTAACAAGTTAAACGTCGAAGTCCACGCGGAACTACTAGTGAGACTGAGGTCTCTCTGCAAAAACATAAATTAAGAAAACGTGAGTACAAATGTACCCAGCAAGACTTACATCAGAACTAGCTACATATGCATTAGTATCAACAAAGGGGCGGTGGAGTTTAACTGCAGCAAGCCAGCTTTGACTCAGTGGCTATCCTGTACTACAACTGCAAGTAACTCTTTTGTGGTGGCGCACACGAGTCCACATATTCACCATATCAATACACCACTATGGATCCGTTCCCATCTCCCTACGAGAAGGCCATCCATAGCACTTACGCTTATCTTGCAAATTTTAGAGTATCCACTTTCACTTGTCTATGAACTGTATAAGCAACCCAGAGGTCCTTTACCGCGGACGCGGCTATTTGAATATATGATTTATAACCATGCAGGGGTGTACTTCTACACACATGCTCTCGCCACTTACCGTCATGTACACGTCATGTATCTCGGCAACCTTCAAGCGGAAGCCTGGCGAGGGTGTCGGCCATGACCTGACTAACCAAGCAAGTCTCTAGTCCAGGTTTATCACCTATTCGGGTTCCATCCGCAAGGAGATCCGGCCGGGGTGTCGCTCACGGCCCCAAACGATATGAGCAGGGTTCCCAAGCCCACCAAACGGGCGACGCTTGGTACACCGTGCCACTGCACCTAGTCTGTCCCAAGCCCACCTGTACCGGGTGCCACTTGGTAGACTACTAGCACTACCTACAAACACCAGAAACTAGTTGCAACTCCTGGACAGAGATCAGGTTGATTAATAAGCCGTGAGGGGCCGAGTTACCGGAACCCAATGTGTGGTAGTAGTTGTTCATGGATAAAAAACACAGAACTTAGTTCCTGAGGACGGTTTCAATGAGACAACCCACCATGTACTCCTACATGGCCTCTCACCGCTACCTTTACCAAATCATGTTCACACACTTAGCTCTCCACAGTAGGACATGTTCACAACTTTCCAATTCATCCCCGATGAATCAGACCTGGCACTACTCTAAGCAATAGTAAGAATGACAAACAAGCATGAATGAGTAGGCACATCAGGGCTCAAACAACTCCTACTCATGCTAGTGGGTTTCATCTATTTACTGTGGCAATGAAAGGTCATGTAGAGGAAAGGGGTTCAACTACCACAACATGTAACAGTTGAATCTTTGTTGTCCTAATGAAGTAAACGAGAGCAAGAGCGATAGAGTGGTATTGTATCGGAATGTTCAATGCGGGCTTGCTTGCCTGGCACTTCTTAAGATAGTATAGTTCTTCATCGGTGTCACTGATCTCATCGTCGGAACCACGTCTACTGAGAGGGGACAAATACCAGCAAATAGGAAGAACACAATCAGTGCAATGCAATAATTATTATGCATGATAATGACATGGCAATATGCTATGATTTGAGCTAATGCAACTAGCAACAAGTTAAATGAAGTTGGTTTGAACCCTAGGTTCAAATTCAAACTCCATATGTTAATATTCATATGCCAATTATTTGATTTGCCCTAAACAGTAGTCATAAGTTGTTCTAGCATGCATGAAAATCCTACAGATGGATAGATTGGAATTTTCTAATCATTTTCATATATAATTTATTTCATTTGGAGTTACAGATTATTTTCTATGATTTTTTCAAGTACAAATCATTTTCTGGATTTTCTAGTTATTTAGAAATAAAAAAATCTAGTAAATGATTTACTGCATCAACATGACATCACGCTGACGTTAACGGTCAATGGAGCGGCCTAGGTCAAACTCACTAGTGGGTCCCGCGTGTCAGTTACTAACTAAACTATCCCGGTTTAATTAGCGCTAATCCTAGATTAATTAGTAGGGCCGGGCCCGCGTGTCAGTGACTCAGAGGGGAGTCAAACCCATCCTACCGGGGTCAAACTTGTCGGAGTTGACCCGTGGCTCCTCGCCGGCGAGGGCAGAGATGGCGGAGGCATTCAGGTTTCGTCCGACGGCGACCAAATCAAAGGCCGAGGCCATCTAGGAACAAGAAGACTCATCTGCGTCGAATGGTGCGAGTGGGAGGAGCTTCGGCGTTAGCGGGCTAGGCGGTACGGCGCATCTCGGGACGAGCTGGTGAGGTCCATGGCTTCCTCGGAGTGCCCTGAGTGCGATCACGTGCTCGGTTTGGACGGAGGCAAGCCAAAACGACGACAGCGACAAGTCCGGCGCCAGCGAGGTCTCGGCCTCGACGGAAACGAGGACTACACTGAGGTATTGAGCATGGGAGCAGGGGGGTTCGGTAGAGGATCTCACAACGAGTTGGAAGGGGGTCTCAGCGAGCTCGGGGAAGGTCTGGAGTTGTTAGGCCAGCGGACGCGATCGCCGGTGTCCGAGCTTGAAGGCAACGATGATGAGGACATTGCGGCGCTTCCGGCGGCATGCGGCTCATCGAGGGGGTCGAGGGAGTCGAGGCGGATCTCGTGGATGCGTCAGCGAGGCAAGGGGGAGGCTGTGGCTACGGCAACTACGAGCGGGGGCTACGGCAGCGCTCGGATGTTCGCGGGAGAGAGCGAGGGAGAGGAGGGAATGATCATGGGGGAGCAGTGAGAGGGTCCGGGGGGTTGCGTGGCGACGTCCATGGTGTCCAGGCGTCGAGGGAGGGATGCGCGCGGCCACCACGTGCCCTGCCTCATGGCGAGAGGTTAGGGTGACTGGCGCTGCCAGTCGGCAGGGCCGGCCACTTGGGGTCCAGGTGGGCTGCACAGGTAAGGTTTCCTCCTCTCTCTCTTTTCCATTTCTGTTTTCTATTTCTGTAATTGTTTCTGATTTAGTTTTGGCACTAAACCATTTTGTAAACTTTTGAAACTTTTTATGGGCACTAACTGAATTATTTCAGAGACCCTCAGCAAGTTTCAAAATATTTGGAGCTGTAAAAATATTTATAGAATTTTAAAGCTCCAATTCAAATAAATATTGGATTAGTTCAAAGCCCAGTTATGTCCTGGAAAAATGTCCACCATTTTTGGTTTAGGTTTTCACCTTGTTCCATAAATATGAACATTTTTTAAGGGCATTTTGGGTTCATTGAAAAAGATTTTACTTGAGCCTATTTGATTTAATTTGATGCTAGGGTTTGTTCAACCCCCATTTCATATTTAAATGAAATTTAGACATGTTGACATGATGATCAAGCAAGGACAAGCAAAGGATAAGCTAGGGCTGTGACAGCTTAGCCCCACTAAACAAGAATCTCGTCCCGAGATTCAAGACGTGAAGTAAGAAGACAGAGGGGACACAAGGCTAAATCGATCTTCATGATCCAATTTCCCTTATTGAAGATGTTGATTCATTGCTTCAAATTGATCTTGCTGTCTTTGCTTTCGAGATCTTCATCCAACACGATGAAGACATTAAGAAACTCTACAGGAATCGGTCTTCTCAAGAACTTGCAACTCAAGATCAACTCATGGAATGAGACGCTGAAACATTTCTCGAGCTGAGACACAAGACACACATCGGGAGGGATTGAAGAAACAGATGACGGAGGTTCAATTTGTTAGGCAACAATTCCACGCTGGATTAGGATGGTGCATGGTTCCAAAGTAGCGAGGAGATTGATTGCCATGATTCCGAACGGGGCACCTTAGGGAAGGTGACTCGTAGAATTATTCTCTTAAGTGGCAAAAAGAATTACTTTTGGTACAAGGATCATTGAAACTCTTTATACAAGCCTGAGGCAATCACAATCGATTATTTGAAGGAATTCGAAAGAACGGCATACTCAGCTTGGAAAGGAAGCTAGAGTTATAGGACAACTCGGTCAACGGAAGGCACGTTCCAGTTGATAGCTAGGATATAACCTAGTGTCTGAGCATGCTCTCGAGAACTTGAGCATTTCCATATTCATCAGGGTCTTACCAACATCCGTGCCGAGGATCCTGGCAACACATCATACTACCATGATGAATAGTGATGGACGATGCAGATGCAAAGGAAAACAACACCTTCTTAGATTTTACCTTAGCAATGCCAAGGAGACAAAACTTGGAGGATCAACCGAGAGACATCCAGCACTCCGCTTCTCATGTTCTCCTTGGTGTACTAGATAGTACGATCATATAAAGCATCAACATGGTCATCAAGTATAGGTCGGAATTCGGGAGCTCAAGAATCCATAAGGATCAACTTCTAGAATAAGTCATGTGAGATCCTCATGGGGAGTGACCAAACGGCTTAATCAAGATACTACAATAATAGTGCTTCCAGCTAGGTTCATCCACTTCACTGGAACCTATATCATAGTTCTTGGAAGAAGTTCCAACCATCATATCTGCCTGAGATTCAGATCTGGTTGGTGACAGGATAATTCAGACAACCTGTCTAGAAAGAAAGTTTGCAACACAAACCGACAAGATGACGTTGCGAGATTCTCGGGAAAGGAACTACGATAGCAAGCTCCAAAACATGAGCTGGTTCTTCTACATACATGTGAACACGCTGTCCAAGACAAGCATGACCATGTAGAAGTCTTACAACGAAACACTACCGAGTTCTAGTTGGGAACCATCATCGAGGATAACAAAATCTTGTACAAATCTGTTTGGTACCTTCAGGACTAGCACTTAGAACTTATTATCCTTGAACAAATCAATCAGTGGCTTGGTGTGCTAGGGACACATATAGAATGAAGGTTGCAAGTCTCCAAACAACATAATAGTTCGCACGTATGCATGACTGACTTGGGATAATTCCAGAGGAAGCAAAACAAACTTTCTCAGATTAACGATGACAAC
Organism: Triticum aestivum; assembly: GCF_018294505.1. Taxonomy (NCBI): domain Eukaryota; kingdom Viridiplantae; phylum Streptophyta; class Magnoliopsida; order Poales; family Poaceae; genus Triticum; species Triticum aestivum. The sequence goes on from NC_057805.1 coordinate 250,341,159, forward strand.
TTGCACCTGATGCACGTGAACTTGGAGAAAGTTACTGCTTACACCAAACATATAATTTATGAATGGGACATGAAGATAATGCTTACAAAAGTTTCCAACACTAGCTTGATGTTCATCCAGAATCATGGAGAAAATAGAATGCTGCTGATGGGCTCAACAACAAATCATAAAGATTTCCATGAAGATGGAATTCCACAACTATGTGAACAAAGCGATAGGATATGTCAGAACAAAAGATATAATGGTGTATGCTCGAGGATCAACCAAGAGTAAGACAACATTACGAACATCATTGGTTCTGATTTGATTTGATGATAACCCACACTCAAATCAAAGTTTTGTCAAGACAATAGATCCAACAACTATTCACGAAGATCAATCGATGAAGACATCATCTTTCTTGAACTAACACACAAACACAAGGATATCCCTTCAAAATGAACTAGGTGGGAAAAGCTTTCGTCTTCCAACTCTCCAAGTTGTTGTTTAGCTCAACCAACTAGCTCAGCGGTATCCAACACAGATTCTTGGATAAAGGGTGGTTTACAAGAAACCATCTTGATCACGAGCTCAACATAACGGTCAGGGAACAACCTGGTGATACGTCCGAGAAGATATTCGAAGAATGACGAGCCACCGATATGTTATTAAGCTCGGGAGAGATCTTACTTTCGAGGCAAGATGATGTGATCAATTAAGCAAGGATTGACACAATCCTAACTCATTGATCGAAGAGTGCACCAGGGAAATAAGGAGTAGGTTGCACGATCAATCTTAGAGTGGTGATACAATAATCAACGCACTAAGAATGAAATTATTGTCCATTAACTACCAAGCAACGAGGTTGCTAGGAGTATTGATTTCACACATCACTATTCATCTGTCGGCATTCCGGTTACAATAACACGGGGACCGAGGAATGAATAGTTTGGTGAGAAGTATCACTACTTCAAGAACTCATAAGAGGTTGTGCAATTCCTATGATATTCCCGACATAAAGAGGGTGGCACTCCAAGGTAGAACAGAACAAAAGCTGGATTGGCATTTTGATCTGCCGAATACAACAGCTTTGACCCAATCCTAGAAATGGATGAGGTACTGGAGTTTGTTTCTCCTAGTCATTTCGGAATAGAACAGCTTGATGGACCACAAGAATAATAGGCATCGATAACACGAATGCACAACTACTCCTGATTATTAACTCATACAAGAGGGTCAGAATACAACTAAAAAGGGACAACTCAAAGGGAAATATCACTTTCTGAGTTGTGGATGCATAGATTAACATGTCGAACAGAGCTCAACATATTTCTTCCGGGTAACCCATGCCGAAGGGTAGGACTGGCAGGTTCACAATATAGAATCGAGAACTCATCAAGAGCACTCTAGTTGTGATCTTTTGGTTGAAAAGAACTTCTGCCGAGGATGGTTCATGGTACTAGAAGAATGATATACCACGGACCTCGAGGACTATCACAAAGGTTACTAATATCCTAAAGGAGCTACCAACCACTATCTACATGAAGTAGGTAGGGTGAATCTTGGGTTCAAGAACCTAGGAATAGAATGCCTACTAACTAAAAGGCATCACGGGATGCTTTCGAGGAAGACGACCAGAATCATCACACTAAGAATATAAAGCATTCCTAGATTACTGGGTGGTTCTCTAAGACACCTAGGGTCATAATAATAGCTTCAACATATATGTCGAGGCAATGGAGTACCGCAACACACTGGTTCGTGTGATTAATCTGGCCCAAATGGACATCAGGAACATGGTGGAATGATTTGCAAGTGCATCAGACAATTTAGAAACCTGGGATGACTCGGACAACATAAGAGCTATAATTCTCAAAAAGATTTGAGACATCCTGCAAAATAGTTGCATAACCACTCAACATCACAATATCAAGGTTCCGAGATCAACTGTCAACACACGGAAATAGTAGGAACAGAACTGAGAATTGAATCCATCATTCTTATAAGTCTATGGATTAGTAACACGTGATCCTGGTAGAAAGATGAGAAGCCTAGTTCCTTAACCCCGTAGGAAAGATAGTATGACTCGGATCAGAAGGGCATAAGGTAAAGGACTAAAAAGAGCCTTATGTTCCCTTCCAAAATCAATTCCCTTATATAACCAAAGAATTTCTAGACTCGACTTTGACCAGTTTGGCTTGGTAATCCTACAGGCAGTCAGGCACTGATACCAAAGCTATCCGGACCCCGATCCTAAGTCACACCGATCTAGCATGTAACACTCATATCACTTTGCGGCCTCACACACGGTATTCCCACGGGTGCCACCTTACCTGGCCCGGGACCATTTGCCCCTTTTGGCTCACGTATATGATAGTGTCGCTAGCATCCATATGGCAGTGAACCCGGGCCGACATGACTAGTCTTTTCCATTTCTGTTTTCTATTTCTGTAATTGTTTTTGATTTAGTTTTGGCACTTAACCATTTTGTAAACTTTTGAAACTTTCTATGGGCACTAACTGAATTATTTCAGAGACCCTTAGCAAGTTTCAAAATATTTGGAGCTGTAAAAATACTTATAGAATTTTAAAGCTCCAATTCAGATACATATTGGATTAATTCAAAGCCTAATTAGGTCCTAGAAAAATGTCCACCATTTTTGGTTTAGGTTTTCACCTTGTTCCATAAATTATGAACATTTTTAAGGGCATTTTGGGTTCATTGAGAAAGATTTTACTTGAGCCTATTTGATTTAGTTTGATGCTAGGGTTCATTCAACCCCCATTTCATATTTAAATGTAATTTAGACATGATGACATGATGATCAAGAAAGGACATGCAAAGGCTAAGCTAGGGCTGTGACAAGACCAAGGCAAAATTAATAGGAGCAAGAGGTGCTGCTGGGAACCTTCAGAGACGGCCGTAACAACGGCGAAAGCTTTTGTCAGGGGCGCAAATCCGGCGAGATCCGATCTTCTGGTACGAGCATGATAGGGCACGGGAGCGTGAAATTTGGCAAAAAATTGGACGAGGAGGACACAGGGAGAATTTATGAGCATCGATATGTGGCCAAGGGTCCACGCAGCGATCGAATTGGGCGAGGATTTTGGCTCGGACTCAGTGTCCAAGAAGAACAAGGCACAGGAGGAAGATGACTAGTGGGCCATCCCTATCACTGGGAGAGAGAGAAGAAAAGAAAAAGAAAACATGAACTGCGGGGTGAGCTGCGGCTGCGCGTGCGCGCGAGGAAAAGGAGTTGGCTCCACAGTGCCCAATTTCTATTTTTTAAACAACTCTTGCTACAGGAAATAAAATAGCTCAATAAAATCCTAATAAAAATACCAGAACACATATTAAAACATTATTACTACTATATAAAACAGTGAACATTTTTACAACACAAAAGCATTTCTGGAAAAAAATAATTTTATGCAAAACAAGCACACAAAGAGCATTATAACAACTCTAAAATAACTTTCAGTTTCAAATATAGTCAAAATAATTTATGTAGACTTCTTAGAATTTTCCAAATATAATTTATAGGGGAGAATCCATATTGAGTTGAAAAACACTTTGAATATTCAGAAAATTGAAATATGCATAGAAATCATGATGACAAAGAATGATCCTATTAACATTCCAAATGTGAAAATTTGGGATGTTACAAATCTACCACACTTAAAATGACTCTTGTCCTCGAGATTCGGGTTGGCTAGAAAGAAAAGGTTAGGTTCGGGATCCTTCTTGAATTTTCATTGATCATCCTATAGTATGGGGTGCTACCACCCTTAGAATAAGAGTCACCAGTCTTCAATAATCTTACTCCTTCGAGGAAATCCTTCGGACATATGACTTACCCTCCTTTGAAATTCTGAATCCCTTGTCGAAAGAGCAGTCTTCCATAAACTGAAACTTCATGGCTCACAGGTCTTGGACCAATACTAAACAAATATCGATACTCTCATGGTGGTCATCAAGCATAATCCTTCGAGGTTCCTGCATAAAAGAGTCTAGGTTTAGTCTCACCACACAACCTACTATTGGCAACAATTGCCTTTACAAGGGATCAAACATCGTACCATTCTAAGGTTTAGGCTTAAAAACGTCGTTTCTCTACTATAGGAAGTCACTCTAGATTAACCATCCTACATAGCAAAAGCGAATAATAAGAGCAAGTCGGGATGGTGATCAATCCATTCCGCACCCAAATCATTACCTTGTACATGGTTTAGTAAATCTCATATTCTAACACTCGGGCATCCTCACAAACATTGCAGAATATTTCACTTGTTCACGAACTGGGTTCGGATAATTCCATTGGTTCTGCATGCCAAACAAAACAATCTAGCGTTCCTCTTAACTCTCGAGTTTGCGTCAACTACTATAAAGCATATGCGGATGAATTGTAGCTTCCTCCAGGTTTATTCCTTCAGCAAGATTGTGCTTGCTTCTTGTCATATCTTGGCGCATGCGGTAAAACTCGAACTCATCACTGGGTTGCAGCATGTATTAGGATATAGATAGGATAAATACCTAAGGGGAAAACACTACCCATATGCTCATGCTAGCAACAAAACCCCAACAGAAAAACCAAACACAAAATTCACACAATTCACACAAGTCACACCACACAAGCAAAACCTACAGGTAAGGTCATATCCACAAGATATATGATCTCACCATCCTACTTCAAATCTTTTATCGGACACAAATTAGTAATGGTGGTCTGTCAACTAAAACTCCTTAAATGACATTAATATAATCCCAGGGGTCATCTATACTTAAAAAGAAAATATATGAGTACAAGAGTGTGAACTAACAAGTACACAACAAGTTGTAAAGTAAGTTTATCACCCCTATGGCTTTTCTAATCCATTTTCTAGGGTCGCGACCTATAGTCAACATACTACTCTGATACCATTGGTAACGACCCGAACCTGATAAGATTCGATGTCTCTGTGCTCACTGTGCTAGTCCCTGGATCGACTCGCTAGCACACACAGTACATATGAATATCAAATAACAAGTGCATCATTTATTGTAACGTATGATCCATAATTTATAAAGCATTACAAAACTGAGTAGCACATAGCTATCTTTATTCAATAATAACAACGGAAATGTAGCATAAGCAAATGATGAATCCCATCAATGCCCACTGGCAAAAATGCTGAGTGAAGACTCGCGACCCTACTCTATCTCACTGATCATCTAAAAATCCTACAACATGATAAGTTGCAGCAACAAGGGTAAATACATAGAATGTATTGGCAAATCACACATAATTATATAGCAAACCTACATCCACAAGCAAGGTATGATTAGCAAAACACTCATGTTTGATTTCATGTAAAACTACCTTCGCGTATCTCCACTACATAGGCAAGGTGCACACAAACACAGATGACAAAGATCTTCAAGATGTATCAAGTGCGCGCAGTCGTGGCGCATTCTCTAGGGACAATAGAGCGCTCAGCCATCAACGCATTTACCAAATTTAAGCCCCGAAACCTCAAGTGCGCTCAGCCATGGCGCATTCTCTAGGGACAATAGAGCGCTCGACCATTGACGCATTCAACTAAGAATAGTACCGAGCCTATAGCTATAAAGACTCACCACTTCCATGCATCACTAGATGCATTCCCTCGTCTACCATAGCAATTAATTGATCACACCATCACATAACACAATCAGTATCGAAACATGACAACACGGGATACACATAATAGGCCAAGCATATATCATAGCATAAAAACCACACATGCATAGCAGAATATAGGATGAGCAAAATCAAAAGTGCAAACTTGCCTTGAACGGTGTTGAAGTACTCTAACGATTAGCTCTGATCCACTTCACACTCCGGACAATCTATACGTTTAACGAAGGCATCAATAAATAAACAGTACTCACATAACACCAGAATAAAGCCAACAACAAATAATTCACATAATATTTAAATAACAAAACACATCAGCGGGTATATGTTATCTACATAGTAGTAGGACCACAATGCAAAAAGAATGAACTAATTTGGATCAACGGTTTGAAAGATACGGCCTCCGGAAGGTTAAATTGAAATTTGAGCAAATTCAAATTTAAAGAGCTCAAAAATGTGAAATTTTGGTTCTATAGTATTCTCCTGATCACTACGGGTACAGAGGAAAAAGAATCGATGAATTTGGAGTTACGGCTCTCAAGATATAGGCAAAACAAATTTGGGTGAAAATTTGTTCAAAACAAGAGTTTTTTGGCTGCTGTGGCTACTATAGGAAGTCACTCTAGATTTACCATCCTACATAGCAAAAGCGAATAATAAGACTAAGTCGGCATGGTGATCAATCAATTCCACACCCAAATCATTACCTTCTACATGGTTTAGTAAATCTTGTATTCTAACACTCGGCCATCCTCACAAACAATGCAGAATATTTCTCTTGTTCACGAACTGGGTTCGGATAATTCCATTGGTTCTGCATGCCAAACAAAACAATCCAGCGTTCCTTTTAACTCTCGAGTTTGCGTCAACTACTATAAAACATATGCATATGAATTGTAGCTTCCACCAGGTTTCTTCCTTCAGCAAGATTGTGCTTGCTTCTTGTCAGATCTTGGCGCATGTGGTAAAACTTGAACTCATCTCTGGATTGCAGCATGTATTAGGATATTGACAGAATAAAGACCTAAGTGTAAAACACTACCCATATGGTCATTCTAGCAACAAAACCCCAACAAAAAAACCAAACACTAAATTCACACAATTCACCCAAGTCACACCACACAAGCAAAACCTACATGTAAGGTCATATCCACAAGAGATATGATCTCATCATACTACCGCAAATCGTTTATCGAACACAAATTAGTAATGGTGGTCTGTCAACTAAAACTCCTTAAATGACACTAATATAATCCCAGGGTTCATCTATACTTAAAAAGAAAAGATATCTGTACAAGAGTATGAACTAACAAGTAGACAACAAATTGTAAAGTAAGTTTGTCAATCCTATGGCTTTTCTAATCCATTTTCTAGGGTCACGACCTATAGTCAACACACTGCTCTGATACCATTTGTAACGACCCGAACCTGATAAGATTCGTTGTCTCTGTGCTCACTGTGCTAGTCCCTGGATCGACTCTCTAGCACACACAGTACATATGAATATCAAATAACAAGTGCATGATTTACTATAACATATGATCCAGAATTTATAAAGTATTACAAAAGTGAGTAGCACATAGCTAACTTTTTCAATAATAACAGCGGATATGTAGCATAAGCAAACGATGAATCCCATCAATCCCCACTGGCAAAAATGCTGAGTGAAGACTCGCGACCCTACTGTATCTCACTGATCATTTGAAAATCATGCAACATGATAAGTTGCAGCCACAAGGGTCAATACATAGAATGTATTGGCAAATCACACATAATGATATAGGAAACCTACATCCACAAGCAAGGTATGACAAACAAAACACTCAAGTTTGGTTTCGCATAAAACTACCTTCACGTACCTCCACTACATAGGCAAGGTGCACGCAAACACAGATGACAACGATCTTCAAGATTTACCAACTGCGCTCAGTCATGGTGCATTCTCTAGGGACAATAGAGCACTCAGCCATCAACGCATTTACCTTATTTAAGCCCTGAAACCTCAAGTGTGCTTAGCCATGGCGCATTCTCTAGGGACAATAGAGCGCTCAGCCATTGACGCATTCACCTGAGAAAAAGTCCCGAGCCTATAGCTATAAAGACTCTCCACTTCCATGCATCACTCCACACATGCCCGCGTCAACCATAGCAATAAGTTGATCAAACCATCGCATAACACAATCAATACCGAAACATGACAACATGGAATACACATAACAGGCCAAGCATATATCATAGCATACAAACCACAGATGCATAGAATAATATAGGATGAGAAAAATCAAAAGAGAAAACTTGCCTTGAACGGTGCTGAAGTACTCTAGCGATTAGCTCTGATTCACTTCACACTCCGGACGATCTATACATTTAACGAAGGCATTGATAAATAAACTGTACTCACATGACACCAGAATAAAGCCAATATAATTCATATAAAATTGTAAATAATAAAAAACATCAGTGGGTATATATTATCTACATACTAGTAGTTCGACAATGCAAACAGAATTAAATAATTTGGATCAACGGTTTGAAAGATACAGCCTCCGGAAGGTCAAATTCAAATTTGAGAAAATTCAAATTTAAACAGTTCAAAAATGTGAAATTTTGGTTCTATAGTATTCTCCTGATCAGTATGGATACAGAGGAAAAAGAATCGATAAATTTGGAGTACAGATCTCAAGATATAGGCAAAACAGTTTTGGGTGAAAATCTGTAGAAAACTAGAGTTTTTGTGCTGTTGTGGCTACTGTAGCGAACCGCCACATGTCGCGCTGCTATAGGCTGCAGAGTGTTCGCCAGAGGCTTATATGATGGACATTCGCAACTTAAAGGAAAACGCTTCAGTGAATAAAAAAATATGAGTTATCTCCGCCGTGAGAGAGAGATCGAACGGATGGGAATGCTCACCGGAGAAGAACTGTGGAAGGCCGCCGGACTTGGAGAAGAACGGCGCGGGGCGGCTCGATGGTGATGACGGCGGTGGCTATGGAGGTTAGATGGCCTCGGGAAGGTGCGCGTCGGACGCGGAGTGGCACGGATGTCTCGGATGGGCCCTTCCCGGCGTCGAGGGCCGAGGTAGTGGTGGTGTTCAAAAGCGACGGGGCTTCCCCTGTGGTCGGCGGTGGCGATGTGAACTCCGGCGAAGTCGGACGGGGTCGTCTCGCTCGGTTGGATACTTCCCTACATGCGTTAGAGGCTGAAGGACAAAGAGGAGACCAAGGCGAAATTAACAGGAGCAAGAGGAGGTGCTGGAAACCTTCAGAGACGACCGTAATGATGGCGAGAGCTTCTGTCAGGCGCGCAACTCCGGCGATATCTGATCTTCTGGTTTGAGCGATATAGGGCACGGGAGCATGAAATTTTGTGAAAATATGATGAGGAGGACACAGGGAGAATTTATGAGCATCGATATGTGGCCAAGGGTCCACAGAGCGATCGAATCGGGCGAGGATTTGGGCTCGGACTTAGTGTCCAGGAAGAACAAGGCAGAGGAGGAAGATGACAAGTGGGCCATCCCTTTCAGCGGGAGAGAGAGAAGAAAATAAAAAGAAAACGTGAACTACGGGGTGGGCTGCGGCTGCGCGCGCGGGCGAGGAAAAGGAGTTGGCTCCACAGTGCCCGATTTCTATTTTTTTCAAACAACTCTTGCTACAGGAAATAAAATAGCTCAATAAATCCTAATAAAAGTACCAGAACACATAGTAAAACATTATTACTACTATATAAAACAGTGAACATTTTGACAACACAAATGCATTTCTGGAAAAAATAATTTTATGCAAAACAAGCACATAAATAGCATTATAACAACTGTAAAATAACTTTGAGTTTCAAATAAAGTCAAAATAATTTATGTAGAGTCCAGAATATATTCTTAGCATTTTCCAAATATAATTTATATGGGAGAAGTCATATTATCTCCACTCCAAATATTTTGCCTTGAGTTGAAAAACACTTTGAATATTCAGAAAATTTAAATATGCATAGAAATCATGATGACAAAAAATGATCCTAATAACATTCCAAACGTTAAAAGTTTAGCTATGACAAATCTACCACCCTTAGAATGAGTCTCGTCCTCGATATTCGAGTTGGCTAGAAAGAAAAGGTTAGGTTCGGGATCCTTCTTGAATTTTCATTAATCATCCTAGAGTGTGGGGTGCTACCACCCTTAGAATAAGAGTCGCCGGTCTTCAAAATCTTTCTGCTTCGAGGAAATCTTTCAGACATATGACTTACACTCCTTTGAAATTCTGAATCCTTTGTCAAAAGAGCAGTCTTCCATAAACGGAAACTTCATGGCTCACAGGTCTTGCGCCAATACTAAACAAATATTGATACTCTCATGGTGGTGATCAAGCATAATTCTTCATGGTTCCTGCATAAAAGGGTCTAGGTTTATTCTCCCCGCACAACCTACTATTGGCAACAATTGCCTTTACAAGGGATCAAACACCATACCATTCTAAGGTTTAGGCTTAAAAACGTCGTGTTTCTACTATAGGAAGTCACTCTAGGTTTACCATCCTACATAGAAAAAGCTAATAATAAGAGTAAGTCGGCATGGTGATCAATCCATTCCACACCCAAATCATTACCTTGTACATGGTTTAGTAAATCTCATATTCTATCACTCAGGCTTCCTCACCAACATTGCAGAATATTTCTCTTGTTCACGAACTGGGTTCGGATAATTCCATTGGTTCTGCATGCCAAACAAAACAATCTTGCGTTCCTTTTAACTCTCGAATTTGCGTCAACTACTATAAACATATGCCGATGAATTGTAGCTTCCTCCAGGTTTCTTCCTTCAGCAAGATTGTGCTTTCTTCTTGTCAGATCTTGGCGCATGTGGTAAAACTTGAACTCATCACTGGGTTTCAGGATGTATTAGGATATAGATAGAATAAAGACCTAAGGGGAAAACACTACCCATATGCTCATGCTAGCAACAAAACCCCAACAAGAAAACCAAACACTAAATACACACAATTCACACAAGTCACACCACACAAGCAAAACCTATAGGTAAGGTCATATCCACAAGAGATATGATCTCATCATTCTACCGCAAATCGTTTATCGGACACAAATTAGTAATGGTGGTCTGTCAACTAAAACTCCTTAAATGACACAAATATAATCCCAGGGGTCATCTATACTTAAAAACAAAAGATATGGGTACAAGAGTATGAACTAACAAGTAGACAACAAGTTGTAAAGTAAATTTCTCACTCCTATGGTTTTCTAATCCATTTTCTAGGGTCATGACCTATAGTCAACACACTGCTCTGATACCATCTGTAACGACCTGAACTTGATAAGAGTCGATGTCTCTGTGCTCACTGTGCTAGTCCCTGGATCGACTCGCTAGCACACACAGTACATATGAATATAAAATAACAAGTGCATCATTTACTATAACATATGATCCAGAATTTATAAAGTGTTTCAAAACTGAGTAGCACATAGCTAATGTTTTTCAATAATAACAGCGGATATGTAGCAAAAGCAAAATATGAATCCCATCAATGCCCACTTGCGAAATGCTGAGTGAAGACTCATGATCCTACTGTATCTCACTAATCATCTGAAAATCCTGCAACATGATAAGTTGCATCCACAAGGGTCAATACATAGAATGTATTGGCAAATCACACATAATGATATATCAAACCTACATCCACAAGCAAGGTATGATAAACAAAACACTCAAGTTTGGTTTCGTGTAAAACTAACTTCACGTACCGCCACTACATAGGAAAGGTGCACACAAACACGGATGACAAAGATCTTCAAGATGTATCAAGTGCGCTCAGTCGTGGCGCATTCTCTAGGGACAATAGAGCGCTCAGCCATCAACGCATTCACCTGATTTAAGCCCCGAAACCTCAAGTGCGCTCAGTCATGGTGCATTTTCTAGGGACAATAGAGCGCTTAGCCTTTGACGCATTCAACTGAGAAAAAGTCCCGAGCCTACAGCTATAAGTACTCAACACTTCCATGCATCACTCGACGCATGCCCATGTCTACCATAACAAAAGTTGATCACACAATCACATAACACAATCAATACCGAAACATGACAACACGGGATACACATATTAGGCCAAGCATATATCATAGCATAAAAACCACACATGCATAGTAGAATATAGGATAAGAAAAATCAAAATTGCAAACTTGCCTTGAACGGTGCTGAAGTACTCTAACGATTAGCTCGGATCCACTTCCCACTCCGAATAATCTATACGTTTAACGAAGCATCGATAAATAAACTGTACTCACATAACACCAGAATAAAGCCAACAACAAATAATTCATATAAAATTTAAATAACAAAACACATCAGCTGGTATATATAATCTACATACTAGTAGGACCACAATGCAGAAAGAATCAAGTAATTTGGATCAACAGTCTGAAAGATATGGTCTCCAGAAGATTAAATTAAAATTTGAGCAAATTCAAATTTAAACCGTTCCAAAATATGAAATTTTGGATCTATTGTATTCTCCTGATCACTACGGGTATATAGGAAAAAGAACCGACGACTTTGGGGTTACGAATCTCCAGATATAGGCAAAACAAATTGGGGTGAAAATCTGTTCAAAACTAGAGTTTTTGGGCTGATGTGACTACTGTAGTAAAATGCCACATGTCGCGCTGCTATAGGCTGCAGAGTGTTCGCCGGAGACTTATATGACAGACATTCGCAACTTAAAGCAAAACACTTCAGCAAATAAAAAAATATGAGCGATCTCGGCCGTCAGAGAGAGATGGAACAGATGGGAATGCTCACCGGAGAAGAACCGAGGAAGGCCGCCAGACTTGGAGAAGAACGACGCAAGGCGGCTCGGTGGTGACGATGGCGGCGGCTATGGAGGTCAGATGGCCTCGGGGAGGTGCGCGTCGGACGCGGAGTGGCACGGAGGTCTCGGATGGGCCCTTCTCGGCGTCGAGGGCAGATGTAGTGGTGGTGTTGAACAGCGACAGGGCTTCCCCTGTGGTCGGCGGCGGCGATGTGAACTCCAGCAAAGTCAGACGGGATCGTTCCTCTCAGTTGGATACTTCCCTACGTGCGTTAGAGGGTGAGGGACAGAGAGGAGACCAAGGCAAAATTAACAGGAGCAAGAGGAGGTGCTGGGAACCATTAGAGACGACCGTAACGCGGCGAAAGCTTCTGTCGGGCGCGCAACTCCGGCGAGATCCAATCTTCTAGTACGAGTGAGATAGGGCACAAGAGCGCGAAATTTTGCGAAAAATTGGACGAGGACACGGGGAGAATTTATGAGCATCGATATGTGCCAAGGGTCCACGGAGCGATCGAATCGGGCGAGGGTTTGGGCTCGGACTCAGTGTGCAGGAAAAATAAGGTAGAGGAGGAAGATGACAAGTGGGCCATCCCTGTCAGCGGGAGAGAGAGAAGAAAAGAAAAAGAAAACGTGAGATGCAGGGTGGGCTCCGGCTGCGTGCGCGGGCAAGGAAAAGGAGTTGGTCCCAAAGTGCCCGATTTCTATTTTTTTAAACAACTCTTGCTACAGGAAATAAAATAGTGCAATAAAATCCTAATAAAAATACCAGAACACAAAGTAAAACATTATTACTACTATATATAACAATGAACATTTTTACAACACAAATGCATTTCTTGAAAAAATTATTTTATGCAAAACAAGCACATAAAGAGCATTAGAACAACTCTAAAATAACTTTGAGTTTCAAATAAAGTCAACATAATTTATGTAGACTCCGGAATATATGCTTAGCATTTTCCAAAAATAATTTATAGGGGAGAAGTCATATTATCTCCACTCCAAATATTTTTGCCTTGAGTTGAAAAACACTTTGAATATTTGGAATATTTAAATATGCATAGAAATCATGATGAAAAATAATGATCCTATTAACATTCCAAATGTGAAAATTTGGGATGTTACAGAACGCCAAACACGCACTTTTCCAGGTTCAGCTTCAAGTTGATCTTGCGCAGATTACCAAACGTCTCTTCTAAATCCTTGATGAGGGTTAATCTGTCCTTAGTCTTGACCACAGTATCATCCATATAAGCTTCAATGTTCCTGTGCAGCTGTGATTCAAAATCAATCTGGACTACTCTTGCAAAAGTGGACCCGGCACTCTTCAACCTCATAGGCATGTGCACGAAGCACTATGTGCCACATGGGGTGATGAATGAGGTCTTCTCTTCGTCTTCCTTGGACTAGAAAATCTGATGATATCCACAGTACGCATCCTCAAAGAGAGAAAATCACATCCTGAAGTGTAATCCACAATTTGGTCGATGCGCGGGCAAGGGAAACGGGTCCTTCGGGCAGGCAATGTTAAGATCTGTGAAATCTATACAAGGCCTCCATTTTCCATTAGCCATGCATACGACCACTGGGTTTTCTAACCATGTTGGATGTAGTACTCCTCTAACCAAACCATCTGCCTCAAGTTGCTTGATTTTCTCTGCAATGAATTTTGCCGCTCCAAGGCTTTCTTTCGGACCTTCTGCTTGACGGGTCGGGCATGTCGGCACACAGCAAGCACTACTGCAGGATGCTGCTACTGTGGCACTACGATCAGAGACCCTTTGACGAAATTGTGTGCGATGCCATAATCGCAAACGATGGTGTAAAAAAAGTCAAAAAAGGTGCATAACGTTTGCGATGGAGGATGCATCAAACACGGTTCAGATTTTAGTTGCGTGTCCGATGTAGGGCATACGGTTCAGCTCAGTTAACTGTTTGGGATGAGGAGGAACAAAAGAAACAAGCAGCCAAATGAAGGTGTGTGCGATGTATAGCATATGGTTCACTCGGATGAACTGTTTGTGATTAGGCAACACAAAAGAAACGGTCAGCCAGATCAAAAGTGTGTGCGATATACGGCATGCCGTTCACTCGATGAATTGTTTGCTTTGAGACATGAGAACAGAAAAGGTTCAAATGAACAAGATGTGTGTGATACGAGGCAAACAGGTCTATAATCGGAAACGTGTGCGAAGACCGATAACAACACATACGATTACTGCTAACAAGCCGTGTGTGTTGTGAGCAAACGATTGCTGGTATACAATTGTGAGTAATTAATGAAAACATCACCGACGGGTTCCATTGTATAGTCCATGTGCGATGTGATTTTCTTTGTCCGCCCAACATCTACGCTCTGTCTACAGAGCATCAACATATATAATTAAAAAGATGGCATTGCATAACCAAATTAAGCATACAATTACAAAAGTGACTACACACATAACATTTCCACACGCCAAAGTAAGCAATTACATGCATACTAAAGTAGGAGAAACGAGGATCTAATCATCTACTTATTGTTGCGACGATGCTTGCCATTGCTCTACTTCCGGCTGGACCCCTGGCCGCTTTGGGGAAGGAGGCACTTCCTCATGTCAATGATACGCCTGTACATGTCGTATCTCATGTACGCCTCCTTGGCCGCGTACACGATGTGAGCTTTTTCGAGTTTCTCCATCCAGGCCGAGTGCCAGGCATGCTTGCTCCTTGCTGCCCCAGATCATGTATTGGCCCTGGATGTCGACAAGATTCTCGAAGGCGATGCCCGAATTATCGAGTGCCTTTACATCGTTGGTGATGTCCACCGTAGCGAACATGTAGTGTGGGCTTTTGTAAAACCCTGCGAAACGCTCGCAAGGCCTTGTCACCAGGCAGTAGTGGTAGACGAGGACATGGTGGCGCATGCACATCTGGGCGACGGCGACCTTGGGACGAGACCCGGCACGAGCGCGGGTGTACGCGAGGTCGAACCCGACCACCTTGTACTTCTCCTCGGCAAGCAACAGCTCCATGATGTGGATGGAGTGCTCCACCCAGACCGGGTCATTTGTGTACACCACCGAGAGGTCCATGAACCTTCTGTGGGTGTCCACCACAGCACGCATGGTGAACTGCTGCTCATCGTCTGCAGCCGCTCAGAGTGCCATTGGAGCGGCGCAGGATACCCTCTAAGAATTTCTTGTGGTGAGTGTGCTTCTTGCAACAGTGGGGCGCGATCAGAAGGTTGAAGAGACACAAGGGTTAAATGGCCGCTATAATAAATGGGGGCCGGCCGGCCTGCAATCGTCACGTCTTGTCATGCCGTTCATAGAAGAGGATTCCAGTGCATGCTTGACAACACCGCACCGCACGCGTGGGCTCGAAGAGGCACTAAATGTATCGTCGGTGAGCCTGTTCCCGCGCTACCGCGTTATTTACCGCGCAAGCTTCTCGCCCGGCTAGTTTGGCCACGCGTCGGCTAGAAGAGGGACAAATCGTGGGCGTTTATTGGAAAAAAGCTTTGTAAAAATGAAGTGTGTGGAATGACTTCGGTCATAAGTTTACCCTTGGGTGATGAGTTCAAAGTTACACAGAAGGGTGATGATGGACACTCGAGTGTGAAAATTAATTCTGCGCTCTACTGTGCACATGGTGGAAGAAACCAACTGTGTGCAATAGTGTCAAAGATCGCAGTCGAGTTAGCTATACAGATCGTGTGCTGCGAGATCGACAAGGTAAACAGATTCGAGAATTGTTAATAAAATCTAAGACCATTGCATAGTAAGGTCAAAATAGTGCTAGCAATATACGGGTCTCATACGATGCCATTTCAACGATTGTACCACAAAATCTCGAAATGTTACAAGGTTCAAAATCCAGAGTTATATGGCTCAAATTCGAAGATTACAAGGTTCAAACTGATATTAGAAATGAAATTCAGCTCATCAGCTCCAAATGCTCGCGCTGATCTGCTAAACATGGATATCAGAGAGGTTCAAACTAATATCACCGCTTCTATGTCTGGTTTCGAAACCTCACATTTTTTGCAAAGGGCTCAGCCGCTGAGAAGTCATGTATGGGGTTGACACGATGACTTCCGATTACTCTGTCATCTGAAGTTCCAAAATGAAATTCAGAATTTTTGGAGCCCACTCCATTCTGCCGCAGGTGCCGGCGCTGATCAACAAACCATTCATTTTTGTGAAACAAATGTAGGGCAAGCCTCATTTCCTTCAGCACCCTTGCTCTGAGAACAAAGAACCTGACGAATATAATCTCCGGTAAGGTCCCTCAGTAGGAGTTCAAAGTAATTTCTGAGAGATGCAGATCTAGGCATTCGACGTGATTGTTATACTGTATCAAATTATCCACCACTGGGCCTAATCTTATATGCAAAAGAAGAAAAAGTCTTAGTGCCTACATGCATTTTTTAACATTACTACAGGCCTATTTGGTTTGCAGGATTTGTAAAATGCACTAACATGCCATCTTTGGTCTGACATGATTAACATGGTAGTTTGATTACATTCTAGAAAAATGTAGCCTTCTTCACAAGAGGTTGGAGTGGATGAAAAGTTCCCTAAGAAAACTAGTACAGATGAATCCAAAGGAGAAATGCTTGTTGATTGTAACCATATGGATCAAGCAACCGATATGGGGGGCATGTATGTACTGAAATCCTCCAAAAGAACCTTCAGAAATCGTAGTACATTGTCATTGTAAACTTGAAAAAGGTGTCACAAGTTGAACTCCCTTATGGTTAACATTTAATAAGAAAGGAACATCACCTCGATATATAGCTTCTCCAGGCACGGAAAGCATCTTAGGAAACTGACAACTTGCTCCAGGTTGGGGCCTATAGATTCTAGTGCCAAGACCTTCACTGTGCGCAGTTTCAGGGTCAAGCTTGTCGGAATCATTTTCTGAATGACAGACGAACAAACATCTTCAAAATTAGAAATAATGTTAATTTGTAGAAGGAGAGGTAGAAGGCAGCTGTTGTACCTGAACGGGTGTGGATCCAATAACAAGTTCACGGTATTTGTGAGACGAGTAGCCCACCACTGTCAATTTCAGCGTAGAAATGACATTGATTCTTGTTCGGCCTTCTTCATCAACTACAAGTAATATGTCAAGTGCAGGTGTGTCCTCAATGACCATACCATGGTAAACATCTTCTGATGTGTTCCTGCCGCACCAGCAACACACATAAATAGTCCGGAGAGTCATGGAGGTGATGTGGAAGGTACTCAACCCATTGATCGCCCGAATATGAAGGTACTCGAGTGCAGTACAGCCACGGAGCAAGCACTCCATGTCACCGTTTGAGAGACAGACGGCGACGAGCTCGAGGTGCTTCAGTCGTGGAAGAATAAGAGCGGGCGCGTCATTAAGGGTGGGGGGATGGCAGTTCCTGAACTTGGCAACGCGCAGCGTGGGCGCGAGGCGATTTCGGACGTTGGCATCGACCGCATATGCCCATCATCAAAAGTGAGCTCCTCGAGCTGATCTAGGGTGGGGGATCGGAACCAGTCGTCAAGGTTGGCTCGGTCCTTGCCGTTGGAACGGAACTTTCCCATTCTAAGGCCTTTGGTTGGGCCAAGGTGACTACCGAGGATCTTGGAGAATGCATCCAAGCTTTTGGGATAGCCATGTTAGAGCTCGTGGGTGTCGATGAGGTCGAGAGGGCTAGAGTTCCCTAGGGGGCGCCACCACCGGGAAAGGACGGTTGTCCGCGCCCCATATGTGATTGGGAGGAGGGAAATTATGAGTCTCAACATATCATTGGGGAGGCTGCTGATGAAGTCTAGGCCTGCTGGAGTCGCTTGCGGTTCTAGCTCGCCCCGCCTCCGCTTGTTGGCAACCCTGTTCTCCACCTCTGGAGTCTCCTTGTCAGTGGCGCTTTCTGATAGAAATGGGAGTATAGGGAATATTTAGTTAAAACAGGGCAATAGAAAAGTGTATTGGTAACTAGAAGTTATTAGGTAGGAATATAGTAAGAAAAGGGAATGAGAATTGGTTGCTTAAATACTACACTATTCATTTGATATTGCTGGGTAAGTCGACATGCAGATAGTTGAAAAGAAAACTTACTTCGAACAAAGTCTGGACGGATGCTTTTGACGGGGAAGTTAGCATAAATCCCATGACCAGGCCCTTTTATGTGCAGTGCAATCTTAGTGCCAGCTTTCAGTACATAAAACTTAGAAATTTCTTTCCAAAATCAAGTGCCAAAATAGGAGTCACCACGTTCATCAAGTCTTATAGTAGCAACGATTGTAAGTCCATGGTTTGTGTGCAGTATGACATCTGTGGAGCCTTGATCTATGTAAAAGGAAAAATTGTGCACTACATAATCTATTGCATAGCAAGGGATGTGCTGCAGAAAATGGTAGGATTATTAAATAAAATATGGTAACATGCAAATATGGGCCCAAATTGAAAGAACTGTACATCAGTTGAAATCAAAGGACAAAAATCTATAATTAAACAGATAGGGTAAACATGATGTCATGGATATATGAGAGTAATCAAAAGAACAATACATCATTAATTTGCCTAGTATAGAAAGAAGAGGGGAAAATCCCCTTTGACCTATATGGTGCAGGTGGCACCTTTTATCCAAATGTAGCAATATTTATAATATGTTCAGGAAAGTAGGCCATGCCAACCGATTTAGAGTAAGATAGAACATACCGCGCGCGTCCTCAAGTTATCTGGTATGGTGAGATGGAATCTCTGGCGGAGGTCGAAAAATCCTGAAGTGTCGGCGCACTGTACATTCTATGAGTGAAAGAAAACCCTCAAATCAGCTCGAATAAAAGTGAATTCACGGCGATTTCCGCCGGGTGATTAAAGGAGGCAGATGAACTGGGATAGGAGATGAGATAATATCTCATTAAATTAGTTACCTTGTCGTCCATGAGAAAGAACCCTCAGTACGGCAGATTCCCCAACCGAGCGAAGCTGGGCGATCACGAGCAGCGTCGAGAAAGTCGATGGCGATAGGCTGCAGCAAGCGGAAGTGGCGAAATGCGGTGGGCTTTGCCGGCAGCCTGGCGGCGGCGGCAGGCGGCGAGCTAAGTGTTTACCGCCGCGATAGGCAGTGCCATGGCATTGACGCGGAGGAGCTTGTGCAGGTGTGAATGGGGAACGTACCGGAGGGGGTGGCACACGGGGTGAGGGTTTTTGTGACGTGGGGATCGTGAGGGTTTTGTTTTTTATTTTTTGAATTGGGTGGTGAGGGTTTTCTGTCGCACAAAGAATTTTGGGGGCGACGGTTTGCTAGATCGAACCGTGTGTGATTGTCGCAACAGGAAAAATGAAAGTCATTGCACACGGTTCCAATTTTGGGAACCGTTTGTGATTGACGTACTACCTCCATCCTGGTTTATTGGTCCCCTTTGTATTTGTTACCAAATTTTGACCAAATATTTAACATACTCAGACATAGATAATAAGTGTACACGTACATAAGCATAGTTCAACCACAAGTACATAGTTCAACCGTCATTAAGCATACTGAAGCGTACATAGTTTGATCCATCCCACATCTCATCTCACATGCCGGCACGATCCTGAAGCTTCTCCAGGTACTCGGCGCACGCATCGTACGCCACCCCGCGAGAATACTTCTGCTTGAAGGAGCCAACGGCCCGTCCTCTTGCATGCGCCAGAACACTTAGATACGCGTCATGAAGCTTCTGGTTGCAAAATGGGCATCCATAGCCACCGTTCCAGATCCTAATACGCATGTTATGCATTCCCGCATAAATCTCCCTCAGGATATGCCTATTGTACCTCCTCTGGCCATCTTCATCCTCGCTGTCCACATTGTCAGACAGCACCTATACAAATAGTAAAACAAATTGGGCATCAAATCAATGATTACATGCCATGAAGTATGATTAGGAATTTATGGCTATTTATTTAAACATATCCAGAGATTATGGTTCGATTTTTAAGCACAGTTGTCTATGTACAGACCAATCTTGAAGAAAATAATGGCACAAACATAGGTAGGTCATTCAAAAGCAATTGTCAAATACTATCTAGGAATTATTTGCATGAACACTAACCCTAGTCGGATTACTAGCAGAAATCATTTGCACAGATGAAACAACTAATCACTTATCACTTGTACCATTCAAACAATCAATACACTACACGGATCTAACAAAACTTACTTAGTTTCACGGATTGGGAGAACATAACCATAGGATTTCTATTCCAAAAAAGGGGAGGCAGGAGTATCCAGAGAAACCCTATGATCTATTTGACACATAAATGGGTATAGATGACTAACCAGCTGTCCGTCGTCATCGGAGTCGTCGCCGGAGTGGTCGTCGGAGTCGGTGTGGAACTCCGCCTTCGGTTGTGGAAGCTCGACGTCGTCGACGACGTCAGGGTGCAGCGATAACTCGCTGATGGTGACAGCAACCACTGTCTCCATCTCCATGCCGTGCTCCGGTGCTTTAGCAGCCCCGGCGTCGCCACTCTCTCCGATGGGGCGCTTCGGCGGCATCCTCATACACTGACGGCCTTGAGGACTGAGAGCGGCGTCGAGGATTCAAGCGGAGAGAGAGGATTCTGTGTGTGTGTAGCGAGGATGGGGGGTGCGGCCGCTCGGGCGCACCATTATTATGGAGTAGTGGGAGTTGTGGGAGAGAGGCGGGCAACGGTAAAACCGATTGGTCGTCTCTCGGTGAGCCTGCGCACCGGACTGCTGGCATGGCTACCAAAGTTTCACACAGCTACTCGCACGCCTCCCGAAGACACTACACAGCGAGCACGCCTCCATCAATTCACACACCTGCACGCACGCTTCCCTGTCTGCCTGCACGGCGGACTGCTCGCATGCATCCCGACAACTCACGCATGCTCGCATGGCCCACGGGTCGCGCTGCGACACGTATATTGTTTTTCTATTTGGATGATTAATGCTGCCGCTTTATTGTTTAACCGAAGCATGGCACATATCCATTGTTGGTCTAACAGTCACGGTTCGAATAAATAATCCGTTTGGGATATTGGTTCCCGACTATTAATAATCTCCCGTTTGTAATTACATAAAGATTACATCAAAACTGGTCTCAAATTTGACAAAAAAAGTACAATGCCACTTTGTATTGGTGTCCATATGACAACACGATAAGTTTCATGAACTTCACATAAGTTTTGGATGTACGAGAATTTAAAAATCAAGATTCTCAATGTTTCAAATTTGTTGCACAGGGAGTAAACATGCACCCAGTGAGACACATGTGTTTTTGCAATCCATTTAGGTGCACTGTCAGGTGTGCATGTAGCTCAAATTTGATTTTTGCACTTAATACCCGTAGAAAATCAATCAATTAATGTACTAAAACCTCTTATTTATCTCTGTGATTTTTTTGAAATTAAAATGTCCCTCCTTTGATAATTAATTTAAATGCATCATAGTTGCGGTGGATTCGCGGTGTGTGTGTGTGTGGGTGTGTGCGTCTGGGGGTGGCAGGTGGCTCGCAGTACACTACGAGTTGTGAGCCACCGTGTGGGTTGGCCGTTTTGTTAGGTAGGCCAGTGCCACATCAGAGTCGTGAAATCATTATTTAAAATATTACACAACCCTTTCATATATACATGTTTTGGCCACATGCAGTCGATGGTTGTCCTGCACGACACTCGATACTCACGTGTGATGCTTTCTGTGGGCCTGCGAGGTCGTCGTCCATCACTTTGACGAATAGCTGGTGGTGAGGTTAATTTGACTAGCAAGGTAGAATCTTTTTTGTTTGTGTTATGGTGGTATATAGTATGCGTCAAAGAGGTGAGAGGGGAATAGCATATATACTATACGTACGCATCCGTGAACAAGTACACCTCACTCAGTGTCGGGACTTTTTGGTTTCTGAGGCACGCGCCACATCAAAATTCTGAAATTGGCTATTCAAACATCACACCAAACCTTTTTCGGCCACATGCATATCCTAGCTAGGACACTCACGTGTGACGCTTCCATCTGTGGGCCCACGAGGCCATCGTCGATGCATGCATGCATCGCTTTGACCTACATCGAGAGAGGTTAATTATTTTCACCATCGATGAGGATTCTTTTGGGTTGTACATATATTACGGCAGGAGCATATAGTATGCGGTGAAGAGAGGGGAAGGGGACCATCATATGTAGTACGCTTCATGAACCTCGCTCTGTGTGGGTGCATGGTTTACGGTTTTTGAGGCATGTGGCACATCAAAGTTGTGCATTTTGAGTATTCAACAGATATATGTTTGGCCCACATGTAAAGCGGTGGTGGTTGTCCTCTCGCACCCACTTAAGCGGTTATCAGCAATATCGATGCTTTCCGTCTGTCGGCCAGCTTGGTCCATCACTACTTTTTGCCTGACAACAGGAGAGGTTAATTTGACTTAGGAGGGGATTATTAGTTTTGCTCTAGGATGACATGCATGATACAGTTTGAGCACACACACATGCATGTGTACGCATGAATCCCTCCCATTGATACATCCATTTTGCATCATGCTTTTATATCGATATTTATTGCATTATGGGCTGTTATTACACGTTATGTCACAATACTTATGCCTATTCTCTCTTATTTTACAAGGTTTACATAAGGATGGAGAATGCCGGCAGCTGGACTTCTAGGCTGGAAAAGGAGCAAATATTACACACCTATTCTGCACAACTCCAAAAGACCTGAAACTCCACGAAAGTTATTTTTGGAAATAATAAAAAATACTGAGCGGAAGAAATACATTAGGGGGGCCACCACCTATCCACGAGGGTGGAGGGCGCGCCCTACCCCCTGGGCGCGCCCCCTGCCTCGTGGGCTCCCTGTTGGTCCTCCGGTGGCCATCTTCTGCTATATGAAGTCTTTCGTCCGAAGAAAAATCATAAGCAAGCTTTCGGGACGAGACTCCGCCGCCACGAGGCGGAACCTTGGCGGAACCAATCTAGGGCTTCGGCAGAGCTGTTCTGCCGGGGACACTTCCCTCCAGGAGGGGGAAATCATCGCCATCGTTATCACTAACGCTCCTCTCATCGGGAGAGGGCAATCTCGATCAACATCTTCACCAGCACCATCTCCTCTCAAACCCTAGTTCATCTCTTGTATCCAATTCTTGTCTCCAAGTCCAGGATTGGTACCTGTGGGTTGCTAGTAGTGTTGATTACTCCTTGTAGTTGATGCTAGTTGGTTTATTTGGTGGAAGATCATATGTTCAGATCCGTTATGCATATTAATACTCCTCTGATTATGAACATGAATATGCTTTGTGAGTAGTTACGTTTGTTCCTGAGGACATGGGAGAAGTCTTGCTATTAGTAGTCATGTGAATTTGGTATTCGTTCGATATTTTGATGAGATGTATGTTGTCTCTCCTCTAGTGGTGTTATGTGAACATCGACTACATGACACTTCACCATTATTTGGGCCTAGAGGAAGGCATTGTGATGTAATAAGTAGATGATGGTTTGCTAGAGTGACAGAAGCTTAAACCCTAGTTTATGCGTTGCTTCGTAAGGGGCTGATTTGGATCCATATGTTTCATGCTATGGTTAGGTTTACCTTAATACTTTTGTTGTAGTTGCGGATGCTTGCAATAGAGGTTAATCATAAGTGGGATGCTTGTTCAAGTAATAACAGCACCCAAGCACCGGTCCACCCACATATCAAATTATCAAAGTACCGAACGCGAATCATATGAACGTGATGAAAACTAGCTTGACGATAATTCCCATGTGTCCTCGGGAGCGCTTTTCTCTATATAAGAGTTTGTCCAGGCTTGTCCTTCGCTACAAAAAGGATTGGGCCACCTTGCTGCACTTTATTTACTTTTGTTACTTGTTGCTCGTTACAAATTATCCTATCACAAAACTATCTGTTACCTACTATTTCAGTGCTTGCAGAGAATACCTTGCTGAAAACCGCTTATCATTTCCTTCTGCTCCTCGTTGGGTTCGACACTCTTACTTATCGAAAGGACTACGATAGATCCCCTATACTTGTGGGTCATCACCCATCGAGTCGAAGTGGCTAGTACAATGACACATCATGAACCGATCTCACTCTGTGTGGGGAGCTAGTGTAGATTTTGGACGCATGCGCCACATCAATGTTGTGTATTCAAACATGCATGCACGCATCACCTCCATACATATACATGTAGTGGTTGCCTTCAAATGGTACACTCCCTCGCGTGGTTATCGGCGACAAGCCTATATATTCGTGGGCCCGCGTGGACATCCATGATCACCTTGACCAACAAGAAGATAGGTTACCACGGCAGATTCTTCATTTGGTTCGTTTTATTGTAGTATAGGTCATGGTGAGATTCAGAGCTTATGTTTGAGCGCATATACAATGCACGCATGCGTGCATGAATCCCTGTCGTTGGCTTGGAGTGTGGTGTAACATACATATGCATCGTCAAGCTAACCCTCACTCAGTGTGGGTATTTCTAGTTCGAAATCACGGTGCCACATCAAAGTTGTTCCATTGTTACTCAAAAACACACCTATCCATACATATGTTTGGGACACACGCATGCAGTGGTTGTCTTCAGGGACTAGCTACTTGCGTGATTATTGGCAAGCTAGCCCATCTCCGGGGTCACATGGACGACCATCACTTTGACCAGCAACTAGAGAGAGGTTGTATGACCAAGGTGGATTATTCTTGGTCCGTTTTACGATCCATCTTGGTGAGATATGCCTCTCTGGCCCGCCGACTGAAAGTGTGTGTGTGGGGGGTGGGGGGCTTGCTACTTTGCACTTTTCTAGGTGAACCTCGGTTGGGGGGCATGCATTCATAGCTTAGGATTCCCTTCGTGGAGACACGAGGGGGGCTGCTAGCTACTTCGCACTTTGCTAGGTGAACCTTGGTTGGGGGAGGGGGCATGCATTCATAGCTTAGGATTCCCTTCGTGCCGACACGAGGGGGGCTGCTAGCTACTTCGCACTTTGCTAGGTAAACCTCGGTTGGGGGGCATGCATTCATAGCATAGGATTCCCTTCGTGCCGACACGAGGGAGGGGGCTGCTAGCTACTTCGCACTTTGCTAGGTGAACCTCGATTGGGGCGCATGCATTCATAGCTTAGGATTCCCTTCGTGCCGACACGAGGGAGGGGGGCTGCTAGCTACTTCCCATTTTGCTAGGGTGAACCTCGGCTGGGGGGCATGCATTCATAGCTTAGGATTCCCTTCATGCCGACATGAGGGAGGGGGTGCTAGCTACTTCGCACTTTGCTAGGTGAATGAACCTCGGTTGGGGGGCATGCATTCATAGCTTACGATTCCCTTCGTCCCGACACAAAAGAGGAGGGGGCTGCTAGCTACTTCGCACTTTGCTAGGTGAACCTCGGTTCGGGGGGAGGGGGCATGCATTCATATCTTAGGATTCCCTTTGTGGCGATACGAGGGGGTGGGGGCAAGCAATACCGGGCGCTTAGTGAGAGAGGTGCCACATCGAAGTTGCATTTGGTATTTGAAAATCAAACCACCCTTTTGATACATAAATTTGGTCCACATGCAAGTGTGTTCGTGTTCTGACCCTCTCCCGCGTCATTTTTCGCCAAATTTATGAACACTAGACAAGTCGGATGACGCAACAGACACGGTTCACTCAAACTAACCGTGTGCCACGCCGGTGCCCCTGTCATGCACACATCCGCACAGTACATTGGGCTCCACGAGGCTCCCCCTCTCAAAAATATCAGCCCGCCTCTAGGGTTTTTCTGTTTCATAACACACGGTTCTTATCTCCGAACCATGTGCGATGTTTCTTGTTCCCAATCCTGCCCGCATCCCTAGAAAATATCTACCCACCTCGAGGGTTTTTCTGTTTCATAACGCACGGTTGTTATCAACGGACCGTGTGCGATGTTTCTTGTTCCCAATCCCGCCTGCATCCCTAGAAAATATCTGCCCGCCTCGAGGGTTTTTCTGTTTCATATCACAAGGTTGTTATATCCGGACCGTGTGCGATGCACTATCATCAAAATTTTCAATAGCCCGGCATTTCACTCCAGCGTTTGACTCCCGCGTAGTAAAATTTTACGTACCCACATCATTTCCTCAAACACCCCGCGCCACGCCTCCACACACACACAACACACACACCCACGCACACACACACCAAAACCACCTCGGGCATGCGCGCGCACACACACACACACACCAAAACCTCCTCGGGCATGCGCACACACGCACACACCCTCCCTCGCTCGAAACCCTAGCAAGGTCCCCGCCGCCGCTATCGCTACAGCGAGGCCTCCATTGTCAACATCTTCCGGTTTGCCCGTGCAGCTTACCCACCGATCTCCATACCCAGGCCGCCCTGAGTTTCTTAGATGACGCCTGCCAAACGCCCCCTTTCCAACAGATCCCCGTCCCCATCCCCATCCCCCACTCCAGAGCATCGTAGCCTAAGCCTGGCTACGCATCCCGTGGAGCTCGAGGAGCGACTGGCCCAAAAGAGGTGTATAGCAGTCACTTCGCCCGATGTCACCGAGGAAGCTGATACGTTTCCAACGTATCTATACTTTTTGATTGTTCCATGCTATTATATTATCCATCTAGGATGTTTTATATGCATTTATATGCTATTTTATATGATTTTTGGGACTAACCTATTAACCAAGAGCCCAGTGCCTGTTTCTAGTTTTTCCTTGTTTTTGAGTTTCGCAAAAAAGGGAAACCAAACGGAGTCCAGTTGACCTGAAATTTCACGGAGATTATTTTTGGACCTGAAGAAGCCCACAGAGTATCGGAGATGGACCAGGAGAGTCCCGAGCCACCCACGAGGGTGGGGGCGTGCCCCCTACCTCGTGGCCACCTCGGAGACCCCCCTGACTTGTTCCCGATGCCAAAAATCCCTATAAATATAGAAACCCCCGAAAAGAAACCTAGATCGGGAGATCTGTCGCCGCAAGCCTTTGTAGCCACCAAAAACCAATCGGGACCCTGTTCTAGCACCCTGCCGGAGGGGGGATCCCTCACTAGTGGCCATCTTTATCATCCAGGTGCTCTCCATAACGACGAGGGAGTAGTTCACCCTCGGGGCTGAGGGTATGTACCAGTAGCTATGTGTTTGATCTCTCTCTCTCTCTCTCTCATGTCCTTGATTTGGCATGATCGTGATGTATCGCGAGCTTTGCTATTAGAGTTGGATCTTGTGATGCTTCTCCCCCTCCGAGGGAGTCCTGGATTAAGTGGTCCTCGTGCGTCCGACATCTGTGATGTGGGCCGGACTGATGGGCCATGAAGATACAAGACATAAGACTTCCTCCCGTGTCCCGATGGGACTCTCCTTTGCATGGAAGGCAAGCTTGGCGTTCGAATATGAAGATTCCTTCCTCTGTAAACCGACTCTGTACAACCCTAGGCCCCTCCGGTGTCTATATAAACAGGAGGGTTTATTCCATAGAGGCAATCACAATCATACAGGCTAGACATCTAGG
Organism: Triticum aestivum; assembly: GCF_018294505.1. Classification (NCBI taxonomy): domain Eukaryota; kingdom Viridiplantae; phylum Streptophyta; class Magnoliopsida; order Poales; family Poaceae; genus Triticum; species Triticum aestivum. Next base: position 250,369,058 of record NC_057805.1, read on the forward strand.
GTTTAGCCATTACGATCTCGTGGTAGATCAACTCTTGTAATCCTCATATTCAGCAAGATCAATCAAGCAGGAAGTAGGGTATTACCTCGATCAAGAGGGCCCGAACTTGGGTAAACATCGTGTCCCCCGTCTCCTGTTACCATCGACCTTAGACGCACAGTTCGGGACCCCCTACCCGAGATCCGCCGGTTTTGACACCGACATTGGTGCTTTCATTGAATTCCGCTATGTCGTCACCAGAAGGTTCGATGGCTCCATCAGTCATCTACGACAATACCGCCTTGGGAGGGGTTTTTCTCCCCGGCCAAATCTTCGTATATGGCGACTTCGCACTGCGGGCCAACTCGCTTGGCCATCTAGAGCAGATCGACAGCTACGCCCCAGGTCACCAGATTAGTTTTGGGAATCTGGACTATGTCGCTGATATCCGAGGAGACTTGATATTCCAAGGGTTCACGACTCCAGCCTCCGCTGTGGCTTTAGATCCGGAGCGCGGCGCCAGGTCTGAAGACGGGATTCCTGACCCCGTCGGACTATCTGCGGCCACTAAGACTAGTACGGGATAGCCGGAGGAAGTAGTGTAGCTGGCAACCATCATGAAGCCGGACCCTTCTCCGGACACTGGTTCCGAACCCTCGGAGTCAGCGTCCTGTGAGCTCGGCCAAGGAGTTTCCTTCCTGCCGTACTACACGGATTCTCTTCTCCTTGGGAAAACCTCGCCTTTAAGCAAGGCTCTGGACTTGATGCGATCCCTCGTCATTACAAAGGAGCAACGTCCAACCTACGCCTAGCCCGGACTAGGGGCTGAGAGCGGGGAATTTTATGTCCCACCCACCACCCACTTCATAGCCACTGTCGAGGACTTAACTGACATGCTCGACTACGGCTCTGAAGACATTGACAGTATGAACGACGATGCTGGAGAGGAGCATGCCAAAAACCCGCCGTTTACTGGACGCTGGACAGCCACCTCTTCGTATGACGTATACCTGGTGGATACACCTAAGGAGGATAACGATGATAACAAGAATAATCCAGTCGAGGATAAACCTCTTGAGATACAACCAAAGCGCCGACGTTAGCGGCGCCACTCTAAATCACGCCGTGGAAAAGACAGCAATACCGGCACGAGAGACAAAAATACTCCGGACGATGCTGAAGACGAAGAAGAACCCGTCGAGCCAACCTCCAAACAGGACGATCAGGAAGATGGGCAAGTTAGCCCTGATGAACAGGCCGAAAACAAAGACTCGGAGGACATCAATTATCTTCCACTCTCCGAGGATGAGGTGAGCCTTGGCAACGGGGATTTTATCATGCCTGAGGAACCTCTCGAGCAGGAGCGCTTTAAGTGCCAGCTAGTAGCCACTACAAGGAGCCTAAAAAAGAAGTAGCACCAGCTTCAAGCTGATCATGATCTACTCAACGACAGGTGGACTAATGTGCTGGCAGCTGAGGAATACGGCCTCGAGCGCCCAACTAAAAGTTACCCGAAGCGTAAACTTCTACCTCAAGTCGACGATGAGGCACTGGACCCCGCACCATCAGCGCGTAATGCGGCTGACCGACCACCACGTGGCCGGGACAAAACGACAACTCAAGCCGAACACCAGCCCATACCACCTCGCCGTGAAGGTAGAGACACAACAGCTCGGGATGTACATATGACCTACGGCAGGACCTGGAAAATAGAGCAGCTCAGACTAGGTCGATCTACGGATCGCGGGGGCATGCCGCGATGCGCGACGACGGCTATCTAGCCGGACGTGACAAGTATAACGACGTCCGGGCCGAAAATCGCAGACGGATTCGATCTGAGCTACGTCACGACTTGGCCCAATATAGAGGCGCCGCACACCCCCTCTACTTCACTGATGAAGTAATGGAGCACGAATTCCAAGAAGGGTTTAAACCCGTGAATATCGAATCATATGATGGAACAACAGATCCCGTGGTATGGATTGAGGACTTCCTTCTCCACATTCATATAGCCCGCGTGATGATCTTCCTGCCATCAAATACCTCCCGCTGAAACTCAAGGGACCAGCTCGGCACTGGTTAAACTGCCTGCCAGAAAACTCTATTGGCAGCTGGGAGAACTTGGAAGACGCCTTCCGCGACAACTTCCAAGGTACATACGTCCAACCTCCGGATGCTGATGACTTAACTCACAGAGTTCAACAGCCCGGAGAGTCAGCCAAGAAATTCTGGACCAGGTTCCTAACTAAAAAGAACCAGATCGTCGACTGTCCGGATACCGAAGCCCTAGCGGCCTTTAAGCATAGCATCCGCGACGAATGGCTCGGCCGACACCTCGGCCAAGAAAAGCCGAAGTCCATGGCATCCCTCACGGCACATATGACCCGCTTTTGCGCACGCGAAGATAGCTGGCTAGCCCGTAACAATAATAATGCAAGCGAACCTGGCACCTATGAAGCCAGAAATAGCAACGGCAAGCCCCGACGCAACAGGCACAAGCGTCGAAGCAACGGTGACAATACCGATGACACGGTTGTCAACGCAGGATTCAGTAGCTCCAAGTCCGGCCAGCGGAAGAAGCCATTTAAAAGGAACAATCTGGGCTCATCCAGCTTAAAACGCATACTCGATCGTCCATGTCAGATCCACGGCACCCCCGATAAACCAGCCAATCATACCATTAGAACTTGTTGTGTTTTTAAACAGGCTGGCAAGTTAAATACGGAGAACAAGGAGAAGGGGTCGCAAAGTGAGGATGACGACGAGGAGCCCTGTCCGCCGAACACAGGGGGACAGAAGAAATTTCCCCCAGGTTAAAACGATGAACATGATATACGTTACCCATATCCCCAAGAGGGAGCGCAAACGCGCGCTCAGGGACGTCTACGCGATAGAGCTAGTCGCTCCAAAATTCAACCCATGGTCGTCCTGCCCGATCACTTTTGATCGCAGGGACCATCCGACCAGTATCCGTCATGGTGGTTCAGCCGCACTGGTCCTCGACCCAATCATTGATGGATTCCACCTCACGCGAGTCCTCATGGACGGTGGCAGCAGCCTCAACCTGCTCTATCAGGATACATTCCGCAAGATGAGCATCGATCCATCAAGTATCAAGCCAACAAAAACTACCTTTAAAGGAGTAATACCAGGTGTAGAGGCCTACTGCACGGGCTCAATCACATTGGAAGTCGTCTTCGGATCCCCGGACAACTTCTGAAGCGAAGACTTGATCTTCGATATCGTCCCCTTCCGCAGTGGCTATCACGCACTGCTCGGACAAACTGCATTGGCACGATTTAATGCGGTGCCACACTATGCTTATCTCAAACTCAAGATGCCCGGACCATGCGGTCTCATAACAGTCAATGGAAACATGGAACGCTCCCTCCGTACCAAGGAGCACACCGCGGCCCTGGCAGCGAAAGTACAGAGCGGCCTTATCAAGCAGAACTTTAATTCAGTGGTCAAGCTCCCGGACACTGTCAAATGAGTCTCGACTACTCCGCTGGTTGACAGTCCAACTCGTCAGGAGTTCGACTAGCAATTCGGCCTCCGTCTCAGTCCCGACCAAATGGCAGCGTACGTACCGCGCGTACGTACCGCGCGTACATAACTACGCACTCAAAATACCATGGGCATAGATGGAGGCGTAACTTGATCGTGGTCCATCATACGGCTCGACCTTCCCTGGACACACATACTTTTCCTTTTCTATTTTATCCTTTTTCGTTTCTTTCCCACAGGCCCCTCATGGTTGCCTGATCATCGATCCTTTCGAAGGATGGATATACCAAGGCCGCAAGCAGCACAAACGTACGAGGGAATCTCTAGGTTGTCTTCTTGACGACCACTCTACATGTTTTCAGGACCCGCACGCAGCTCCCCCTTGATCTCGGCACGTTAAATAGCCCTGTTGCTTCTCGCACTATTTGTACAAATACGCTTTGACACATTAATCAAATTATAATGGAAATAGTTTGCGGCCCAACTTATGTGGCACTGGCTTACTACTTCATTTTATTTCGTTATTCATATTGATTGCACCCGTACACTTTGGTACGCTTTGAATTGGCCAGGGGCTTCATTGCGCTCCATACTATGGCAAGAAAAGTCCAAACACTTTTACCGTACAGTTAGGTACCCCGAATTTAGCATTATATGCATCGGCTCCGAATCATGTCTTTGGTCAATAGTTGGGTTGGCTGGCTCCTGTGCTTGCTACCTTACATTCCCTCCTATCGGCTAGGGTAGTAAAGGGAGAACTACTGTGATTGTGTTTCTAGTTTATCCGGGTAGAGTGGTCATGATGCGGCGAGAGCTGGTCAGCTATTCGGAGGTTAAAATCTCTTGCAAATTTTTTTCGCATTATTCGACGGATCGGGCTCCACCCGATCCTGTGTCTACAGCACCCTAGTCTGGATTAACAAGTACTAACTAGGGGATGCGCCTACATTTCTATTGTCAAACTCCTATGGCTAAGTGAGGGTGATAAATCCACATAGTCCGATTGCCTGGTTCGCTACACTGAACACCTCCTTCAAGGACCAAACTTTTGGATCAAGAGTGTTTAGGTTTCAACCCGAACACCCCCGTACTACCTACGTGGGGGCTGAAGCTCACAACTGGCCCACTCTCAGATTTAATAAAATGCCTGCATAGGGGAAAAATTTCAAATAATAAACAAGCATTATATTACATATCCACTTTGTTTCATGATACAGGAAGGGATAACATGAATGACTTCATTCAAAGATAATGTCTTTTGAATACTGGCCCTCTAAAATCCGGGATCCCTTCAGGACATCATCAAAATACCGCTCGGGCATGCGGTGCTCCTTGCCCGCGGGCGGTCCGTCCATCCCGAGCTTGACGGCATCCATCTTCGCCCATCGAAGGACATCCGCGCACCTTCGATGCAGACCTACCGCTTGATGGCATGAAGCCAAGGGAAGGCATTGACCAGCCACTTCACGAGCCCAAAGTAGCTACTAGGTATGGTTCGGCACGCCATAAACAGATTATCAAATCCTTCATGGCCAGTTCGGCCACCCTTGCCTTGTATTTTTCACGGGTAGCTTGTTCCTTCGCCGCTCTATTCTAGGCCTCGGCCTGCGCGTTTTTGAGGGACTCCACCTCGGTCGCAGCTCCTATGAAAATATCTTGATACCATGATCAATACAATCAATGCATATCTTTCTAGATCTGAATAGGCCATTGAATACCTTGCTTGTCCTCTAGCTGTTTTTTCGCATGACCGAGCTCTTCCTCGGCCCGCTCCAGACTCTGCTTCAGTTCGGAGACTTCGGCAGAATGGGAGGTCGCAGCCAGCAACAACGCCTGCTTATTCACATAGACATGTATGTTTAGTCTCCTGCGAAAATTATTTGATCCTCTGTCAGGCTTATCTTTCCGAACACCGAACAGAGTCTCAGGCGCTACTGTCTATACTATGACATTCTTTTTGCAGAATTACGTCGCATACCTCAAAGCCTGTTAGAAGGCTGGTGCAGGCTTAGGTCAGTCCGCTCTTAACGGACCGTACCCTCTCAACCATTCTACCCATAAGGACACGGTGTTCCTCAACAATGTAGGCGCTTTGCAGCGCTTCTAGTAGAGTAACCCGTGCTTCTGGATGGACAAAGGTCACCGGCGGAATAGGTGCACCTCCTTCTTTCGAAGGAGGCTGCTTGCCTGATTCCGGAGCCGTATGGGTCTCCGGAATGGTATTCGGCTGGGGGCCGAATAGGATATGGCCCCCATCGCCAGTCACCGGGGGATTTGCTCCCCCATGTGTCCGGCGGCCGAAGTATCACCCTCTGGCGCCACTCTGACGGCCTCCTGCGTCTCTCCCTAGCCTTGGGAGGTCCTTCAGGACAGCACCTCGGCATCGTCCATGGCCTTGGGAGAGGAGGCCGCTGGAAGGGACCCGCTGTCCATCACCTTGGGATCCAGCGAATTCAACGAAGATGAGGATCGCTGGAGGTGGCAACGAGCCGGACTGCAGTGCATGATTCAACATGTTAAAACTACGAAGTAAAGGAGTTGGATATATGAGTGCATTAGTGCCTTTGAGTGCTTACGATTCGGCAAGGGGCTTATCCCTGGGGCGCCACTCCGAGCTGCTGTCAGTATCCAATGCGGAGTTGTCCGCGAGGGAGGCTCTCCCCTTCTAGGACGCTTCTGCCTCCAGATGGATGGAGGCCGCCCTTGTCTTCCTTCCCCCCTCAGGGGGAGAGTTGCTTTCCTCCTCCTCCTCATCATCCTCGGTGGGGGAGGAGTGGGTTTCGGCATCTTCGGACGTCACGTCCGAAGTGCCCATACGGCAGAGGCCACTTCTGGTCTCCTTGGCCTTCTACTTGGCCTTCTTCTCCGGTGCCTGGTAGGGCACCGGAACCAGCATCTTCGTCAGAAGTGGGATTGCTGGGTTTTCGGGCAGCGGAGTCGGACACTGGATCCGCTCCGCCCTCTTTGTCCAGCCCTGAAAAGACAGATAAGGGGAGCTTAGACATCCTCCTTGAAGGTATAGGTGAAGGACACACCTTGGAATACGAAAAACTTACCGAACTGGCGGGATGGGTCAGGTTGTACCCACGATCCTCAGTCGTCTCCGGCCACATTTCATTGGCCTTGAAAAGCACCTTCCATATGTCTTTTTGTGTAGTGCCGAAGAGCTGTTGCAAGGTCTGGTGGTCGATCGGATCGAACTCCCACAAATGGCAAGTCCGGCTTTGGCATGGAAGGATCCGGCGAAAAAGCATCACCTGGATCACATTGACAAGCTTGATGTTCTTGTCCACCATGCTCCTGATGCGCGTCTGTAGCACGGACACCTCATCCGACGATGCCCTGTCCAGGCCCTTCTCTAGCCAGGAGATGAGCCGCATCGGGGCCCCGGATTTGAATTCGGGAGCCGCGGCCCAGGTGTTGTCGCGGGGCTCTATGACGTAGAACCACTAATGTTGCCACCCTTTTACGGTCTCCACGAAGGTACCTTTGGGCAATGAGACGTTGGGCATCTTGCTCACCATAGTGCCTCCGCACTCTGCGTGTTGACCACCCACCACCTTCGGCTTCACATTGAAGATCTTTAACCACAATCCAAAGTGGGGTGGGATGCGGAGGAAGGCCTCACACACGACAATGAATGCCGAGATGTTGAGGAAAGAGTTGGGGGCCAGATCATGGAAATCTAGCCCGTAGTAGAACATGAGTCCGCGGACGAATGGGTGGAGAGGAAATCCCAACCCGTGGATGAAGTGGGGGATGAATACCACCCTCTAATGGGGCTCCAGGGTGGGGATGATCTGCCCCTTTGCTGGAAGCCGGTGGACGATTTCCTGGGCTAAGTACCCAGCCTCTCGAAGCTTCGTGATGTCCTTCTCCTTGACGGAGGAGGCCATCCACTTGCCCTATGCTCCAGATCTGGACATGGCTGGTGTGCTTTTTTGAGGCGGAAAGGATGGAAGCTTGGGCACTAGATCTCGAGAATAGCTGGGCTGAGAGAAAGAAGGCGTGGGTGAAAGTGTGAATCCTTATCCCTTTATAAAGGTAGCGAATATTACTACCTCTTGAGCACTGCTTTGTTTTCCCTTGAAGAGGAAAGGGTGATGTAGCAAAGTAGCGTAAGAATTCCCCTCAGTTTTTGAGAACCAAGGTATCAATCCAGTAGGAGGCTACGCGCGAGTCCCTCGTACCTACACAAAACAAATAACTCCTCGCAACCAACGAGATAAGGGGTTGTCAATCCCTTCACGGTCACTTACCAGAGTGAGATCTGATAGATATGATAGGATAATATTTTTGGTATTTTTGTGATAAAGATTCAAAATAAAATAAAAGCAAAATAAAAAGCAAAGGAAATAACTAAGTGTTGGAAGATTAATATGACGAAGATAGACCAGGGGGCCATAGGTGTCACTAGTGGCTTCTTTCAAGAGCATAAGTATTTTATGGTGGGTGAACGAATTACTGTTGAGCAATTGACACAATTGAGCATAGTTATGAGAATATCCAGGTATGATCATGTATATAGGCATCACGTCTAAGACAAGTAGACCGACTCCTGCCTACATCTACTACTATTACTGCACTCATCGACCGCTAGCCAGCATGCATCTACAGTATTAAGTTCATGGAAACAGAGTAACGCCTTAAGCAAGATGACATGATGTAGAGGGATAAATTCATGCAATATGATAAAAACCCCATCTTGTTATCCTCGATGGCAACAATACAATACGTACCTTGCTGCCCCTACTGTCACTGGGAAAGGACACCACAAGATTGAACCCAAAGCTAAGCACTTCTCCCATTGCAAGAAAGATCAATCTAGAAGGAGAAACCAAACTAATAATTCGAAGAGACTTGCAAAGATAACCAACCATACATAAAAGAATTCAGAAAAGATTCAAATCATGTTCATAGATAATCTTGATCATAAACCCACAATTGATCGGTCTCAACAAACACACCGCAAAAAGAATATTACATCGAATAGATATCCACGAGAGAGGGGGAGAACATTGTATTGAGATCCAAAAAGAGAGAAGAAGCCATCTAGCTACTAACTATGGACCAGAAGATCTGAGGTAAACTACTCACACTTCATCGTAGAGGCTATGGTGTTGATGTAGAAGCCCTCCGTGATGGTTGCCCCCTCCGGCGGAGCTCCGGGACAGGCCCCAAGATGGGATCTCGTGGGTACAGAAGGTTGCGGCGGTGGAATTAGGTTTTTGGCTCCGTATCTGATCGTTTGGGGGTACGTAGGTATAATAGGAGGAAGGAGGATGTCGGTGGAGCAACAGGGGGCCCACAAGGGTGGAGGACGCGCCCTGGGGGGGTGGGCGCGCCCCCAACCTCGTGGCCTCCTCTTTTGTTTCTTGACGTAGGGTCCAAGTCTCCTGGATCATATTCTTCCTAAAAATCACGTTCCCGAAGGTTTCATTCCGTTTGGACGCCGTTTGATATTCCTTTTCTGCGAAACTCTGAAATAGGCAAAAAAACAGCAATTCTAGGCTGGGCCTCCGGTTAATAGGTTAGTCCCAAAAATAATATAAAAGTGAATAATAAAGCCCAATAATGTCCAAAACAGTAGATAATATTGCATGGAGCAATCAAAAATTATAGATACGTTGGAGACATATCAAATATCAAGCGCCTCCCCACTCGCCTTAAAACTCGCCTATTCCCAAGGGTCGTACATACGGCGCGGTTGGATTACCCATGCCCGTATTGATGAGAATCCCGCAATAACGGGACATGATCTCTGCTTGGACAAGACGTGCCAATGAAAACTGCATCTCGAAATACGGAGCGGGAGGCTAAAAAACGGTTCGCAATAATGACCGGGCGGAGACGTGGCGTCTCACTACACAAGATGTCAGTAGATCGGACTTGTTAAATATTTTCCTCTTTCCGGAGCTTATTTTGCAGAGCGGGATACGTTATCTTGTTCGAAGACTGCTTTGGAATATTCGGAGGAGGAACCCGCCTTGCAATGTCGAAGACAATTTGTGCGCCGGACACATTGTCATTGAAGCCTGGTTTAGGGGCTACCGAGGGAGTCCTGGATTAAGGGGTCCTCCTGCGTCCGACCTATGTGATGTGGGCCGGACTGATGGGCCATGAAGATACAAGACAGAAGACTTCCTCCCGTATCCGGATGGGACTCTCCTTTGCGTGGAAGGCAAGTTTGGTGTTCGGATATGAAGATTCCGTCCTCTATAAACCGACTCTGTACAAGCCTAGGCCCCTCCGGTGTCTATATAAACCAAAGGGTTTAGTCCGTAGAGGCAATCACAATCATACAGGCTAGACATCTAGGGTTTAGCCATTATGATCTCATGCTAGATCAACTCTTGTAATCCTCATATTCATCAAGATCAACCAAGCAGGAAGAAGGGTATTACCTCCATCAAGAGGGCCCGAACCTGGGTAAACATCGTGTCCCCGGTCTCCTGTTACCATCGACCTTAGACGCATAGTTCGGGACCCCTACCCGAGATCCGCCGGTTTTGACACCGACACCCTCTACTCTCTTTTAATGGATTGAGTTTTCCCTTTGAATTTATTTTATCGGATTGAGTCTTTAAGGATTTGAGGACACTTGATGTATGTCTTGCATGTGCTTATCTGTGGTGACAATGGGATATTTACGTGATTTACTTGATGTATGTTTTGGTGATCAACTTGCGGGTTCAGTGACCTTGTGAACTTATGCATAGGGGTTGGCACACGTTTTCATCTTGACTCTCTGGTAGAAACTTTGGGGCACTCTTTGAAGTTCTTTGTGTTGGTTGAATAGATGAATTCGAGATTGTGTGATGCATATCATATAATCATACCCACGGATACTTCAGGTGACATTAGGGCTTTGGTTGATTTGTGTCTTAAGGTGTTATTCTAGTACGAACTCTATGATATATCGAACGGAAAGAATAGCTTCGTGTTATTTTACTACGAACTCTTGAATAGATCGATCAGAAAGGATGACTTTGAGGTGGTTTCGTACCGTACAATAATCTCTTCGTTTGTTCTCCGCTATTAGTGACTTTGGAGTGACCCTTTGTTGCATGTTGAGGGATAGTTATATGATCCAATTATGTTATTATTGTTGAGAGAACTTGCACTAATGAAAGTATGAACCCTAGGCCTTGTTTCGAAGAATTGCAATACCGTTTACGCTCACTTTTATCATTAGTTACCTTGCTGTTTTTATATTTTCAGATTACAAAAACCTATATCTACCATCCATATTTCACTTGTAGCACCATCTCTTCGTCGAACTAGTGCACCTATACAATTTACCACTGTATTGGGTGTGTTGGGGACACAAGAGACTCTTTGTTATTTGGTTGCAGGGTTGCTTGAGAGAGACCATCTTCATCCTACGCCTCCCACGGATTGATAAACCTTAGGTCATCCACTCGAGGGAAATTTGGTACTGTCCTACAAACCTCTACACTTGGAGGCCCAACAACGTCTACAAGAAGAAGGTTGTGTAGTATCTTGTAACACCCCGGATGTAACTTTCCATATTTGTAACTCCAACTCTTGCCATTTTCGGCTATGTGTTATGATATTCCCTTCGTGGTTGGGTTTTGTCTTTCGTTATGCATTTTGTTCATGTCATGCATCTCATATCATGTCATCATGTGCATCTCATTTGCATACGTGTTCGTCTCAGGCATCCGAGCATTTTCCCCGTGGTCCGTTTTGCCATCCGGCACTCCCACATGCACCGGCGCACCCCTCTTGTTTCTTTTCGTGAGCGGGTGTTAAACGTTCTCGGAATGGACCGAGGTTTGCCAAGTGGCCTTGGTATACCACCGGTAGACCACCTGTCAAGTTTCGTTCCATTTGGAGGTCATTTGATGCTCCAACGGTTAACCGGGTAACCGCAAAGTCCTTTTGTGTGTTGCAGCAAAACCCCCCTCCAAACAGCCCAATAACCATCTAAGTCCCCTCCATGCTCTCGGTCGTTCGATCACGATCGTGTGGGGGAAAACCGTGCCTCATTTGGACTCTCCTAGCTCCCTCTACCTATAAATATACCCTCCCCGTCCAAAATCCTGGATGAAACCCTAGCAAAATCGCACTCTGCCGCCACCGGACGCATCGCCCCGCCGCCGGACACGTCCGCCGCCGCCACGTGTCCACCCCGCCGTCTCCGGCGCCGCGGCCCGGAGAGCCCGGATCGGGCCCTCCCGGCCCATCTCCCCCACCGCCCGGGTCGCCCGCTCCCACACGAGCCACCGCGCCCGCGACCGCGCCTCCCCGCACCTCCCCACCGGCCGTCCAACCGCGCCGCCGCCTGTCTCCGCCGTCCGCCGCTGCCGCGCCCGGACCTCACCGCGGCGCCTCGCCCGGACCTGGCCGCGCCCTCCTCCGGCCGGCCTCCTCCCTCTCCCCGAGCTCCGGCCGCCGTCGCCCTGTACCCCGGTGAACCTCGACGTCCGCGCGCCAGATCTGGATAGGGAGAAGGTTGACTTTTCCCCTCCGAAAATTCTCTGAAGTCCCGAAGTATTTTCACATTATGTGCTCATGTTCATCGCATGATATCTCATTGGATACTGCTCCGTTTTGCGTGCATGATATTCGGAATGTTCGCCCCGCGATGCTCTTCATTTTGTTCCATTGTGCCATGCTCATTTGAGTTCATCTTGATGCCCAAATCTCTGGTGCAAAAGTGCTATATGATGTTTACTGCTGTTACTTATCAGAACTTGGTGTTTTGTTATTTTTGTTGCATTTGATGTGTGTATCTTATGGGCATGAGCTCTACAGGTGTTCTGATCTATGCCATGCCATCTTACAGAGGTGTATGCCATGTATTTTTTTGAGCTATGTGGTGACTACCACAAGCATGCAAACTAGGCTTCGTGATGTTTCTGTTTCCAGGGACAGGATTTTTGCTGTCTGTTACTGCTGTTATTTTGTTGCCATGTATCCATGTGTCTACAGTGAGATCCGTGCTCCTTTTGAGTATGTTCAGTAAGGATGTTTTGTAGCTATAGTTGTGGTCTATCCATACATGCACATGTTTGCAATTATGGAGTGCCATAGCATGTCTTAATCTTGCTCTACTTTTGCTATAAAATATTCCTGGTAGATTGTTAACATGATATTCAATTTTTCCAAGGTTGTTGTAGTTGCTACATATATGATATGAACTTGCTCTTGCCATGGTTAGCTTCATAAACATGCCTTCTTGCTGTAGGTATGCTTATTTGGTCATGCATGGATTTGTGATGAGTTAATCAACCTCACAAATATGCCCTCATAATATATGTTAATGCCATGCTCTGTTTTCTGCAGTCTGAAACCTGTTAACGAAACTTGCTATGTTTACATGGGTGCCATCATATCTTCTGGTCCTTTTTGGCTCATGGTCAGTAAGGGACATTTTCTTTATGCATTTAGTAAATTCATGCCATGCCTTGTTTTGCTATGTTAAGTTCCTGTAGCATGTCGATTGCTGGCTCTGAACATTGCTACCTGATGCTGTTTCAGCCATGTCCAGTAATTTCACCAAGTCTGTGAAGCTGATATCTTTTGCACTTTTGCCATGCTTGTTTGAACCTGTTATGTTGTGATCTAGCCGTAGCTCAGTGTTCATCTTTGTCAAGCATCTCCTGTCGATCACTGTCATATGCTTTGTTGCTATGTTGGAGTGCTGTAGCATAGTTACTTGATGTATTCTAATTGCTATGGTGCTGTTAATCGCAGAATCGTGTCATTCTTGTTTTGCTTGCCATTTGCAAACTGTGCATCCGTTTCCGGTGATCTTTATATCGTTTTCGACCGAAATCATCTCATCTTTCTAGTGGCATACTTGGTTTGCCAAGTGACTGCCTTGTTCATCCTTTTTCTTCCGGAGCACGCATGCGCATCGCATATCATATCTCGCATATCATGCATGTATTGCATCATGTTGTTTGTGCATTTCCCGTGATTGATTGTGGTTCCATTGCTACTGTTCTTGCTGGGGGTAGATCCGGGAGACGAGTTCGTGAACGAGGAACCTGTTGAGTACGCTTAAGAGGATCAAGCTTTCGACAACTCAGAGAACCTTGCAGGCAAGATGACCACACCCTCGAAATCACTTCTATCTTTGCTTTGCTAGTTGGTTGCTCTATTGCTATGCTGCGCTACCTACCACTTTCTATATCATGCCTCCCATATTGCCATGTCAAGCCTCTAACCATCCTTTCCTAGCAAACCGTTGTTTGGCAAAGTTACCGCTTTTGCTCAGCCCTTCTTATAGCGTTGCTAGTTGCAGGTGAAGTTGAAGTTGGTTCCATGTTGGAACATGGATATTTTGGCATATCACAATATCTCTTATTTAATTAATGCATCTATATATTTGGTAAAGGGTGGAAGGCTTGGCCTTATGCCTGTTGTTTTGTTCCACTCTTGCCGCCCTAGTTTCCGTCATACCGGTTTTATGTTCCTTGAGTTTGCTTTCCTTACGCGGTTGGGTGATTTATGGGACCCCCTTGATAGTTCGCCATGGATAAAACTCCTCCACCTAAGCCTTTTTCCCTCGGGTTTTTGCGAGCCTGAGGGTCATCTTTATTTAACTCCCCGGGCCAGTGTTCCTCTGAGTGCTGGTCCAAACTAGAGCCACTTGCAGCGCCACCTCGGGGAAACTCGAGGGCTGGTTTTAGTTGTACGTAGTGTTCATCCGGTGTGCCCTGAGAACGAGATATGTGCAGCTCCTATCGGGATTTGTTGGCACACTCGGGCGGCTTTGCTGGACTTATTTTACCATTGTCGAAATGTCTTGTAAACCGGGATTCCGAGACTGATCGGGTCTTCCCGGGAGAACGTTTATCCTTCGTTGACCGTGAGAGCTTATAATGGGCTAAGTTGGGACACCCCTGCAGGGTATTTTCTTTCGAAAGCCGTGCCCGCGGTTATGTGGCAGATGGGAATTTGTTAATGTCCAGTTGTAGAGAACTTGTCACTTGACTTAATTAAAATACATCAACCGTGTGTGTAGCCGTGATGGTCTCTTCTCGGTCGGAGTCCGGGAAGTGAACACGGTTGGGTTATGAATGAACGTAAGTAGTTTCAGGATCACTTCTTGATCATTTCTAGCTTCGCGACCGTTGCGTTGCTTCTCTTCTCGCTCTCATTTGCGTATGTTAGCCACCATATATGCTTAGTGCCTGCTGCAGCTCCACCTCATTACACCCATCCTTTCCTATAAGCTTAAATAGTCTTGATCTCGCGGGTGTGAGATTGCTGAGTCCTCGTGACTCACAGATTCTACCAAAACAGTTGCAGGTGCCGACGATGCCAGTGCAGATGACGCAACCGAGCTCAAGTGGGAGTTCGACGAGGAACGTGGTCGTTACTATGTTTCGTTTCCTGATGATCAGTAGTGGAGCCCAGTTGGGACGATCGGGGATCTAGCATTTGGGGTTATCTTATTTTCATTTGGATTTGACCGTAGTCGGTCTATGTGTGGATTTTGGATGATGTATGAATTAATTTATGTATTGTGTGAAGTGGCGATTGTAAGCCAACTCTCGTTATCCCATTCTTGTTCATTACATGGGATTGTGTGAAGATGACCCTTCTTGCGACAATACCTACAATGCGGTTATGCCTCTAAGTCGTGCCTCGACACGTGGGAGATATAGCCGCATCGTGGGCGTTACAAGTTGGTAATCAGAGCCATCCCCGACTTAGGAGCCCCCTGCTTGATCGAATCGCTGGCGTTGTTGAGTCTAGAACAAAAATGTTTTGAGTCTTAGGATTATATATATCGGAGAGTAGGATTCTTTTTACTCCTCAGTCCCTTCGTCGCTCTGGTGAGGCCTCCTGACGTAGAAGTTTTGACTCTTCTCTCCTCAAATTTCACTAAAAAAATTTAGGATCACGCGGGTATCTTGGAATCGTTCGATGGTTTTGTGACGAGAACATTGTTCTTGGTGCCTCCTGACATTTAGGGGTTGTGGCAGTGTCCCGGGGAGTTGAGCTCCGAGGTGTTGTCGTCACAATTTTATCGTTGCAGTTCTGGAATACCTGAGTTTCGCCGACATCGAAAATCTCTTTTATGCAGTTGTTGGTGAGATCACCTCGACGCCACCCAGTACTGGGGCGGGAGTTCGGGAGTATTGCCATAACTCGTATAATGGATGCTTTTCGAAGGTTGAGGTACACGATTTCCGAAGGTTTCTTGGTTATGTGTTGATGGATGGATACAGCTGGATCTTGGGATTGCTAGTTTGGGTGATATATTTTGTGTCCCCTGTATCCCCAACACCAGATTGCATAACCAGAAAGTTTCGGGAGTTTATAGGTGGGATTCAAGTAGCTCTTAGCATTTCTTCCCGCAGATATTTGGTTTGTGATTGGGTAATCCTTACCACTTATTTGTTCCAGTCGTACCTTGTTATTTTATTCATCAATCTCTTATCAAGTGGCTTCTCACCTTAATGGAAGTGTGATGATTTACTATGGAATTCATTCGTTCATCCTCGTTTGAATGTTTATTGTGAAGACTATATGTTGCAATTTCTATCCATTGATTCAACTTGCCTATTTGTCTATCAAGATGCTAACGGATGTCACCCTCTTCAGGATGGCTCCGCCAACGCGTCAGAATCCGGAACGCAATGAGGGAGTCAGGCGAACCCTCCGCCACCACCTCCGCCTCCGGAGGCATGGCAAGCTATCATGGCAGCCACCAACGCCAATGCTCAGATGATTTTGCAACTCTTGCAAGAACGCACCCAAGGGCAAGGCAATCAAGGAAATCAAGGCCAAGGCAACAATCAGCCTCACTTCGCTACCCTCAACCAGTTCCTCGCAAATCAGCCGAAGTCTTTCAGCTGCTGTGCCGAGGCCACAGACGCCGATGATTGGCTCCTGGACATCAAGAAGCATTTTGAATGTAGCAATGTCAGGCCTGAGGACTTTGTCAAGTTCGCTTCTTTTCAACTCAAGGATCAAGCTGCCGAGTGGTATCAACAATACAAAGATTCCAGAGGAGGTCGTGTGATTACCTGGGATGATTTCCGCCGAGACTTCAAAGCTCACCACATTCCACAAAGTGTTGTTGAGAGCAAGCATGAGGATTTCCGCAATCTCAAGCAAGGCAGCATGTCCGTGTATCAATATAATACCCAGTTTCAGAAACTCGCTCGTTTCTCTAAGCAAGACATTCCGGATGAAAAGAGCATGATCTATCAATTCAGAGGTGGCCTTAGAGAAGATCTGCAATTAACTCTCGTGCTTTTTGAGCCGACCAAGTATGATGATTTCTACAATATGGCACTGAAGCAAGACGCTGCTCAGCTCAAGTGTGAGGCTTCTAAGAAGAGAGTCAGGGACGCAGTTCAATCTTCTTCTTCCTCACTAGTGGCTGCTAAGCAACAAAAGTTCTCGTTGCCTCCTCCTCCTCCGTTTCGTCAGCCTTTCTAGTAGAAGATCAAAGGTGGCCATGGATCATCCCACTCATCCAACCCTGGCTATCAGAACAAGTCTCAAAATCAAGCTCCAAAGTCGAATGCTCCTTATCATCGTCCACTCTCAGAGGTGACTTGCAACAAGTGTCAGCAGAAAGGTCACTATGCGAACAAGTGCTTCAACCAAAGGCGCCTTCCGCCTCCTCCTCCTGTGAGATCTTCCAGCAATGCAGTGGTCAAGCATAATCCCAAGTCTGCAAAGGTGAACATGATGAATGCAGCTCAAGCGGAGGAATCTACTGATGTGATAATGGGTAATCTCTCAGTTAATGATATTCCTGCAAAAGTCTTATTTGATACTGGTGCATCTCTTTCTTTCATTTCAAGACCTTTTGTTGCCAAGCATGAGTTTGTGACGGAAAAGGTTCCTATCCCGTTGAAGATTGTGTCCCCGAGCACGCAAATGTCTTCTAATAATTGTGTCCCGGATGTTTCCATCAAGATGGGAAACTATAAATTTCTGTCTAAACCAATTGTCCTTGGTGACTCGGATATTGATCTAATTCTCGGGATGGACTGGCTTTCTAAGAACAAGGCTCAACTTGATTGTGCTGCCAGGGAAATTCAATTGACACACTCTTCTGAGGATGTTATCATCTATGCCGCTCGTGATGAAACCATTCGGTTGTTTTCTCTCAATCAGAAGGGCGAGTTGGATGCTATTTCTCAAATTCCAGTCGTTTGTGAGTAGCAAGATGTTTTTCCAGAAGAGCTTCCGGGTATGCCTCCTCACCGGCCAGTTGAAATCGTTATCGATCTTGAGCCTGGCATGGAACCCGTTTGCAAGCGTCCTTACAAGCTTGGACCCAAGGAGCTGAAGGAATTGAAGAAACAGCTCGATGAACAAGAGCGTCTGGGTTTGATCAGACCGAGTTGATCTCCATGGGCTACCGTCCATTGAACAAGAAGACAATCAAGAACAAGTATCCACTTCCCAACATCAATGAGCTATTCGAACAACTCAAAGGTGCTAAAGTATTCTCCAAGCTTGACCTTCTAATGGGTTATCATCAGATTCGCATTCGTGAAGAAGATATTCCGAAGACAGCATTTGAAACAAGCTTTGGTTCTTACGAATATACTGTCATGTCTTTCGGCCTTGTCAATGCTCGTCCAACATTCTCTCGAATGATGAACTTCATCTTCAACCCCTATACCAATGAATTCGTCCTGGTGTATCTCGATGATATCTTGGTCTTCTCCAAGAATAAGAAGGATCATGCCAAACATTTGCGATTAGTGCTCGACAAGCTCAGAGAGTATAAATTCTATGCGAAGTTTTCCAAATGTGAGTTTTGGCTCGATGAAGTTCTTTACCTTGGTCATATCATCTCTGCCAAGGGCATCGCTGTTAATCCCGAGAAGGTGTCTGCAATTGTGAATTGGGAACCTCCTCAGAATGTCAAGCAGCTTCGCAGTTTTCTTGGTCTTGCAAGCTATTGCCGAAGATTCGTTGAGAATTTCTCTAAGATTGCAAAGCCTCTTTCCAACCTCCTCCAGAAGCATGTGAAGTATGTCTGGACTCCTGAGTGTGACGTTGCTTTCAACACTCTCAAAGAGAAACTCGTCACAGCTCCTGTCTTAACTCCTCCTGACGAATCCAAGCCATTCGAAGTTTTCTGTGATGCTTCTCTTCAAGGTCTCGGTGCTGTGTTAATGCAAGAGAAGAAAGTTGTGGCCTATACCTCTCGTCAGTTGAAGCCCAACGAAAAGAACTACCCCACTCACGATCTTGAGTTGGCGGCAGTTGTCCATGCATTAATAACATGGAGACATCTCTTGTTGGGAAGAAAAGTGGACATATTCACCGATCACAAGAGTCTCAAGTACATCTTCACTCAGCCCAACCTCAACCTCAGGCAAACTCGATGGGTCGAAATGATTCAAGAGTACAATCCGAGTATTGAATATACTCCAGGCAAGGCCAATGTCATTGCAGATGCTTTGAGCAGGAAGGCTTATTGCAACAGCTTAATTCTCAAGCCATTCCAACCGGATCTTTGTGAAGCTTTCCGCAAGCTGAATCTCCAAGTTGTTCCTCAAGGCTTTCTTGCCAACCTCATAGTCTCTCCTACTTTGGAAGATCAAATTCGTGAGGCACAACTCCTGGATACCATGGTGAAGAAGGTGAAACGTGGTATCGACAAGGGTCTTTCCAAATACAAGTGCTATCGCATTGATGACAGAGACACTTTATTCTTCGAGGACCGGATTGTGGTTCCTAAAGGTGATCTAAGGAAAGTCATTATGAACGAGGCGCACAATTCTCTTCTTTCCATTCATCCTGGAAGTACGAAGATGTACCATGACCTGAAGCAATCGTATTGGTGGACTCGAATGAAGCGAGAAATCGCTCAATTTGTGAATGAATGTGATGTTTGTCGAAGGGTGAAAGCAGAACACCAACGACCAGCTGGTCTCCTCCCACCTCTTGCTATCCCGGAATGGAAGTTTGATCATATCGAAATGGACTTCGTGACTGGATTTCCCAAGTCCAAGCGCGGAAATGATGCTATCTTTGTTGTCATCGACAAGCTTACTAAAGTGGCTCATTTCCTTCCAATCAAAGAATCTATCACAGCAGCTCAGTTGGCAGAGCTATACACCTCCAGGATTGTCTCCTTGCATGGAACTCCACAATTGATTTCTTCAGATCGTGGAAGCATCTTCACTTCTAAGTTCTGGGACTCCTTCCAGAAGGCCATGGGCACCAACATTCGCTTCAGCACATGTCGTGGAATTGTCATGGCAGATGTCCTAGTGTAAGGACTTAGTCATGAGGCCAACGCATTTATGCGGTAGCTTGAGAGGGGTTGGGAGGAATCGAGAGACGCAACACAAGACAAGGATTTAGACAGCTTCGGGCCCCGGGAAACATCATCCGGTAACAACCCTACATGTTGTTTGAGGCTAGGTCTCATTATGATCACGGGAGAGTCGCCGGGAACCGGTCTCGGTGTCTAGCCCTAGAGATTGTTTCTTGTTCCTTGTCCCTCTTTGGGGTGCCTTGCCCCTCCTTATATAAGTTAGAGGGGCGGGTTACATGTGGAGTCCTAGTAGGATTAGGACTAGTCTATCTTTCTTTATAAGTTCAATACAAGTCCGGGTCTTGCTTCCTTGTAAAAGAAATAATCCTCACACCTTTCATCTTAAGCCGGCCCACCGGAGTATAAGCCAGCCTGCTGGGCCTTGGGTCGTGGCATCCGTCTGATCCGCCCGCCGGGTCTCCAGTGAGTCGTCTGGTCCATGAGCTGTTTGACCAATGAGCCGCCAGACCCATGAGTCCGGCCGGGTCATCAGTGAAATGCCAAGTCCGGCCGGGTCATACCGCGGGGTATATCCCTGACATTAGCCCCCAGTTTAATTTGGATTTATCCATGTTAAACTGACCCTGCAACATAAACACAAGAACAAATTTGACAGGTTGTGCTCCGGGTTAAATATTCTTGTAAACCGGCACCTGATCATGCTTGAGTCCTTGACATTTTCTCCTGGAATATCTGGGTCAATAGGCCAGCTTCATAACCCATTTGCTGATATTGGCTCTTGTAAATAAAGAATCCATTTGAATTGGCCTTCAATGCTATGACTTGACAAAAATATTAGTCTCTGAAATATTCAACTGATATCTAGCCGGCTTGAAGATGTAAAACTTGCCGGTTTATGATTACCACCATTGTCGGGTTATAAAAGCTGATAATTCCGGGTCATGATTGTTGCCAACGCTGGTTCATGATTATTCATGACGCCGGGTTGTAGATACAGGGTCATAATGATTGGTGAGGCCGGGTCAATCTGGTTTGCTCAAAACAAAGAATTTGAAAATATTTCTTCGATAATAATATAATACCTGTAGCCCCCAAGTCTTGAGTAGAACAAAGTGATGGCTTAAGACTTGCTTCAGTATAAATACTGCCACTTTGAAGAAATCCATATTGTTCATCTCAGCCACTAGTAACAACTGAATACTCCATATTATGTAGCCCCCAAGTGCCGGGTTGTCATGCTTGCAGCAACCTGGGACTTGTAATTGCCTTATGCTCATATAAACTTCAACCAGCGTAGCCCCCAAGGGCCGGGTCCTTATGCAATAATGAGCAGGGACTTTGTAAATATGATCATTGATAATAACAGTATATGATGTAATCTCCACCATGGGGCTTGAACCCACGTCCACCAGGTTAAGAGCTTTGTACTCTACCAACTGAATAGTGGATCTTTCAATATAATGGATTAAGGCTTGTGTACCTCGAATTTTCGACAGGACCAATTGGTAGCCCCCAAGGGCCGGCTCATTTAGAATGTGATGAGTCGGGTCTTCAATAAGTTGAGCAAGAAATGACTTTGCATTAGCCCCCAAGTGCCATGGTGCATGCTGGCAGTGACATGGGACTTTGCATATTTGATGTAATCTCAACTTGAATAATGTAGCCCCCAAGTGCCGGGTTGTAAGCCTGCAGCGACTCGGGACTATTCTTTCCATTGTAGAATAAATCATATCCATTGATAAAATAATAGCCATTGCGCCAAAGCGACTTTGAATACCTCATCTGTTGATAAGTCAATCCGGAGCTTTAAATACCCGGCGGCTCTTGGCCGATGCGATTTAATACGCCTCCATTGTAAGCCGGAATTTGTACAACCCGGTGGCTTATAGCCTTTGAGAAAATCAAGAATTGATAACCATTTTGAGACACCAATTTCAATCTTTGATGATGGGCTTGAATTTAATCATTTATGTAAGTCATAGCTTTGTAAATCCTGCACAGAATTTAAACAACATATGCCCTGGCAACTTAACGTCAAAAAGCCAGGGCGGGTAACCACCCAAATGTAGTCTTATCCTGCACACAAGTAGATCACAAGATCCCTTGGCGGTTTACCGCAGGGCGGGTCATAATATCTCACATATAACCATTGATGTGTAACAAGGAGTCACAGATAAGCCTGTTATGAATCATAACTTTGAAACATAACTATAATAAGAATATTATACCTGTGATATTGAATTTTCACTACCGGTTTATGTGACCTGTGCAGTAAGGGTGATAACCCAATCCTTAGAAGCCAATGCTTCCACATAGATGATGATTGTCATAAGCTGGCGATTTATCATCGAAAATCAAGCCGGGTTAAATAGCAACCACTCATATACACTTTAGATATGAAAAAGAGCTTCAAATAAAATCCAAAATTGTTTGCAAAAAGAGACTTCAAAAATTTTGAGGCTTCTGATTCGAATACGATCAGAAAACCGTCCCAAAGGGGTTAAGCTAAGATTCGAATACGATCATATAGCCACCAGTGGCTTTGGCGTTGCCGATCAAGAGGGTACCGACAGCTATGTTCTCTTTGGTTCGAATACGACCTATGTTTGAACAGAAGCCCCCAAATGACCTTGAGAGTTGTTTAACGACGCTGATTCGAATACGATCCACGTCGGTTCCCAAAGGGGTTGAGCTATGATTCGAATACGATCAAGAAGCCCCCTAGTGAGCTCGGCAGTGTGCCAATCAAAAGGGTACCGACAGCTATGTTCTCTTTGGTTCGAATACGACCTATGTTTGAACAGGAAGCCCCCTAGTGATCATGAGAATATTTAACGACTCTGATTCGAATACGATCAGGGTCACACCAAAAGGGTTAAACTAAATTCGAATACGATCAGCTCCCAATGGCCATTAAAGCAGGGTACCTATGTTTGAGTTGTGCTTTGTAACCGACTCTCTTTGGTCCCTTTAATTTTTCCTGAGAATTCGAACTTTGCGAGAGATAAATTCTTTTTGAACCGGAAATTCTTAACCGGATATTGAGAGTTTCAAAGTTTTGTGATAAACAAATTTACCTTTAACCGGATTTTGAACCGGATTTGAGAGCTTCAAAACTTTGTGGCAGATAAATTTCCCTTGAACCGGATTTTAAACCGGATATTTAAGAGCTTCAGTGCTTTGTGGGAGATGTCAAGTCTCTTGAGCCGGATCTAAACCGGAATCCTTCTTTTTAAGCCGGAAATTTTCTGACGGCCTTTAAACTTTTTACCAATATGGCGGTAGCCTCCGGGACCGGGTTATTTTCCCTCCAATGACCCGGAGTTCTTGAATGCATTGAAACCGACCAATGCTGCCGAGTCATATCATTGTAGCCCCCGAGTCTCAAGACGACTCGAGGAGTTGGCTTTGAGATTCTCCATATTGACCATAGCATAAGGTGTATATCATTGGTGTTGATAGCGCGATGTGAATCCACAGAAGGTTGAAGTGACTGCGGCGGGTTATAAATGATCCCGTATGAGCCGTGTCAGCAACTCGGCCAATGGTTCCTTCCAACTGGATGTTTTGAAGTTAACCAAACTGTAGTGGCGGCGACTTGTGCGCCTGCCCATTGAACCATCCAGTGCAGACGGCGGTTGATAATACATGATAATTCGCCTCCAATTTGTTGAAAGAAAACCAGGCTTCCCAAGCAGTGACCCGCTCATATTCAATAAACAGCTCATGCATACAGGTGCGGCCCAGTGTGTTTATATAGACCAACCCGCGAGAGACGGATGGTAAAGACGACCGTTGCATCAGAGGCGGCACAGACAGATGATCCGGCCGTGGTGTTGTAAGCCGGCCCGGACGGGTGAATCGATCGACGGCGTGGTAAGCCGCGCGGATGGGCGAGTCAACCACGTTGTGTTGATGTAGTGAACAGTTGTCCTGTATCAAAAACCTCGCAAGCCAGAGTAATTGCTCTTTTTAAAGAAAACAATATATAATATATAAAAATTTACTGGATTGATTTCACCTGATATGTCAGGACAGAAATTATCCACTGCGGAGTTGATGATCATCACGGTGAAGCTGAAACCAACCACGGCCGAGTCGGCCGCGGGAGTAGACAGATGAGCCGGCCGCGGCGTTGTAAGCCGGTGCGGTCGGGCAAGCCAATTGCAGGAGCGGCAAGCGACGCGGACGCCGAGTCGGCTGCGGGGGCGGACGGGTAAGTTGTCCTTCACATTGTAAGCCGGTCGCAGACATGTGAGCCGGCCGCGAGGGTGGACGGGCAGGTCGTCCATGGCATTGTAAGGCGGCGCCGATGGGCGAGTCGGCTGGCGCGTTGATGTAGACCGGATCGAAGGGGCGGCGGCTTGCGCCACCTGTAAAGGCGTCGGCGGCTCCATGCGCGATCGTGGAGATGGCAACTGGTAGCCCAAGGTGCGGCAATTGTCCTGTATAAACAATATCACAGACCAAGTAATTGTTTTTTGACAAAAACAACCAATATATGCTAAAAAATAGGTTTAGATGGATAGCACCTGATTCCTTTAAAAGGCCAAACATAACCCGCCATGAAGTTGATGATCACTAGGTGAAACTGAAATCATTCACAGGTGAGTCGACCGCGGGAGCAGACCGATGAGCCCGCCGCGGCATTGTAAGCCAGCGCGAACAGGCAAGTTGTCCTCCGCGTTGTAAGGCGGCACGGACGGGTGAACCGGCCACGACTCTGTAAGCTGGTGCGGCAGTCCGTTGAATAAGGACGACCACCTATGCCGAATGATGTTGGCACGCCTCCATCTCCGTGGCGTAATACCACTTTGTAATGGATAATTCTCCTGCATATAAAATATAGCAGAGCAAAGTAATTTTGTTCGTATAAAATAATATGTGCTTAAAAATAAATAAAATAAATAGCACCTGATTCGTCTAGACGACAGATGATCTTTAGCCGGCGGTTTACAGTGGCCCCCCTCTGCGCGGTCTACCACGGCGAAGATGGCAGCAAAGTCGGTAACTCGGCGCGGACGCTGCCGAAGAGGCCCCTGGCGAAGGTGGCTCAGGAGTAGGAGTCGGCCGCAGTAGCGCGAGGTAGCGACGAGGCGGAGCCTCTCGGCCGCGGCGACTTTCGGCGACAGAGGGAATCCAAGGTGCATCGGCGCGGGTCGCAGCCTAGGCGGACAGAGCGGGGTGGCAGTCGACTGGGGAACCCGTGAGGCGAGGCAGGGCGCCGGGCCGTCTCGGGACAGCGTAGGCACGGACGTAGTCCAGCGACCACTTGGCACAGGAACGGATGGCGCGAGGCAGTGGCTTGATGCGAGGTCCTCGTCCGAGTCGTTGTTGGATTTCCACCTCGTGCCTTCCAGATCGTGGCCTCCCCTTTTTCTGTAATTCCTGGTATTTTGACCTTTGACCACTTACATATTAGCAATACTTAGTCCCACGTTGATTTGATGGATCATCCTTATCTGCTGATGTGGGGGTGGAAGATCATGCGGCGGCTGCTCCCTTTTTTTAATCAGATCTTTCTTTCATAGCAAGTCCGTGCTCTAGTATTAGCACACCACGTGATTGACCCGAACACAGCTTGAGATCAGGCTCAGCGTACCCCGGCCGACTGGCTCGAAACTTCATCTCGTAAGCCTCAGATACGATAGTAATCGGACACGGCAACAGTACACATCGAAACTATAGCAGATTTTTTAGGCCTCGAGCTGGCAACCTGCGGCGGCACACGAAATTGATATGGCGGCTTGCGGTGGTGCCCAAGATGCAACTTCTAACTTCTCTTAATCGAAGATCTCGTGTCTGCCATTGCTGTGACCACTTCTCGATGATGTAGATCCTTAAAAAATGGTTCTTCTTATCCAAAAAATTGTGAACTTCTCGATCCCTAAGTAGGATCCCTCCAAGAACTCACACCACCGTGCGCGAGCCCCACGGTGGGCGCCAACTGTCGTGGAATTGTCACGGCAGATGTCCTAGTGTAAGGACTTAGTCGTGAGGCCAACGCATTTATGCGGTAGCTTGAGAGGGGTTGGGCGGAATCGAGAGATCCAACACAAGACAAGGATTTAGACAGCTTCAGGCCCCGGGAAACATCATCCGGTGACAACCCTACATGCTGTTTGAGGCTAGGTCTCATTATGATCACGGGAGAGTCGCCGGGAACCGGCTCTCGGTGTCTAGCCCTAGAGATTGTTTCTTGTTCCTTGTCCCTCTTTGGGGTGCCCTGCCCCTCCTTATATAAGTTAGAGGGGCGGGTTGCAAGCGGAGTCCTAGTAGGATTAGGACTAGTCTATCTTTCTTTATAAGTTGAATACAAGTCCGGGACTTGCTTCCTTGTAAAAGAAATAATCCTCACACCTTTGATCTTAAGCCGGCCCACCGGAGTATAAGCCAGCCTGCTGGGCCTTGGGCCGTGGCATCCGTCTGATCCGCCCGACGGGTCTCCAGTGAGTCATCTGGTCCATGAGCTGTTTGACCAATGAGCCGCCAGACCCATGAGTCCGGCCGGGTCATCGGTGAAATGCCAAGTCCGGCCGGGTCATACCGCGGGGTATATCCCCGACAGCACAGCTTTCCATCCTCAAACTAGTGGCCAAGTCGAGCGAGTCAATCAAATCCTTGAAGATATGCTCAAGGCTTGTGTCATTTCCTTTGGAATGAAATGGGAAGATTGTCTTCCATATGCCGAATTCTCCTACAACAACAGCTTCCAAGCGAGTTCGGGCAAGGCCCCATTCGAGATTCTCTATGGCAGAATGTGACGTACTCCTCCCAATTAGTCAGAGACTGGTGAATGCCAACTTCTTGGCAATGACTTAATCACAGAGGCTGAAGAAATGTGTAAAGTCATCCGTGAAAATCTCAAAGCAGCGCAATCACGCCAGAAGAGTTACTATGATAGCAAACACCGTGATGTGGCTTTAGAGATCGGAGACCATGTCTACCTCCGCATCTCTCCAATGAAAGGCACTCGTCGCTTCGGTATCAAAGGGAAGCTTGCCCCTAGATACATGGGTCCTTTCAAGATCATTGGCAAAAGAGGCGACCTCGCCTATCAACTTGAGCTTCCCTCCAACTTCGCGAACATGCACGATGTCTTCCACGTGTCACAGCTTCGCAAGTGCTTCAGGACTCCTGAGCGCACCATTAACTTCGATGAGATTGTCCTCCAAGAAGATATGTCTTATCATGAGCACCCCGTTGCTATTCTTGAAAAACTGAGCGCAAGACTCGCAACAATTCAATCAAATTCCTGAAAGTGAAGTGGTCGCACCATTCCAACCGAGAAGCCACCTGGGAACGCGAGGACCTCCTCCATTCCGAATATCCGGAGTTCTTTCAGTCCTAGATCTCGGGACGAGATCCTCTCGTAGTGGTGGAGTGTTGTAACACCCCGGATGTAACTTTCCATATTTGTAACTCCAACTCTTGCCATTTTCGGCTATGTGTTATGATATTCCCTTCGTGGTCGGGTTTTGTCATTCGTTTTGCATTTTGTTCATGTCATGCATCTCATATCATGTCATCATGTGCATCTCATTTGCATACGTGTTCGTCTCATGCATCCGAGCATTTTCCCCGTTGTCCGTTTTGCAATCCGGCACTCCCACATGCACCGGCGCACCCCTCTTGTTTCTTTTCTTGAGCGGGTGTTAAACGTTCTCGGAATGGACCAAGGTTTGCCAAGTGGCCATGGTATACCACCGGTAGACCACCTGTCAAGTTTCGTTCCATTTGGAGGTCGTTTGATGCTCCAACGGTTAACCGGGTAACCGCAAAGTCCTTTTATGTGTTGCAGCAAAACCCCCCTCCAAACAGCCCAATAACCCATCTAAGTCCCCTCCATGCTCTCGGTCGTTCGATTACGATCGTTTGGGGGAAAACCGTGCCTCACTTGGACTCTCCTAGCTCCCTCTACCTATAAATATACCCTCCCCTTCCAAAATCCCGGATGAAACCCTAACAAAATCGCCCTCCGCCGCCACCGGACGCATCGCCCCGCCGCCGGACACGTCCGCCGTCGCCACGTGTCCACCCGGCCGTCTCCACCGCCGCGGCCCGGAGAGCCCGGATCGGGCCCTCCCGGCCCATCTCCCCCGCCGCCCGGGTCGCCCGCTCCCCCGCGAGCCGCCGCGCCCGCGACCGCGCCTCCCCGCCGGCCGTCCAACCGCGCCGCCGCCCGTCTCCGCCGTCCGCCGCCGCCGCGCCGTGTCGCCTCGCCCGGACCTCGCCGCGCCTTCCTCCAGCCGGCCTCCTCCCTCTCCCCGAGCTCCGGCCGCCGTCGCCCTCTACCCCGGTGAACCTCGACGTCCGCGCGCCAGACCTGGATAGGGTGAAGGTTGAATTTTCCCCTCCGAAAATTCTCCAAGTCCCGAAGTATTTTCACATTATGTGCTCATGTTCATCGCATCATATCTCATTGCATACTGATCCGTTTTGCATGCATGATATGTCAGAATGTTCGCCTCGAGATGCTCCTCATTTTGTTCCATTGTGCCATGCTCGTTTGAGTTCATCTTGATGCCCAAATATCTGGTGCAAAAGTGCTATATGATGTTTACTGCTGTTACTTATCAGAACTTGGTGTTTTGTTATTTTTGTTGCATTTGATGTGTGTATCTTATGGGCATGAGCTCTACAGGTGTTTTGAAATATGCCATGCCATCTTTACAGAGGTGTATGCCATGTATTTTTGTGAGCTATGTGGTGACTAGCACAAGCATGCAAACTAGGCTTCGTGATGTTTCTGTTTCCAGGGACTTAGGATTTTGCCAAGTCTGTTACTGCTGTTATTTTGTTGCCATGCATCTATGTGTGTATAGTGAGATCCATGCTCCTTTTGAGTATGTTCAGTAAGGATGTTTTGTAGATATAGTTGTGTTGTATCCATAAATGCACCTGTTTGCAATTATGGAGTGCCATAGCGTGTCTTAATCTTGCTCTACTTTTGCTAGAAAATATTCTGGGCAGATTGTTAACATGATATTCAATATTGCCAAGGTTGTTGTAGTTGTTACATACACGCTATGAACTGGCTCTTGTTATGGTTAGCTTCATAAACATGCCATCTTGCTGTAGGTATGGTTTTTTGGTCATGCATGGCTTTGTGATGAGTGAATCAAGCTCACAAAGAAGCCTCATAATATCTGTTAATGCCTTGCTCTGTTTTCTGCAGTCTGGAACCTATTAACGAAACTTGATATGTTTACATGGGCGCCATCATATCTTCTGGTCCTTTTTGGCTCATGGTCAGTAAGGGACTTTTGTTCTATGAATTTATAAGATTCATGCCATGCCTTGTTTTGCTATGTTACATTCCTGTAGCATGTCGATTGCTTACTCTGAATATTGCTACCTGATGCTGTTTCAGCCATGTCCAGTAATTTCACCAAGTCTGTGAAGCTGATATCTTTTGCACTTTTGCCATGCTTGTTTGGACTTGTAATGTTGTGATCTAGCTGTAGCTCAGTGTTTATCCTTTTTCAAGAATCTCCTATAGATCACTGCTATATGCTTTGTTGCTATGTTGGAGTGCTGTAGCATAGTTACTTGATGTATTCTAAGTGCTATCGTGCTGTTAATCACAGAATCGTGTCATTTTTGTTTTGCTTGCCATTTGCAAACCGTGCATCCGTTTTCGGTGATCTTTATATCGTTTTCGACCGAAATTATCTCATCTTTCTAGTGGCAAACTTGGTTTGCCAAGTTACTTCCTTGTTCATCCTTTTTCTTCCGGAGCACGCATGCGCATCACATATCATATCTCGCATATCATGCATGTATTGCATCATATTGTTTGTGCATTTCCCGTGATTGATTGTGGTTCCATTGCATGTGTTCTTGCTGTGGGTAGAGTCGGGAGACGAGTTCGTGAACGAGGAACCTGTTGAGTATGCTTACGAGGATCAACCTTTCGACAACTCTGAGAACCTTTCAGGCAAGATGACCATACCCTCGAAATCACTTCTATCTTTGCTTTGCTAGTTGTTCGTTCTATTGCTATGCTGCGCTACCTACCACTTGCTATATCATGCCTCCCATATTGCCATGTCAAGCCTCTAACCATCCTTTCCTAGCAAACCGTTGTTTGGCTAAGTTACCGCTTTTGCTCAGCCCTTCTTATAGCGTTGCTAGTTGCAGGTGAAGTTGAAGTTGGTTCCATGTTGGAACATGGATATTTTGGATATCACAATATCTCTTATTTAATTAATGCATCTATATATTTGGTAAAGGGTGGAAGGCTCGGCCTTATGCCTGGTGTTTTGTTCCACTCTTGCCGCCCTAGTTTCCGTCATACCGGTATTATGTTCCTTGAGTTTGCGTTCCTTACGCGGTTGGGTGATTTATGGGACCCCCTTGACAGTTCGCCTTGAATAAAACTCCTCCAGCAAGGCCCAACCTTGGTTTTACCATTTGCCACCTAAGCCTTTTCCCTCGGGTTTTCGCGAGCCCGAGGGTCATCTTTATTTAAACCCCCGGGCCAGTGTTCCTCTGAGTGCTGGTCCAAACTAGAGCCACTTGCAGCGCCACCTCGGGGAAACTCGAGGGCTGGTTTTAGTTGTACGTAGTGTTCATCCGGTGTGCCCTGAGAACGAGATATGTGCAGCTCCTATCGGGATTTGTCGCACATTGGGCGGCTTTGCTGGACTTGTTTTACCATTGTCGAAATGTCTTGTAAACCGGGATTCCGAGACTGACCGGGTTTTCCCGGGAGAAGGTTTATCCTTCGTTGACCGTGAGAGCTTATAATGGGCTAAGTTGGGACACCCCTGCAGGGTATTATCTTTCGAAAGCCGTGCCCGCGGTTATGAGGCAGATGGGAATTTGTTAATGTCCGGTTGTAGAGAACTTGTCACTTGACTTAATTAAAATACATCAACCGTGTGTGTAGCCGTGATGGTCTCTTCTCGGCGGAGTCCGGGAAGTGAACACGGTTTGAGTTATGCATGAACGTAAGTAGTTTCAGGATCACTTCTTGATCATTTCTAGCTTCGCGACCGTTGCGTTGCTTCTCTTCTCGCTCTCATTTGCGTATGTTAGCCACCATATATGCTTAGTGCCTGCTGCAGCTCCACCTCATTACACCATCCTTTCCTATAAGCTTAAATAGTCTTGATCTCGCGGGTGTGAGATTGCTGAGTCCTCGTGACTCACAGATTCTACCAAAACAGTTGCAGGTGCCGACGATGCCAGTGCAGATGACGCAACCGAGCTCAAGTGGGAGTTCGACGAGGAACGTGGTCGTTACTATGTTTCTTTTCCTGATGATCAGTAGTGGAGCCCAGTTGGGACGATCGGGGATCTAGCATTTGGGGTTATCTTATTTTCATTTGGATTTGACCGTAGTCGGTCTATGTGTGGATTTTGGATGGTGTATGAATTAATTTATGTATTGTGTGAAGTGGCGATTGTAAGCCAACTCTCGTTATTCCATTCTTGTTCATTACATGGGATTGTGTGAAGATGACCCTTCTTGCGACAATACCTACAATGCGGTTATGCCTGTAAGTCGTGCCTCCACACGTGGGAGATATAGCCGCATCGTGGGCATTACATAGACATCAAGCAATTTCTGGCGCCGTTGCCGGGGAGGTGAGTGCTTGAAGGTATATCTTTAAATCTCGCAATTGAATCTATTAGTTTCTTGTTTTATCACTAGTTTAGTTTATAAAAGAAAACTAAAGAAATGGAATTGAGGGTGCCTCATATGCTTCATCTTTTTAATATCTTTCATGAAAATAAGGATTCCGATAATTGTGCCAAAATTTTAGAAGAAGAATGCATTAAAATGTTTGGCACTAAATCTTTGAATGATGAGCATGATTGCAATGTTGTTAGTACGAACTCTTTGATTATCCATAGTACAAATGATGATTGCACTAGTCATGATGAAAATATCTCTTATAAGCACGTCAATTTTTGTGGAGTGCATAGAGTTTGCAAGTACACACCAAATAGGGAAGATAGATTTTGCAAAAGGCATAAGTATTCACAAACCAAATGGTTGCAAGAAAGGCTAGATGTTTGTGCTGAAAATTTAAATTTTCTTAGTCAGCCTTGTGAACTTTGCAATGAACATGGTCATTTAAATATCCAATGCAAATTGTTTCATGATCGTATCATGTCCAAAAATTCTGATGACTTGATTTCCCTTGCGCATCATAATGAACTTAGTTTGCTTGTGGGTTACGAAGAAATGAAACGTATAACTAAGGATATGCCAGAATTTGTCCTTGCTAAAGTTCTTGATTTTGATCTATAGGAAATTTATATGTATTGTGCGGTGAATTGCATTGAAAATCCTTATATTTCTAATTACATAAAGACAAGAAAACAAATAGAAGAGAATACTAATGAAAGGGAAGAGATTTTCCAATATCCTCCTACTCTTTCTTATGATGAATCAGGTAACGAGGAGGAGCCTTCTATTCAACCAATCTCATTAATAAGGAGCTCCAAAAAGAGGATTAAACCCACAGATGATGCGAATAAGAAAAAGGTAAGACGGAGAAGCAAAGGTAAAAAGGTATCCCTCCCAATTGATGTTGCTCCTATTACTCATTGTGATGATGATAATTGCTATACTATTGGTGCTATTCATACTATTAATGATGAGAGTGATTATGCTTATGATATGAAAAGGCCCAAGCAAGGGGATGCCATGTTTGATGAGAATGACAAGTTTGAGAATTTACTTGCTGCAATTAATGATTGTCACAAGCTTGGGGATGCTATGTTTTATGAAGATGATATGTTTAACCTCCCAAGTTTTGATATGAAAATTTATTATGATGAAAGCATGCCTCCTATTTATGATTATTATACTGATGACAGTGGGTTTGGAAGAATGTCAACTTTAGGTAGTATTGATCCCACTATTTTGGAGGGTGTTGAATCTTATGGTTATATTGATGAAAGTGGATTTGGAGAGTTCATGACTTTATTTAGTGATGAATCCACTATTTCGGAAGAGGTTCCAATTGATTATGAGAACAAAGTTGCTATATATGATGATTATTGTGATGAGATGTATGCTATAAAGAATAATGATAACCATGAAACTCGTCATCATGATTTTAATTTTTGCTTGGATTATGCCTCACATGATAGTTTATTTCTTGAGTTTGCTCCCACTACTATTCATGCAAAGAAATTTGCTTATGTGGAGAGTAATAAAAATTCTATGCTTGTAGATGATGAAAAGAATGCTTTATGTGATTCATGGTGCTACTGAAAATTATTATGAGGGAGGAATATATGCTTGTAGGAATTGCAATAATATCAAGTTTCCTCTCTATCTGTTAAAAATCTTGAAGCTATGCTTGTTTCGCTTTCCTATGCTAGTTGATTATTGTTCACATAAATTGTTTGCTCACAAAATCCCTATGCATAGGAAGTGGGTTAATCTTAAATGTGCTAGTTATATTCTTCATGATGCTCTCTTTATATTTCAAATCTTATCTTTTATCTGAGCATCATTGATATCATCATGCCTAGCTTGAACGACATTAAAGAAAAGCGCTTGTTGGGAGGCAACCCAATGTTATTTTTTTTCTTTGCCTTTTGCTCCTGTTTAGTAATAAATAATCTATCTAGCCTCTGGTTAGATGTGGTTTTATGTTTTAATTAGTGCTTGTGCCAAGTAGAACCTTTGGGAAGACTTGGGTGAAGTCTTTGCGATCTTGTTGTAAAAAATAGAAACTTTTGCCCTCACAAGATTAGCTGCCATTTTTTACTGCATAGTGCTTTTAGGTTGATTATTTTTGAAGATGATCAGTAGACAAATTCCTCAGGTCCACCAATTTATTTCAGAAGTTCTGGAGTTCCATAAGTATTCGAATGATACAGATTGATACAGACTATTATGTTTTTTACAGATTCTGTTTTCTATGTGTTGTTTGCTTATTTTGATGAATCTATGAGTAGTATCGGAGGGTATGAACCATAGAGAAGTTGGAAT
Source organism: Triticum aestivum (assembly GCF_018294505.1). Classification (NCBI taxonomy): domain Eukaryota; kingdom Viridiplantae; phylum Streptophyta; class Magnoliopsida; order Poales; family Poaceae; genus Triticum; species Triticum aestivum. The sequence goes on from NC_057805.1 coordinate 250,402,750, forward strand.
ACAGTAGATATTACACCAATATGAATTTAATGAGTTCAAAATAGTACCTAAGTGGTGGTTTTATTTTCTTATACTAACGGAGCTTGCGAGTTTTCTGTTGAGGCTTGTGTTATGAAGTTTTCAAGTTTTGGGTAAATATTCGATGGACTATGGAATAAGGAGTGGCGAGACCCTAAGCTTGGGGATGCCCAAGGCACCCCAAGCTAATATTCAAGGACAACCAAGAGCCTAAGCTGGGGTATGCCCCGAATGGCATCCCCTCTTTCGTCTTTGTTCATCGGTAACTTTACTTGGAGCTATATTTTTATTTACCACATGATATGTGTTTTGCTTGGAGAGTCATTTTATTTTGCTTGCTGTTTGAATAATATACCAAGATCTGAAATTCTTAAATATTAGAGAGTCTTCACATAGTTGCATAATTATTCGACTACTCATTGATCTTCACTTATATCTTTTGGAGTAGTTTGTCATTTTCTATAGTGCTTCACTTATATCTTTTTAGAGCACGGCGGTGGATTTATTTCGAAGAAATAGACGAACTCTCATGCTTCACTTATGTTATTTTGAGAGTCCTAAACGGCATGGTAATTTGCTTTGGTTATGAAACTAGTCCTAATATGATAGGCATCCAAGATGGGTATAATAAAAAATTCATATAAAGTGCATTGAATACTATGAGAAGTTTGATACTTGATAATTGTTTTGAGATATAAAGATGGTGATATTAGAGTATTGCTAGTTGAGTAATTGTGAAATCGAGAAATACTTGTGTTGAGGTTTGCAAGTCCCGTAGAATGCACGTATGGTAACCGTTGTGTGACAAATTTGAAGCATGATGTGTTCTTTGATTGCCTTCCTTATGAGTGGCGGTCGGGGACGAGCGATGGTATTTTCCTACCAATCTTGTAAGATCCCAAATTTTCAATTTGGAATGTTATACACAGGTCATCATATGCATATCATATTTTA